>NC_135664.1:5000-350000 GCF_964188315.1 Podarcis muralis | reverse complement strand
TCACACAACTGTAACAACTTTCTTTAACTATCCAATCACTGAACATCACTTTCAATCCCTTATTTGCATTTGTGGACCTGAGTGAAAACTATCTACAGTATCCCCCTCCTGGCCCAGGGTGAGAACTTCAGTACATAACACACCATTTGTTCCGATTGAGCTTTAAAGAGTGGATTTTTGTGAAGAAAGCTCTGGGGCAAAAACCAGCAACAACAGTGCTCAATCAGTGCTTTTAAGCATGGACTCTGCCTGAAAAGTGTGGGGCAAAAGGCAAGTGTGGATAAGCCCTCAATTTCATACACACACATACCTCAGTTTTCTCACACACCCCCTCCACAACACTCCATTCCCAGCTCAGTTCTTATTGGGCTACTTTTGGGGGAAGTCCCCTTGAAGTCCCCCCCCCCCCCGCAAAAAAAAAAAAAAGATTTGTGTACTCTTCCAAACCTTGTGCATGTTCACAAACCCAAGTCTGATTATCTTTCCCTCTTGCATGCTGTTTTGACTACCTAAGGCCTGGGGCTCAGAGACTTGAGATCATCACTATCCGTAATGATGGAACTGTGCCAGCGCTCTCCTTTAAGGCACTAGCATCCCTGGTGTACATTTGTGTACCATCTCTGCCAAACCCATACACAAATTCAGCCAATTTGTGGTACAGCAGAAAAGGGGAAGATCTACTGCACAATCAGAACTGCTTGCAAAATCTTCCAACCTTCCCATACTTCTCTGAGGGTGGATAAGTAGGTGTGCTGTTTTGGATACTGCCTTCAGATGTGCATTGGCAAAGGGGAGCTCAATCAAGTTTTCAGCAAAGTTCTTAACCCGAGGTACTATTTCTGGGTTAGCGGAGTCTGTAAGCTGAAGCGTATGTAAGCTGAAGCGTATGTAACCCGAGGTACCACTGTATTACAAGCCTATGGGACGAGGAGGAAATGATCAGGATATGATGTAGAAGCCAAGCCATTTAGGACTGTATTCCTTTTATATTTCCCCTTTTTAGACTAAGCCTGAGGGCTGAGACTGTCTGCATACACATTTTCCAAGCACATGACTTGCCCCAAAGAATCCTGGAAACTGTAGTTTAGCCCTCACAGAGCTACAATTCCTATCACCCATAACAAACTACAGCTCCCAGGATTTTGGGTAGGGGGAGAGAGAAATGTTCTGTATGTTATGTACTGAAGTTCTCACCCTGGGCCAGCAGGGGGATACTGTAGATAGTTCAGGTCTACATATGCAAATAAGGGATCGAAAGTGACATTCAATGATTGGATAGTTACAGAAAATGGTTACTGTTGCGTTCTAGTGGAGCTCTATATAAGCAGGCTGGCTGAACCCTTCAGTTCAGTTCTGTTCTGGCCTGTGAATAAACAAGAGCTGTCTGAAGAATCGCTGTGTCGTCTGATATGTTCACCTACAACTTAACACTTTAAACATATGGTGTGTACACAGCTGTTGTCTTTTTTGGACACACCTGCTAGCTGCTCTGGGGTCCCTTTTTGGCTCAGTATTGTGCTAAATTTATTTGAATTCATTTCCAACCTGCCTTCTCCCTACAATACTCATTTTGTAAAGTTCAAAGATCCCGTAAATAAAGGGGTTGGGCAGTCATGAGGGTCATGGCTCACTGGTAGAGCATCTGCTTTCTGTGCAGAAGGTCTCTGCTTGAATATCCGCTGTCTCTGCAGATGTTTCCTGCCTGAAGCCCTGGACAGCTGCTGCCCATCAGTGCAGGCAATATTGCGCCTCAGGCAGGAATGGTTTGACACACCACAGGTAGCCCTGCTAGCCTGTTGCTGCAACATAAACAATAGTCTTGTAGTATGAAACTGACAAACGAGTATTATTAAGCTTTTGTGCACTACAAAAGGCACATTTCCTTTTATTACTCACCTGCTGTCTCTTGTTTTCTATTCTCTGAGGTTTGTTAAAGTATTCTTATTTGGCTGACTTTGCAAGATAATAGTTCCAGTGTGGTGTAGTGGTTAAGAGCAGTAGTCATGTAATCTGGGGAACTGGGTTCGCGTCTCCGCTCCTCCACATGCAGCTGCTGGGTGACCTTGGGCCAGTCACATTTCTTTGAAGTCTCTCAGCCTCACTCACCTCACAGAGTGTTTGTTGTGGGGGAGGAAGGGAAAGGAGATTGTTAGCCGCTTTGAGACTCCTGAAGGGGAGTGAAAGGCGGGATATCAAATCCAAACTCTTCTTCTTCTTCCAAAATGTGATAAGCTGCTAGCACATTTGCAAAGCTAAGCAGGGTCAGGTATTGCTTCAAACTGGATGGGGAGCTGTGTGTTGAGTTTCCAGCATCGGACTAGATGACCCCTGGGGTTCCCTTGAATTCTATTATTCTCAATATTAATTTTTAAATTATATTTCATTACTTTCACCAGTTTCAAATTTGTTATCCATTTCTCTTTGGGATTTGGCTCCCTGCCTTTCCTTCCATGCTGTTTTTGTACGCTTCCCTTTTACACACTGCATGATATCACCTATTTCACCTAATACAGGTTCCTCTATTATATCACATACTATTAATTTCTATCATTCTCATTTTGCTTTTGTTTTGCTTTTTCCCTCCCCGCCCCCAAACAGGCTTCCCTTCTCCGCTTTAGCTGAACCTCCCGCATTCTCTCCTTCAAGTGCGAGCGCACATCTCCCGAAGCATCTCTATGTCCCACTAGGCGCAGTTAGCTCCGCCTAACTACTGGCGACGCATGCGCGGTCTGCCGCGACGCCGTTGGAGGCTAGTATGGCGGGGGCGGGGCAAAGGGGGCGGGGCCGCGCGCTTCTCCGCCACGCCGCCGGGCCTTATACTTGAGTAGCTCCGCCTAACTGCTGGCAGCGCATGCGCAGCTTTCCTCCGCGCTGCCGTTGGCGAGCAGCCTTGTGGGGCGCAAGATGGCGGCGGCGGTGCTGCAGGCGGCGTCTCGTCAGGTGAGAGTCGCGGTCGCGCGTGTCTCCTCCTGGGGGGCCGCCCTTTCCCCCGCGCCGGGGTGGCCTCGGCTGCGGGTTGTCAAGTTTCAGCCCCGTCAGAGACGGAGCCGCGCCTGGCGGGTGTTTCGCCTCCCCGCAAACGGGTTGTTTTGTGCGCCGCCTTTCTCCCGAGAGGGGCTCGAGGCGGCTGACAGATCGGGAACGTAGAAAAGGCGACAATTAGAAAGCACACAGAGTCCTTTCCAGGCCTGTGCTCGGGGGGGGGGGGTGAAGGACACAAGCGTCTCATTTCGCTTGGAGAGGTGTCAGCTGCTGTGGAGGTTGCCCTTGGGGGACAGAAAGCCGGGATTTCGTCCCGTGGGTTATTGGGCCCCAAACAGAAGCCCACACCAAAGTCTGTCTCCCCACCCCGCCAGAATAAACTCAGGAATGTAAATAGTCTTTTGCTTGGTTGCCTGTAGGAAATAGTGTACTGCAGTGCCCTCTGCTAGCCAGGCATGCATTCCCCCTGAGCATCGGGGTGCTACAAATTACAAAGAATTGTGTCTCCAGGTGGGTAGGCTAGTAAATTATTTGTGGGCTCGCGCTTTCGTGGTCTTTCCCTCCCAAGACTAAATCTGGAAAAACGTTTGTCAGCAAATCAGGTAAAAGTATAATTAGATTTTTTAAAAGAACAGATGCACTGATGAGTATCTGGACGCTTGCATCTGATTACTTGCACAAAATGTACCACACTTTGACCCCGATTTAATTTTGTTATAATAACAGATCTTCTGCATCCCATGTGTTGGACAAGTAAGGGGTTATTATGTTGACTGGAGGATGGTACGTGATGTTAAGAGAAGGAAGATGGCTTTTGAATATGCAGATCAGAGGCTGCGGCTGAATTCCCTTAGGAAAAACAAAATTTTGCCCAAAGAACTCCAGGTAAGATGAAAATACTGTTTTAAGATATTCTTGATTGTAGCAATGAACCAGGCATCTCCTCCCCATCTACATCACAGATTCAAAAATATATTTTATTTCAGTATGATATAACCATTGTAGGTTATGAACAGGTTATGAATAGAATCATCTCCTGATTCATTTCCCACAGTTCATCCATTGCTTTTTACATACTTTTTTAGTCATTGGTTTATCCAATTTCTATTCTTCCCAGGAGCTAAGAGTCCACTAAGCAAATAATAGTATGGAAGCAGCTAGCCAGTTATGTGCAGTTACAGTATTACACTGAGGATCAGTTTGGAATGCAACCTACTGCTTGGGAATCCTGTAATTTTGTTTTAAGTTATTGTGTCTTTGTTGTGGTGGGTTCCCTGAAGTGGCATCTATTATGCATTTAAAACCTTTCTCATTGTGTCCTTCAATTAAAAATTCCAGGCAGTTTTTTTACTGGTTATTCTGTTCCAGACTGTACTCTTTCTTAAATTTAAAAGGCATCATGAAAGCTCTTTTGTTTTGTATATGCTTTTAGAATTTAACTGTTGGTTGTTCTCCATAGTGATTCAGTCCTTTTACAAAATTCCTTTTTCTTTTTCTAAATGTATTGTCGTAGGTAGTATTTTTGTTGAGTACCTGTGTACATGTGGCATTTGAATGCTCCAGGAACAAACTGCTAATTGTTAAAGAAAACAACACTTGTGTTATAGTAATTTAAAGTCTTAACCAATTTATTACAACACTAGGGCTGACCTGCCCTCCGCCATTCCTCACCCATTAACTTCCTAGAACTTCCCCTTCTCACACCAGGCAACTACTAAGATTGCTTTTCACATTCCCATTTCTGAAGCGGCTTCTCTCTCCAGTTTTGCAACCCTGCTTTGCGCTCTTTTTTACCTTCGCCCCATGTCCATGCTTCTTCCCTCTCCTTTTGTGCAAGCAGCCTCGCACACAAACTTCCCACACAGTCAAAACAAAAAAAATTCCTTCCTGTAGCACCTTAAAGACCAACTAAGTTAGTTCTTGGTATGAGCTTTCGTGTGCATGCACACTTCTTCAGATACATTCAGATACACTTCTTCAGAAGTGTGCATGCACACGAAAGCTCATACCAAGAACTAACTTAGTTGGTCTTTAAGGTGCTACTGGAAGGAATTTTTTTGTTTTGACTATGGCAGACCAACACGGCTACCTATCTGTAACTGTTCCCACACAGTAACATCCTGAATCTACCTCCTCCTATGCACCCTTTTCATCTTCTGCCCAGGTATGAAGCCACCATCCCTTTCATCTTCCACCCTATTCCCTCGCCTCCTACTCCCTCTTTTTTCACAAACCCCCTTGCACCCCCAATTTCATCTTCACTTCCTTTTCCCCTCCATATTTCCTCATTTTTCTCAACTCTCCCTTGCAAAAAATTTTAGAAAATATGAGGATCGCTTGAAGGAGTTGGTTATGTTTAGCCTGGAAAAGAGGAGACTGAGATAGCCATTTTCTTAAGGGCTGTCACATGGAAGCTGGAGCAAGCTTATTTTCTCCTGCTCTGGAGGGTAGAACTCGAGGCAATGGCTTCAAGTTACAAGAAAGGAGATTCAGACTAAACATTTGGAAAAACTTTCTGACAGTAAGAGGAGTTCAGTAGTGGAACAGATTCGAGACACATGTTATTTTTGCCAATGAGTTTGCAGATTCCTAGTTGGGGGAATTAAAGCTTTGATTTGTCACAACCATAGTGGTTGTAAAACTGCTGTTGCTGTCACATTTCCTTCCTGTGTTGCTAAACTTTTAAGAGATCAAGACAGTGTCCTTATGAATGATATATACTACATGTGTCTCCCAATTTACACAGGGGTTACATTCTGGACCTCTGTATGAGACAGTGAAATGTGTGTAAATGAGAAGCACCTTAGAAAATCCTAGTGGCTTGCGAGGAGACCCCACAGCCCAAAGAGGATGTCCTCTTCAGGCTCTGCAAAGGGTCTCCTCGCAAGTCACTAGGACTCTCTATGGTGCTCCCCATTTCCAGGTTTCAGCGGATTGAATGCAAATAGATGGTGTGTAAATGGGGTGCTGCCTGTAGTAGCTCCAGGACTACCGATGGGTATTACTGCTGTTTTTATTTGTTCCAGGAAGTGGCTGAAAAAGAGATTGCTGCCCTTCCCCGGGACACCTGCCCAGCGAGGATCCGTAATCGATGTGTTCTGACATCCCGTCCACGAGCTGTAGTGTGGCGATGGAGGTTAAGCCGAATTGTCTTCCGCCATCTGGCTGACCATGCGCAGCTCTCTGGAGTACAGAGAGCAATGTGGTGAGCCACCACCAACAAGGCTTTTCTTCAAAAAAGACAAAACTGAGTTCTATTTCAACTCCTAGGATGAATTAAAGACACGTTCTATAACTTGCAGCATGTAAGGAGTGGGGGGGGGGATAGACCCATTGGTAGAAGACGCTTAGCTAGAAGGGGGCAACCTTGTTTAATTTTGTCAAACCTTCCACACTTGCTCCTCTTGTATATTTAAAAATGACATCGAAAAATAAAGCAGTCCCACGCTTGGATTTTGTTTGTCCTTTGCATTTAAGGTTAGATATATAACATTACATTGTTGCAGGGTGTATATTGCTAGCAAATCTGAAAATATCACAGAGACACAGAATTCAGATACACTACATAGTTACTACATATATTTTCTTCCTGACTAAGCTGCTAAATGGGTCGGTGCAGCTCTCACTGCCGCTAGATGGAGTGCATGGTCCAAAAACAGTAGCTAGAAACATGAGGGTTTAAGTAAATATAGTTATCCTATATTTTGCAATTCCTGTTGGTGGGTCTAGGACGTCAATGTCCTGTTATTTTGACTATTGCAATAATTACATTACAGCTTGTTCAGTCCATCACTGTCCTCACTGAATATCTCCACAAGGACAGATTGGCACAAATCCTCATCAGCACAGAGGAGGAAGCCAGAGTGAAAGATCAATGCCCCCTGGAGCCTCCCAGCAACGTACTTAACAGTCCTATTACATGCTAGTTAATTCGCATGCTTCCATAGCGCTCTTGAAATGGGCACAATCAATCTCTGAGAAAAGTATATGAAGCTTTCTGTTTCCCTTGTCTGTACATACAGATTACACATACATGCCCCGAAACCTATTTCCTCAATGGTTAGAAGTGAAAGTTTATTATACAGAACTTGGGCAGGTGTGGGTAGTAAGTAGATGTTGATTTCAGACAATAGACAGTTGCACTCAAACTAGCTTACTTATTTTTATCAATTTCACAAAAAGGACTTAAAGCTTTATGGAAAAAGGGCAACACATTTGAAGGAAAAGCTTTTCTGCATGCTTTATTTCCCATCTCCAACCTGAAATGTAAAACTTGTTTTTACGCAGAAGATTATGTAAACAGCACACTTTCTCTGATCTCAGCAGAAGCCCCATACAAAAGATGTACATTTAAGATGGGTATTTGTTCAAATATCTATTGGTAAATCATCTTTGACTTGCTTTTCTCGGCTCTCAACCCAGGCTTTGTTAATTGACCTCTTCATTTCATCATCGCCTTCAGCATACATCTTTTTCAGGAGATTCATCAACCCTTCACTCGGGTCCGAGGTGTCATAAGCAGCTTTCCTAGAGCATACAAACATACAAATATACAGAAAATAATTACATCACCAGTTACACACAAAGTTTGGTATGCATTAAGATTTAAATACAAGTAAGCAACAGTAAAATAATGAGAGCTCCAATCCTAAACCTGTTTACCTGAAAAGTTTTTGTTTTAAGTCTTTGTTGTGGTGGGTTCCCTGAAGTGGCATCTATTATGCATTGAAAACCTTTCACATGGTGTCCTTCAGTTAAAAATACCAGGCAGTTTTTTACTGGTTATTCTGTTCCAGACTGTAAAAGGTAAAGGTACCCCTGCCCGTATGGGCCAGTCTTGACAGACTCTAGGGTTGTGCGCCCATCTCACTTAAGAGGCCGGGGGCCAGCGCTGTCCGGAGACACTTTCCGGGTCACGTGGCCAGCGTGACATCGCTGCTCTGGCCGGCACGGAAACGCCGTTTACCTTCCCGCTAGTAAGCGGTCCCTATTTATCTACTTGCACCCGGGGGTGCTTTCGAACTGCTAGGTTGGCAGGCGCTAGGACCGAGCAGCGGGAGCACACCCCGCCGCGGGGATTCGAACCGCCGACCTTTCGATCGGCAAGCCCTAGGCGCTGAGGCTTTTACCCACAGCGCCACCCGCATCCCGTTCCAGACTGTACTCTTTCTTAAATTTAAAAGGCATCATGAAAGCTCTTTTGTTTTCTATATGCTTTTAGAATTTAACTGTTGGTTGTTCTCCATAGTGATTCAGTCCTTTTACAAAATTCCTTTTTCTTTTTCTAAATGTATTGTCGTAGGTAGTATTTTTGTTGAGTACCTGTGTACATGTGGCATTTGAATGCTCCAGGAACAAACTGCTAATTGTTAAAGAAAACAACACTTGTGTTATAGTAATTTAAAGTCTTAACCAATTTATTACAACACTAGGGCTGACCTGCCCTCCGCCATTCCTCACCCATTAACTTCCTAGACCTTCCCACATCATGCAACTACAGTGATACCTCGCAAGACGAATGCCTTGCAAGACGGAAAACTCGCAAGACGAAAGGGTTTTTTGTTTTTTGAGCTGCTTCGCAAGACGATTTTCCCTATGGGCTTGCTTTGCAAGACGGAAACGTCTTGCAAGTTTGTTTCCTTATTCTTAACACCGTTAATACAGTTGCGACTTGACTTCGAGGAGCAACTCATAGCACGCAGTGTGGTAGCCTTTTTTGAGGTTTTTGAAGACTTTGGTGATTTTTGAAGCTTTTCCAAAACTTTCCCGACACCGTGCTTCGCAAGACGAAAAAAATCGCAAGACAAAACTCGCGGAACGAATTAATTTCGTCTTGCGAGGCACCACTGTACTAAGATTGCTTTTCACATTCCCATTTCTGAAGCGGCTTCTCTCTCCAGTTTTGCAACCCTGCTTTGCACTCTTTTTTACCTTCGCCCCATGTCCATGCTTCTTCCCTCTCCTTTTGTGCAAGCAGCCTCGCACACAAACTTCCCACACAGTAACATCCTGAATCTACCTCCTCCTATGCACCCTTTTCATCTTCTGCCCAGGTATGAAGCCACCATCCCTTTCATCTTCCACCCTATTCCCTCGCCTCCTACTCCCTCTTTTTTCGCAAACCCCCTTGCACCCCCAATTTCATGGATCATGCAGCCCAAGAAAGTAAAATCTCTCACTGCCTCCATTTCTTCCCCTTCTATTTGCCAGGAGGTGATGGGACCAGTGGCCATGATCTTCGGTTTTTTGATGTTGAGCTTCAGACCATATTTTGCGCTCTCCTCTTTCACCCTCATTAAAAGGTTCTTTAATTCCTCCTCACTTTCTGCCATCAAGGTTGTGTCATCTGCATATCTGAGGTTGTTGATATTTCTTCCGGCAATCTTAATTCCAGCTTGGGATTCATCGAGCCCAGCCTTTCGCATGATGTATTCTGCATATAAATTAAATAAGCAGGGAGACAAAATACAGCCTTGTCGTACTCCTTTTCCCAATTTTGAACCAATCAGTTGTTCCATATCCAGTTCTAACTGTAGCTTCTTGTCCCACATAGAGATTTCTCAGGAGACAGATGAGGTGATCAGGCACTCCCATTTCTTTAAGAACTTGCCATAGTTTGCTGTGGTCGACAGTCAAAGGCTTTTGCATAGTCAATGAAGCAGAAGTAGATGTCTTTCTGGAACTCTCTAGCTTTCTCCATAATCCAGCGCATGTTTGCAATTTGGTCTCTGGTTCCTCTGCCTCTTCTAAATCTAGCTTGCACTTCTGGGAGTTCTCGATCCACATACTGCTTGAGCCTTCCTTGTAGAATTTTAAGCATAACCTTGCTAGCGTGTGAAATGAGTGCAATTGTGCGGTAGTTAGAGCATTCTTTGGCACTGCCCTTCTTTGGGATTGGGATGTAGACTGATCTTCTCCAATCTTCTGGCCACTGCTGAGTTTTCCAAATTTGCTGGCATATTGAGTGTAGCACCTTAACAGCATCATCTTTTAAAATTTTAAATAGTTCAGCTGGAATATCATCACTTCCACTGGCCTTGTTATTTGCAGTGCTTTCTAAGGCCCATTTGACTTCACTTTCCAGGATGTCTGGCTCAAGGTCAGCAACCACACTACCTGGGGTGTACGAGACATCCATATCTTTCTGGTATAATTCCTCTGTGTATTCTTGCCACCTCTTCTTGATGTCTTCTGCTTCTGTTAGGTCCTTACCACTTTTGTCCTTTATTATGGTAATCTTTGTTAATTAGATTAGTCTTAATAAGGTTATGATTTATGTTTGTTTGTCTATTTGTCTGTGTGTTTAAATTTTTGTGAAAAAAACAAAAAATAATAAAAAAAATTGGGGGGGGGAGAAAACACTACATTTCCCAGCACCCCACAAAATGAGCCCTCAGCGCCCTAACCTGCTGGGTTAAGATATCGCCAAAAACCCAAGGTCAGCCGAATCATCACAAAGGGCGCTAAGCTGCGGGGGAAAGCCTCTGCAACGTTTGTCGAGAAAACACTATGTTTCGCCAAATGCTTGGAGAAGGCCCCATGTGACATTTGGCAGTGAAAAAACTACATTTCATGGCGCCCCACAATATGAACCCTCGACACCCTTACCTGCAGCGTAAAGATTTCGCCAAAAATATGACATTATCCGATTAACTCCAAAGCGGTGCTCCAGGAAGAGCCCCTGTAAAAATACGTTTCACAGCTCCTCCCCCACCCCAAAAAAAACACGAGCCATCAGCACACTAAACATTAGTTTCAATATTTCGCCAAAAATCTGGGGTTGTTCGACTAACTCCAAAGCAGAGCCATATGCTGTAACAAGGCCCCATGCAACATTTGGCAGTGAAAACACTATGTTTTCCTGCACCCCACAAAATCAGCCCTCGGCGCCCTAACCCTCAGGATCAAGATTTTGCCAAATATCACAACTGGAGAGAGACCTGTTGCATAATGTAAAAGTGCTGTCTAAAATGTATAAGATATTATGGGAAAGGGATTCCTGCGCTGAGCACTGGCAAAATGGCCCGTGCAATGTTTAGCAGTGAAAACCGCACGTTTCACAGCGCCCCACAAAATGAGCCCTTG
Source organism: Podarcis muralis (assembly GCF_964188315.1). Taxonomy (NCBI): domain Eukaryota; kingdom Metazoa; phylum Chordata; class Lepidosauria; order Squamata; family Lacertidae; genus Podarcis; species Podarcis muralis. Next base: position 338,933 of record NC_135664.1, on the reverse strand, counting down.
GGACTCTAACCGAAAACCTGACGTCATCCGATTAACTCTAAAGCAGCGCCAAACTGCGGAAAATGGCCCCCTGCAACATTTGGCAGTGAAAATAGATAGAAGTCAGTGCTTTATACGGTTCAGCCATCAGGCGTAGCAATGCACAAAGATTAAAGCCACGATAGCCAGCTCTGAAAAGCTGGGGTGGTTTGTGTTTTCTGAGGCATAGCCATGAGGCTTGGAGTTAATGACTTGTAACACATCACAGTCATGTTGACACCATGAATCATGTTGACACGATTAAGCGCTTCTACGCATGCGCAAGTGGCGAAACACGGAAGTAACCCTTTCCGGTACTTCCGGGTCGCCGCGGGACCCAACCTGAAAAAAGGTAACATGAAGCAAACGTAACATAGGTATGACTGTACTGGAAGAAGCAAAGATCACCTGTGTCGAAGCAATGATTCTTCAACATCAACTTCACTGGACTGGTCATGTTGTGCAGATGCCTGATTCTTGTCTTCCAAAGAAACTACTCTATTCCAAACTTTAAAATGGAAAGCGTAATGCTAGTGGTCAACAAAAGAGGTTTAAAGACTCTATCAAGGCAAATCTTTAAAAATGTAGTATAAACACCGACAACTGGAAAACACTAGCCTGCCAGTGCCCCAATTGGAGAACAACTTTTACCAAAGGTGTCATGTGCTTTGAAGACGCTCGAACTCAGGACGAAAGGAAGACATGTGCTAAGAGGAAGGCATGCTTGGCAAACCCTCACAGTGATCAACTCCCGCCCGGAATCCAATGTCCCCACTGTGGAAGGACGTGGGGATCCAGAATTGGCCTCCACAGTCACTTACGGACTCACTGTTAAGACCGTGTTCGCGGAAGACAGTATTACTCGGCTACAAATGATCACCAAAGAAGAACAGTATTTGAAAGAATGGATTCCATATACAGTAGTACCTCAGGTTAAGAACTTAATTCGTTCTGGAGGTCTGTTCTTAACCTGAAAGTGTTGCAAGAGACTTAGTAGCTTTTTCTTCTAGATTCAATCTAAATTGCACGCAGAATAAATACTGACCTCTAGGGCTATGAAGTGGTGTTTGGGTAAGTTTATGGTTCTTCTGCTCCTGGTCACTCACCTGTCTGTGGTCCTCAAAGATTTCTTGGTCCCACAGCAGGGAGTAATCCAGAGCATTTGGAAGTTAATCCCTGTTACCTATGTTCCTCAGAGATAATATGATAGATGGTAGCTATCGTTAATCACCACTTAATTATCTCTGTTGACAGAGTCTCAACAGAAATGACTAACCAGCCACGATGCCTTCCTGGAACTCTCAGTAATAATGCAAATCCAAATATTGGAAATCCCTATTCAATAGGAATTGTTGGGTGTATTGTTGACGAGATCACTGCAGAACACGTGAGTAACATTTGGCTCTGTGCTACTCAAACTTTGGCTGCAAACCTGCATTCATTGTGATTTGTTTGCAGAGAGGTTAGATGATGAGGCAACAAAACACTACCCCACATTTTCCAGTGCATTTTCTTTTAACTTTTCTTTTCACAAGAAGTCCATTTTGGGGGAAATAGGGTTGTTCTGCAGGACTAGGTACAACCTGAATATGCTGGTATGTGATTGAACATTCCCTCCAGTACTTTGGCCACCTCATGAGAAGAGAAGACTCCCTGGAGAAGACTCTGATGCTGGGAAAGATGGAGGGCACAAGGAGAAGGGGCGACAGAGGACGAGATGGTTGGATAGTGTTTTCGAGGTTACCAGCATGAGTTTGACCAAACTGCGGGAGGTAGTGGAGGACAGAGGTGCCTGGCGTGCTCTGGTCCATGGGATCACGAAGAGTCGGACACGACTAAACGACTAAACAACAACAACAACAATTAACATTGTTATGTGACTTCCTTGTATCCCCCTGGTTGGATTTCAGTGCATATCATTTTAACGGTTTTCCAAATCAATATTCTTATAAAATTAACTTAATCACTTAACATCTTTCTTACTTCCCAGTTCAGTATTAAACATATTAATTCATCACATATTACATATTTAAATCCTACGCCTATCCGCTATATGCAAGCTTTTTCCAATTAGTTTAACTTAACATATTTAAATAAATAGTCATTAAATTTTGTCCATTCTTCCTGATACTCCTCCTCCTTCTGGTCAGAGACTCTTCCAGTCAGATCGGCTAGCTCCGAAAAATCCATCATCTTCATCTGCCATTCTTCCACTGTTGGTACTTTTTGCGTTTTCCAATTCTTAGCTAACAAAATTCTTGCTGCAGTTGTGGCATACAAAAATAATTTAACATCTTTTGGGGGCAATTCCAAACCTGTTATTCCAAGAAGAAAGGCCTCTGGTTTCTTTATAAATGTATATTTCAACATTTTTTTCAATTCATTATAAATCTTTTCCCAGAGGTCTTTCACCTTGGGGCAGGTCCACCACATATGATAGAAGGTACCTTCTTTTTCTTTACATTTCCAGCAATGGTTATCACAGTTATGATAAATCTTTGCTAATTTAACAGGGGTCAGATACCATCTATACATCATTTTCATTATGTTTTCCTTTAGTACAGTACATGCAGTGAACTTGACCCCTTTCTTCCACAATTTTCCCCAATCCTCAAACATTATGTTATGTCCTACATGTCTTGCCCAATCTATCATCACTTGTTCATCCTTTGTATGCCACTCTAACAATGGGAAATGTAGTGCTTTCACACACACACACCCCACCCCAATGTTGTTGGGGGCATTCTCTGGGTGTTTGGTGCTGCTTTGGAGTGAATCAGATGACATTGGACCTTTGGAGAAATCGTGACCCTGTGGGTTAGGGCCTGAAGCCTCATTTTTTGGGGGGGCGCGCCATAAAACGTGGGGTTTTCACTGCCATGGATCACAAAACGGCTGCTGTTTTGTGCAAAGCTGGTAGATTGAGAAACTCGTATTTTATTTTTATTTTTAAAAAGATAAACTAAAGGTGTGTGCTTACAGGTAAACAGATACCAGTGTGCATGCCCATTATGACCTCAGGCAAGAATCAAGAAAATACAGGTGGTCCCTCTTAACTGACATTCTGAACTGAACAGAACTGAAGGGAGGGGCTGGTTCTGGAGCCAAGCTGTTTAGATTGGGTTTGGGTGGATGCGAAGAGGATGCCTCCAACTTCTTGAGCTTTGCTTCTCAACTTATTCTGCCTTCTGGGACCCCCCAGCCCAAGACCAACCACCTCTTGGATAGGTGAGCATGCAGATATTTTGGAATGTGAGTGTGGGGCAGGATGACCGCGTATGAAAGCTCCTTTGAGCACAAGTGCTGGCCCCCTTTTCTCTCCCATGGAGGCCCTGAACTGGCCATCTCCTTGTTCAGCACCTCCAAGGGAGAGAAAAGGGAACCTCAGTTACTACAGTGGTGCCTCGCAAGACGAAATTAATCTGTTCCGCGAGTCTCTTCCTCTTGCGGTTTTTTCGTCTTGCGAAGCACGGCTATTAGCGGCTTAGCGGCTATTAACGGCTTAGCGGCTTAGCGGCTATTAACAGCTTAGCGGCTTTAAGAAAAAGGAAACAAACTCGCAAGAACTCGCAAGACGTTTCATCTTGCGAAGCAAGCCCATAGGGAAATTCCTCTTGCGGAACGACTCAAAAAACGGAAAACCCTTTCGTCTAGCAAGTTTTTCGTCTTGCACCACTGTATTTGCCTTCTGAGGACACGGTCTCACTCCCAGAGCCCCAAGACTTACGGCTGCTGCTCTATCAGCCTCAGGCCATCCAAGGGATCGTGAGCAAAGCACACAAGCCCTGCCCGCCAGATGTGAAGCACTCTCCTGAGAGAATTGGGGTTTTTTAATTGGCTGAACAGAGTTTCAGCCCTTGGGGAATTTGATTTCTTAAACATACACCTTCCCCTTCCTTGTGTCCCTGGGGAGAAAAGCCAATCCTGCTTTCTTCCTTTGGTAATTTAATCAGAGGAAAGAACTCTTTCCGTGGTCTAATAGATTTGCTGAATCATGAATTCTGTACATGCACAGAGGCTATACCTCTTGAAACCCCAAAGATGGGCAAGATGGGGCATTTCTCTCCACCTGGCTCCACCGGATATTGCTGATGGCCAATGAAAGCCCAAGCAGGGATTCCTAGTGGGGGATGTTGCTGCGGTATATTGGAGGAGCAGGGCCAGGAGGCTAACTTGGACACCTGAGAACACAAAAAAGCAGCAGCAAAACAACTACATGTTTCCTTTTAAATGGGCCTTCCTGCTGAGTGTAAAGCATAGATCCTCATTTTTAAAGGGGAAAGGGAGAGAAGGCTTCTCCCAAAGTGTTAGAAGGCCACAAATAATGTAACAATAGAACATAACAAATGTGCCATTTCATGTGATACAGAATCCTATGTGCAAATCTGTTAGATTGAGAAATTTGTATTAAATAAGAAAAAAAATTAAAGGTGTGTGCTTGCAGGTAAACAGATTGGAGATTTCCTGCAAGATCTTGTGAGATCTCACTGAAGTCTTGCAAGTTGTCTAGGAGAGCAAAATATGTATTGAGATTTGGGAGAGATCTTGCATGCTCTTTCAGGGACCAAAGCCAGCACTGCTGCAGCGCCAAAGGCAGGTGGCTAAGGGGTGGTGAGTGTCCCACGGGGCGAAATGGGATGTACCCCCCCTCAAGCTCAGGATTCCAGAACTAACAACTGTCAGTTGGGAGGGACGGAAGGCAAGGACCCACAGCCCAGGTGGGGCTCGCTAGCTTGGGGAGGAGGTGTGTGATTCCTCAGCTGGAGTAGATGCAGGACAGTTGAGGCTCACATGCCTCATCACCGCAGAAGCTATCACTGGAAAGCTGTCCTGGCCAGGCCTGTGTCCTTTGGCTCCAGTTGGGAGTGAAACGGATGACGTCTGATTTTGGGCAAAATATTTTTTTAAAAAAGAATTATGATTTTCAAGTTTATACATTTCAATAATTTTGCAGTCATTTTAACATTTCAAAACTTGACTTCCTTCCTCCTCTTTCTGCAGTTCCTTAAATTGATTCTTCATATCTTATGCATATCCAAATTACCTTAATTTCTTCATTTATGCATCTGCTTTAAATATATAATCTTATTCAACTGCAGGTTATTCCAATAATCCTGCCAATATTCTTATCTGTTTACAGTTTGTAACTATTCATTAAACCATTTCCATTCTTTAATACAAAGTTTGTTCTCTTGCTCCTAGAAACGGTCAGCATGTGACAGAGGCCACATCCTGGGAATGGTTTGACTGGCCACCTAAACCAGGTGAGGGAAGCCAAGGAGTCTCAAATGCTCAGGAACTTCCCCTGTGTGCCAAGACAGGCTCCAGCAGATTGAGCGGACAAGACCAAGCGTGGGCCCAGTGGTCAAGAAGGTGGTTTCTGCAATGCTGTGGAGGGAAGTGAGGGGCAGATGGGGCTCATCCACCTATAAAGATAGCCCATCGAGGAGAAGGAAAACTCTGATCCTAATTTGCCTTGAGGGATATCTTTGGGAGCTGAAAAGGCTAAGGAGTAAACCCTACACAAATCTGGAGTCCCTCAGGCGGTTGGATGGCGCCGTTTACAACCCCTTCTGACAACTCCTGCAGCCCAACTGGTGCCTAACTCTGCTTTCCTTGGAGACACATCTTGGAGATTGTCATCTGGGAAGCCCAGGACCTCCAGACACACTGCCCAGTCTTGCTCCCTGGAGAGGTCCCTTTGGGACTGCTGACACCCTTGCTTGACTTTGACCTCACCCCCGGAGGCGCACTCCGTTGCTTCTCAAGACAGACAAATGCCAGCATTATAAAACTATTTGAAATAATTTTATTTCATTCACAAAAGACAATCTGGCATGTGATTAGGACAGTGGTTTTCAGACAACGGGTGACACGTTTATTGATCCAGTTTGGAAGTCTCTGTCTTGTCTTCGCACATGCGCAGTTCCATCTAGGAGCAACAACAAGGGAAGGAGCCAAACTGTCGGCTCCTGCAGCGAGACTCAGGATTTCCACTCATGCTCACAAACGTAGGAAAAACCACCGCCTAGGATAAAAGGATGATCACAGAATAGCATGTTTGTAAAGGAACTTGATTAGAATAATAATAATGATTTTTTTTTTATTTTTTTATTTGGGTTTGTGGGGAAGGGGGGGACTGGGTCTTGATGGGGAGGGAGATCTGTGCTGGAGCTGCTGGCCTCACTGCTGTCGCTGCCCGGAAGAGAAAAGAAGAGAAAAGATTTTTCATCTTTCCATTTATTATTATGTTGACAACCTATTTTTCCTTCAAGGATCTTCAGGTGGCTGACGCTATTCTCCCTTTCTTTAATTATACTTACTTCCTCATTCCAGTTCTCTTCCAATATCTCTTCCTCCTCCTCCTCGCAGACCAGGGGGTGGATTTTAGGGGCACGACAGCAGGAGGCCAGCAGCTCGCACAGCCTGCCACACTGGCCATTCTCTCTTTCAACAGCCTTTGAGAACAACTGAGTAGGCATCTAGAGCGTCAACTGAACAGGCATGTGGATCAGCTAGTCACTGGGCACAGTCTATTCTTTTGGAGGGGGCTTTCCCCAGTTTCCATTTATAAGAAGTTTGAAAGGTTGCCTCTTTATAAAGTCTGTTTCCTTGTGACGAGAGACCACACTGGAGACTCATAGTGTTTTTGAAATATATAAAGGTAAAGGGACCCCTGACCATTAGGACCAGTCGTGGCCGACTCTGGGGTTGCGGCGATTATCTCGCTTTATTGGTGGACCAATCATGTACAGCTTCCGGGTCATGTGGCCAGCATGACTAAGCTGCTTCTGAACCAGAGCAGCGCACGGAAACGCCCTTTACCTTCCCGCCGGAGCGTTACCTATTTATCTACTTGCACTTTGACGTGCTTTCGAACTGCTAGGTTGGCAGGAGCAGGGACCGAGCAACGGGAGTTCACTCCGTCGTGGGGATTCTAACTGCCGACCTTCTGATAGGCAAGTCCTAGGCTCTGTGGTTTAACCCACAGCGCCACCCGCATCCCTATTATTTATTTAGATACTTGGGTTTTGGGCGAAGGGAGAACTGGGTCTTGGAGCGGGGTAGAGCTGTACTGGAGCTGCTGGCCTCACTGCTATCACTGCCTGGAAGAGAAATGAAGAGGAAAAATTGATTACTACATCTTTCCTGCAAGGATCTTCAGGTGGCTTGCGTTATTCTCCCTTCCTCCCTTCCTCATCCCATCCCTGAACTCTTCTTGAATCAGGGAGCTGCCTCCCCCCATCCCAGTGATCCAGATTCTCTCTGGCCTCCCTGTTCCTCAAGAACAAAGATCAACACTCCCCATCTATATATCGGTGGCATCCATCCCCTGGTCGCTTGGTCTTACATAAATTGTTTTCACCTTCACTAAAGATTCCTTCTGATCTTCATAACCATCACTTCATCCTCCCATTTCTCTTCCAATATCTCTTCCTCCTCCTCCTCACAGACCAGGGGATGGATCTTTGGCACATGACAGCAGGAGACCAGCAGCTCACGCAGCCAATCTTTATAAACTAATCTAACCATGACTTGGTTCCCTACGTTTCTGAATCTTGAGGGATAGTAAAAGAAACAGAATGCAGAAGGAATTAGGAATCCTACTTATACTTTATATGAAGAAAGTCTCTTCATTACACCAGAAAACGTATTTCCTTTCTCACAAACTACCTCCTCAAACTAAAGATGCTCATCTTTAATTTTATAGTCCCTTTCCTCTTTTGTGCAGTTCTGCCCCTCCTTTCGCCACTTTTCTTCTCTTCCCGATTCTCCAATTAGTCCAGCCATTTCTCCTAGACCATGCTATGCCATCTTTGCCATCTTTATAGGTTAGTGTTTAATATAAGTTCAATATTAAAAGTGTTGCCTTCTCTTTTACCTTTGTTTTCCAGTAACTTCCACTCTTTTACCACAAACAGCGCTGACAATCCAAGTCTTTTAACTCAGTCTCTTTCGCTGGGCTCACGCCACTTCAAAGTAAAAAACAAGTTAAGTCCTTGAATTCCGCTTCTTTTAATGGGCTAGTACTGCTGCTGCAGAGTGAAATTTGAATCTGTCTTCCTTTTCTTACTGGCACTTGTTAGAGAAATCTTTGCTTATGGTTACGTATAATGAGAAAGATTTCCAATATGTTTAAGATAAAATCTCCCGTTCTTTACTCTTTATGTGCTAGTCTTTTGGGTCTGTTTCTGAGCAGTTCAGTTTGTATAAATAAGTCTCACAGACCCTCTTCTCCTCAAGCTCTCCTTGTTAGCTGCCGTTCTTACCGTTTGGGACTTTGAGGCTTGCTGCTGAGGATTGCTCGTGTCCTTGCGTCTAGGTACTCTCTGTCGACTCACCTCCTGGTTAGGACGTGGGCTTCGAAGGGTACCTTTTTTGACGCTGCCAGACAATGTCAGCCCTGGGCCACGCCCAGAGACTTTTTGGGGGTCGTGTAGCCTCCGCGTTGCCCCCCAAAGTTCCCTCTAACAGCTGCTAGGCGCGGAGAACCCGCGAAGCACATCCACAACGGAGGGCGGAAAAACCGGAAGCCCTTACATACCAGGTTTGGGAGGGGGATTTGGTCTGCGATAGGCTTTTTCCGTAGGGACACGGGTGGCCACAGAGCCTAGGGCTTGCTGATCAGAAGGTCGGCAGTTCGAATCCCAGCGACGGGGTGAGCTCCTGCTGCTCGGTCCCAGCTCCTGCCAACCTAGCAGTTCGAAAGTGGAAGTAGATAAATACCGTATTTTTCACTCTATAGGACGCACTTTTTCCCCTCCAAAAATTAAGGGGAAATGATCAAAGCAGCAGAAATAAGAGATGATTGGATCCCTTTCTGAACTCAAAGCATGGGTACCCCCAACAAAAATTTAAAATTCGGTTTTGTAATTTGGAACTAATGTGATTTGATTGGTTTGCTAATAATAATTATTTTTTTTAAAAAAAAACAAATTAAGGGAAAATTTGTGTGCGCCGTATGGAGTGAATGCAGGCTGCGCAGCTAAGCCCAAAGCCAGAGCAGGGAGAAGGAGCGCTGCGCAGCGCTCCGTCTCGCTGTTCTAGCTTGGGGTTAGCTGCGCAAAGCCTCCGCAGGGCAGCGGGGTGAAGGCACCCTGCCGTCCTGCGGAGGCTTCAAAGGCCGTCCCCGAAGCCAGAACAGTGAGGCGGAGCACTGCGCGGCGCTCCGTCTCACTGCTCTAGCTTGGGGATGGCTGCACAAAGCCTTCGCAGGACAGCGGGGTGCCTTCACCCCGCTGCTCTGCGGAGGCTTCAAAGGCTGCGCTCTGGGGGCTTCAGGCAGCTATCCGCAAGCCTTCCAAGCGCAGCAGGAGTTCCCGCTGCACTCAGAAGGCTTGCGGATAGCCGCCTGAAGCCTGGAGAGCGAGAGGGGTCGGTGCACACCGATCCCTCTTGCTCTCCAGGCTACGCTTCGCTGGAGAGGCACTGCACAGTTTTCCCTCTCTGCGCAGCGCCCCTTCAGCGAAGCGGGAGGAGAAATGGAAGGGGCTCCGTTTCTCCTGCCGCTTCGCTGAAGGGACCCTGAGCAGAGAGGGAGAGAATCCCCCCCCCCGTTCTCCCCCTCCTATGATCCGGTGCGTCTTATGGTCCGGTGCGTCCTATAGAGCCAAAAATACGGTAGGTGCCGTTCTGTCGGGAAGGTAAACAGCCTTTCCGTGCACTGCTCTGCTTTTGCCAGAAGCGGCTTCGTCATCCTGGCCACATGACCCGGAAGCTGTACGCCGGCTCCCTCAGCCTATAGAGCGAGATGAGCGCGCAACCCTAGAGTCGTCCGCGACTGGACCTAACGGTCAGGGGTACCTGTACCTTACCTAGGCTTTTTCCAGATCTGCCTTACTGCCCTATGTTTCTAAATCTTGAGGGAGAGCAAAAGAAGCAGAATGCAGAAAGAATTAGACATCCTACTTACACTCAAGAAGAAGAAATCTTTATTTTGCCGGAAAACATCATTACTTCTCACAAACCACCTCCTTTCTCCTGAACTATCCTCAAATAGTTGCTCTTCCCAAAGTCCTCAGCCAAGTCACTCAGCAGGGGGACGTGTCACAATGGAGGCCCTGACCCTGTTGCTTTAGCTACCTTGCTTAACAATGTGAATTGTTCCCCTTAACATTAATTTTTCAAATATATCTTCCAGTGGGTTTTTATTTTATTTATTTAGGAAGGATCTAGAGCTGGCTTCATCCAGCACGGTGCATTTCTGGACAGGACAGGAAACACCCTGCAAACACACACTTTTCAACATGGCAGTGTCACCAAGGAAAAACACTCCTGGCCTAGACTATGGCTGCTGTTTCTCAATTAATAGTAAAAAATGACCCTTCTCAACATCCTGTAATAATCTGTCCAGTATTAGGATGGACAGGAGCAGGACTTCACCCTTAGACCTCCTCATCCCCCTGTTTCTGTTTCTGCCCAGTGTCTTCTGCCAATCAACAGCTTTCCTTAGCTTGCAAGGAAGTGAAATGTTATGAGTTACTTGGTGCCAGACTCCCCTTTGCCATGAGTTTCTGGGTGCCAGGCACTGAACCCCTGGACCCTGAACATCAGGGGAATTGATCTAAGCTGTACCCCAAGCGCTACATTTGATTGTTGGTTATTAAATACTGATTGAAACCATTTTATTTCATTCACAAAAGAAATTTTGACATGTGATTATGATAACAGTTTATATAATAAAGGTGACACGTTTATTGATCCTTTTTGTAAGTTATTATTTGTCTACTTTAATGTATTTTTTATATATATTAATCAGTAAGGGGGTGGGGTGGGAAGCAGTTTTGCATATGAAACTGGTGGATGGCTGTCATTAATCCAGATCAATTTCATAGAATCATAGAAACTTATAGCTGGAAGGGACACCAAGGGTCATCTAGTCCAACCCCCTGTGATGCAGCAATCTCAGCAAAAGAATCCATGGCAGACGGCCATCCAACCTCTGCTTAGTAACCTCCAAGGAAGGAGAGTCCACCACCTCTCGTGGGAATCTGTTCCAATGCCAAACAGCCCTTACTGTCAGAAAGTTTTTATGAATGTTTAGTTGGAATCTCCTTTCTTATAACTTGAATCCATGGGTTCGAGTCCTACCATCTAGAGCAGGAGAAAACAAGCTTGTTCCCTCTTCCAGGTGACAGCCCTTAAGATATTGGAAGATGGCTGTCAGATCTCCTCTCAGTTTCCCCTTTTCCAGGCCAAACCTACCCAGCCCCTTCAAGTGTTTCTCTTCAATCTTAGTTTCCAGACCCTTGGTTGTCTTGGTTGCCCTCCTCTGCACACATTCCAGCTTGTCAACATCTTCTTGAATGATGCTGCCCAGAACTGGACACAGGACTCCAGGTGTGGCCTGACCAAGGTAGGAGAGAGTAGGACTTGGACTTCGTTTCATCAGGACCTTGGACTTCCATAGATGCAACCTAGAACAGCATTACCATTTTCTGCTGCTGCACATTCCTTGTGGCTGAGGCTCAGGGTAACGCCCCCGGGACCTTTCAGTTCATGGTGTCCATGGAGGCGCAGGTCAATTCTGTGTCCAGGGCAGCTGTTGACCAGCTTCATCTAGTACGCAGGCTGAGACCCTATCTACCTGCGGATTGCCTCGCCAGAGGGGTGCATGCTCTGGTTATCTCCCGCTTGGACTACTGCAATGCGCTCTACGTGGGGCTACCTTTGAAGGTGACCCGGAAACTACAACTAATCCAGAATGCGGCAGCTAGACTGGTGACTGGGAGTGGCCCCCAAGACCTACATTGGCTCTCAGTATGTTTCCGGGCACAATTCAAAGTGTTGGTGCTGACCTTTAAAGCCCTAAACGGCCTCAAAGGCCCAGTATACCTGAAGGAGCGCCTCCACCCCCATCATTCTGAGGCATCTAATCATAAGCCTGCATTTTATTAATGTTTGATCAGGGCTTGTATATTTTCAAATGTTTCATGCCAGGCAGAAGACCAGCTGCTTAGAGAACCTTGGCAATGTTTTCCTCCTAGACAAGGGGCCCCTTGATTTATAGCAGAAAACAATTCTCAAAGTCGTAAAAGGGGGAATTACAGGCTGAGAGCGAGGACACTGACCCTACATGTTACAGAAGATAAAAAAAGCAGAGATAAACATAATTAGGAATGAGTAAATAGTAAAATAATACCAATGTGCCTCCCAGTAAAATGAGCCAGATCTTCTTCCTAAGGTTAAAAAGGCCAAGAGCAATGGAGAAGCATCTTGCTGGCAGAAAGAGAGCATTTTTGGGAAGTCTTTTCTAAAGCTGTTTCTTTCTTAAACTGAGAGAGTTAAAGGGCAATAAATGTTGGGAAGAGCTAATGGGAAAAGCAGCTGGCTGAAGGGGGGGTATAAACTGAAGAGGCTTCTTTTGAAGCTGTTTTTTACTGAGTTCCTTTTTTACTTTACAAAGGCCTTATTCCTTTTAAAAGGCTACCTATGTTATGTATTAAATATATTGGCTTAAATGTAATTATGCAAAGGATTTAAGAAATGCTAGATTCTTATTTCATATAGTTGTAAGAGTTGTATTTATCCTGAAATTAAGTCAGCCACCAGCCTAGCCCCCCTGCCAGACAAGAGACGCCATCGAAGCACTCCTGACAAATGGTTGTCAGGCCTTTGTTTAAAGACCTCCAAAAAGGAGATCTTTCATTGATGATGCATGAGAATGTGAACCCAAGGTCTCTGACATCTGTTCAAGATAAAAATTTAAAATTATTAACCATCTGTTTTGGAGGGCAAGGAGGGCAAGAGGTGAGCTGGTAATTAAGGATCCTTGTTGAGACAAATGTAAGATATATGACTACTTATTTGTCATTTATAGATAGAAGAATATATAGCTTTTTGTATCCCATAAAAGGCAATAGGAAATGGGTGTATCTTTTACGATTGGTCATAGCAATCAGCCAATAGGAATTTCAACCAGGCTGATTGGACAGAGGCAGCCAAAGGAGGAGCAAGGGAGCTGGGCTGAGAGAATATAAGTGCTGGCCATAATGGCAGGAGGCCAGGCCAGAGCTTGGTAACCATATACCACTGTGCCTCTCATTTATTTGTCTGACAAATAAATTATTATTTTAATTTCTCTGTTGCTGCGTTGAATATTTCATTCCAGCTAAGCGTTAACCACAAGCAGGGTGCTACATTTTTGCCTGGACACTGAGGTCCAGCGCTGAGGGCCTTTTGGCGGTTCCCTCCCTACGAGAAGCCAAGTTACAGGGTAGTGGTGCCTGCCCTGTGGAACCCCCTCCCACCAGATGTCAGAGAGATAAACAGCTACCTGACATTTAGAAGACATCTGAAGGCAGCCCTGTTCTGGGAAGCTTTGAATGTTTGACAGACTATTTTATTTTAATATTTTGTTGGAAGCCGCCCAGAGTGGCTGGGTATAAATATTATTATTATATTATTATTATTATTATTATTATTATTATTATTATTATTATTATTATTATATTATGATGATGACTGTGAGGTGTTACAAGTCATTAACTTCAAGCCACACTGCCATGCCTTTGAAGACACAAACCATCCCAGCTTTCCGAACTGGCTATCATGGCTTCTTTAATCTTTGTGTATTGCTCCACCATGTGGCTGAATCATATAAAGCACTGACTTTTACATATCTCTTGACCTCTAATTGCAAGAAGATCTCGTTAACTTGGATTATAATCTTTATAAATTGGAGTTGTGGAGCAGGTCCTCGAGGGGGGGGAGCTCCCACCATTCCTCCTCAGTCCAGCCCCTGACAACCATGTGGGTTACGGCGTCGATGGCTCATTTTGTGGGGCGATGTGAAACTTAGTGTTTTCACCCCCAAACCTTGCAGGGGGCATTCTCTGGGTGTTTGGCGCCGCTTTGGAGTGAATTGGACAACGTCTGACTTCTGGAGAAATTGGGATCCTGTGAGTTAGGGCACCAAAGGCTCATTTTTGGGGGTGCCATGAAATGTGGGGTTTTCGCTGCCAAACATTTCAGGGGGTCTTTAGCAGGTGTTTGCCGTTGCTTTGTTGTGAATCCTAAGACATCGGGTTTTCAGCGAAATCGTGGCCACCATATCTATCCTGACAGATGATTTGGCCTGTCACCCTTGTGTGGAAGTAAAGGATGAGATTCCTCTACTACTCCGCCTGGGGTCTCCAATGTGGTGCACCCAGCCTCCACTCACACTATTCCTATGCTGGGGAATTTGGGGGTGGTTTGTGGGGATGTTATGTACTGAGTTGAATAGGATCCAACATGCAGCAGTCTGATTGGTCCGCAGGAGCCACCCAATCCAGCTCCAGGTGGAAGTGAATCCACAACCTGATTGGCCTACAGGAGAATCCCAGAATTAGCCAATCACATGCAGCCCATTGTGTAAATAATGTATATAAAGCAGATATTGTGGGGGAACTTTCATTCCTCGCTACTGTGAGTTGAATACTGTTGTGTATTGAGTCAAAGGATTTTATATCTGTAGTATTATTGTCTGTATGTGCATTAGTGTAAAGTAACTGCCTTTTGGTTCCAGAGGGTACATCTACTATTGGTTCATTTAAGCTGCTGTATTTGGATCCTCTGTCTTATTGGTTTCCTCCAAAAGGCAGGACTGTGATTGCCTGATATTGTTCCCTCCAAAATGTATCCTTTATAGCTAGTTCTCTGTCCCTATATATGTAGCTCTCCCCTCCTCAGGTCTTAGTCTTGTTTGCTGTAATAAAGAAGTGTTACTAGAGAACTGTCTCCAGCATATTATGTCAAGAGAGCTGAAATCACAAACCCCACGTCACAACAACTGGCGACGAAGGTGGGATCCGGAATGCTGAGGAGCGGTTAAACGCAGCCCTGCCTCAGAGTCCGGATTGTAGCTAAGAACAAGACTCACTGGCCAGCTGAGAAGACGACCCTGCCCACAGGACCATGGAGAGTCCAAGGGTATTGGAGCCCTTCCAGCCATCAGAGCCCTACACGTGGGAAGACTACGTCGAACGCTTCGAGTTCTTCGCAGTGGCTCAAGGGATCACCGATGCCAGCAAAAGAAGGGCCACATTCCTGAGCTACTGTGGGCCTGAGACCTTCAAGCTGGCCAAGGCATTGCTTGCTCCAGCGAAGCTAAGTGAGACATCTCTCAAAGATATTCTTGCCTGCCTAACAAGCCATTTGGCGCCTACTGAGACCAAGATGGCCCGGCGGATGGAGTTTCATAAGAGGCAGCAGCGTGCTGGGGAGTCTGTATCTGCATTTCTAGCTGAACTGCGGAAGCTCGCTCAGCACTGCGACTTCCAAGATCTGGAAGAGACTCTCCTGGATCGGTTTATCGGTGGTCTGAGCAGCAAGAAAGCCAGAAGACGCATCGTGGCTAAAGAAGAGGTTACCCTTGCTTCAGCCTTGAAGGAGGCCACCGCCACGGAGAATTATGAAAGAGAGGAGCTTGATGCCAGTCGCAAGGCCCCTAAGCCACAGATAGAAGTTGCGCATGCCATGGACGAGCTAGAGGCTACTCCGAGCCAGAGCCCAGTCCGTGGGGTAGAGTCAGTGCGTCAGGCCTGCACAGTGCACAAAGATCACCGAGGCAGGTGCCCTGGTTGTGGCGGAAACCATGAGCGGAAGAGTTGTCGTTTCCGGGATGCTATGTGCTGGACGTGCGGGAAGACAGGTCACATCGCCAGGGTCTGTAGATCGGCGGCGTTGGGAGCGACAGGAGCACCTAGACTGGAGCATCGCAGACCGCCCACAGCAAACCATGTTCTAAAGGACTGCCACTACGTAACGGAGATCAACGGGAGGGTCGTGCAGTTTCCAGCGCAAGGCAAGGCACACATCAAGGTGAAGATTGAGGGTCAGCTGTGAGACATGGAGGTGGACTCCGGATCTGGATTCACTATCGTGTCGGACCAGACCGCGAGGACATTCTTCCCCAGGGGTAAGTTGCCCCCTCTGGAGCCCTTCCCGGCAACTTTGCAGTCATACTCAGCGGGCCGCATCCAGGTCATGGGAATGTGTGCCGTGAGAGTACAGTTCCGGGACAAACAGGCGGTACTCAAACTGGTGATTGCGAAGGGCAGTCGCCCCAGTCTCCTGGGCACTGACTGGTTCCCCGCCCTGGGACTGAGTATATCAGGGCTTAATTCAATCCAAACCTGCCCTGAGATGAGCGAGGCATCATGCAAAGAATTTGCTGGTCTCTTTAATGGAAAACTGGGTTGTTATAAAGGGCCCCCAGTTGACTTCGAATTGGACCCTGGGGTGGCCCCAATCCGACTCAAACCAAGGCGAGTGCCATTTGCACTGCAACCCAAGATCGAAGCAGAGCTGGATAAATTGGTCAAGCAGGGAGTTCTCTCACCCGTGGACTCTGCTAAGTGGGAGACTCCAATCGTCACGCCCCTTAAAGCAAATGGGGAAGTCAGGATCTGTGCAGATTACAAATGTACTATCAATAAGGCACTCAGGGGAAACTCATACCCCATTCCAGTCGTATCACATCTGTTGGCTAAACTGGCTGGGGGCAAGGTGTTCGCCAAAATTGACCTGGCACAAGCTTACCAACAGCTGCCAGTAACCCCACAATCAGCGGAAGCACAGACTATTGTCACACATAAAGGGGCGTTCAGAGTTAACAGATTACAATTTGGAGTTTGTGTGGCCCCAGGGATTTTTCAAGGGCTCATGGAACGCCTGTTAAGAGGTCTGCCGGGGGTCTTGCCATTTTTTGATGACGTTTTGATTGCTGGAAAAGACCCACAGGAACTGGTTGCGCGTGTCCGTGCAGTGTTGCTCAAGTTCAAGGAGGTGGGGTTGCAACTGAAAAAGGAAAAATGCAGTTTTGGGGTGCCAACTGTGGATTTCTTGGGGTTTAAAATTGATGCATCAGGCGTCCACCCCACAGATGCTAAGATTAAGGCCATCATCGAGGCACCACGACCACAGAACAAGACGGAGTTGCAGTCATTCCTGGGACTTATTAACTTTTATCATTCATTCTTACCCCAGAAAGCTTCAGTAGCTGAACCATTACATAGACTGCTGCAGAAAAAGAATGTGTGGCGATGGGGGCAGGGGCAGCAGAAGGCTTTTGACTCCTTGTGAGGAATGCTGAGTAGCAGGAGCGTCCTTGCTCATTATGATGAGTCGAAGCCGCTGGTCCTGGCATGTGATGCCTCTCAATACGGCCTGGGGGCGGTGCTGAGTCATAGGGAACCGGATGGGTCGGAAAAGCGCATCTCTTTCTATTCCCGTACGTTGTCGCCCACGGAGCGCAACTATGCTCAAATTGACAAAGAGGCGCTTGCAATTGTGGCAGGAATCAAAAAGTTCCATGATTATGTGTACGGTCGCCATTTCTCCATTGAAACGGACCACAAACCACTATTAGGGTTGTTCAACCCGAACAAGCAAACGCCACAAATTCTCTCCCCCAGAATGTTGCGTTGGTCTATATTCCTGAACGGGTTCCAGTACACCTTGACCCATGTGCCGGGGAAACGGTTGTGCCACGCTGATGCGCTGAGTCGATTGCCACTTCCTGGCGGGAGCAATGAGGATCCTGCTCCAGCGGAGCACATAATGATGCTGGAAACACTTCCGGGGGCTCCTGTAACGGCTACTGATATAGCTGAGAAAATGAGGAAAGATGCTGTTCTCTCCCGTGTCCTCACTTGGGTGGGGAGGGGGTGGCCAGGTGGTCCGCATGAAGACAAATTCAGGCCTTATGCGACAAGGCAGCACGAGTTGTCCATGCATAAGGGTTGTCTCCTGTGGGGAGATAGGGTGATCATCCCAGCACCACTGAGAAACAGGGTTCTTGAGACGCTTCACATGGGACACCCGGGAATGGTCAGGATGAAGTTGCTAGCCCGATGTTATGTGTGGTGGCCTGGAATGGACCAGAACATAGAACAATGGGTACGAACATGCAAGGCATGCCAAGAGGTGCGGCCAGAAGTGGCCAGAGCACCAGTTCACTGGTGGGAGCAGTCCAGATCTCCCTGGAGCCGGCTGCACTTAGATTTTGCTGGGCCATTCCAGGGGAAGGTCTTTTTGGTTATCGTCGATGCATATTCCAAATGGTTAGAAGTGGCGATGGTCCCTAGCATGGCATCAGCTGCCGTAATCAAGGTGTTGAGGCAGCTGTTTGCAACCCACGGGTTACCTGAGACCATTGTATCAGATAATGGGGCAGCTTTTGTATCCCAAGAATTCAGGGCATTCTTGGCTGATAACTTCATAAGAGGGGTCACATCCGCGCCCTTTCACCCATCCTCCAATGGGCAGGCTGAGCGCATGGTAAGAACAGCCAAAGAATCCATTGTGCGCTTAATGGAGGGTAACTGGTCAGCTCGCAACGCGCGAATGTTATTTTTGCAGCATGCGACGCCGTGCACTGCGACGGGCAAATCGCCAGCTGAGCTGCTCTTGGGTAGAAGACTGGTAACGGTGCTGGATTATGTCCACCCGGATAAAATGCCAAACCGTAATTCAAGAGCAACCCCCCAGGCTGAGACTGACACAACAAGGTATCTTGCCCCTGAAGATCTGGTCTGGGTGAGGAACTATTCACGAGGTTCGCGGTGGGTGGCTGGTGTGGTCACCCGGACTAGTGGACCTGTGTCCTATTATGTGACCTTGGAAAATGGGCAAGTTTGGAAGAGACATATAGATCAGCTGAGGCGCCGGGCGCTCAGCAGGGAGGAGTCAGATAATTCATCCCTGGCTAACGACGCAGAACTGCAAGACCAGAGTGAAAATGGCCCAGAGGCGCAGTCACCAGGGGCTTCAGCAAATGAACCAGGGTCTGCTAGTCCTCAGGATGACGAGGTACAGGTAGGGGACCCTGAGATGTCTGGGACTCCATCTGTTCCTGACGAAACCCCTATAGCGGCCCCCCTACCACAGGTAACACCCAATCCAGAACCGGCAACACCTGTTGTCAGGAGATCAAGTAGAAGTTGTAGGACCCCACAGTACCTGAGAGATTACGTCTGCTGTGCTCACTAGGGGGGGAGGGGTGTTGTGTATTGAGTCAAAGGATTTTATATCTGTAGTATTATTGTCTGTATGTGCATTAGGGTAAAGTAACTGCCTTTTGGTTCCAGAGGGTACAGCTACTATTGGTTCATTTAAGCTGCTGTATTTGGATCCTCTGTCTTATTGGTTTCCTCCAAAAGGCAGGACTGTGATTGCCTGATATTGCTCCCTCCAAAATGTATCCTTTATAGCTAGTTCTCTGTCCCTATGTATGTAGCTCTCCCCTCCTCAGGTCTTAGTCTTGTTTGCTGTAATAAAGAAGTGTTACTAGAGAACTGTCTCCAGCATATTATGTCAAGAGAGCTGAAATCACAAACCCCACGTCACAACAAATACAGAGCATGAAATCCACTCTCGACTCCGAGTATATTTCAGGGGAAGAGCTGTTTGGGATATTTCCTGCTTGTGAATTATTATTTTTGTCTGTGTGTGTGTGTGTGTGTGTGTGTAAAACACATGCCTAAAGCTTTAAATCTGGGATGGGCATGGAAGTTCCGAGGTGGGCCACCAGGTGGCACTGCAGGCCATGCTCCAGCTGCTGCTGCTACAGGTGCCAGTAAGTCTCGCATTTTCAACCTCTTCCTCCTCCATTGCACTAGCTAAATGATTCCTTGCTGGACTCCCATCGCAGAGGCCAAATGTACCTTTACCGAGCAAAATATCCTTTCGAATTATACACCCAGCACATGGAACCTGACAAAGGGGCAATACAAGTGGACTCTCTGTGCCCTTACCACAGTAAAAAGACTGATACTGGTGAGCTGGAAAAATAAAAATGCGTCTCCCTTCTATGATTGGATTGAAGACTTCTACAAACTCACCACATATGAACAACCTGCAGATAAACGCAGACTTGCCATGGACAAATTCAATGATACAGTGGTACCTCGGGTTAACATACACTTCAGGTTACAGACTCTGCTTGTAGCCTTTTTAGTCTCGGATGAGAAGAGCTTTGCGCCCGGGACAGGGAAATGGGAGTCAACAGACACTCAAGGAATAGTTTCAGAGAAAAGCTTTATTCTGCCATCCGGGGTGGCAGAAGGAGCAAGTGTGATAGATTCACAAAACAAGCATGAGTTCACAGCCATTTGCGCAGAGCATATATTCCCCTTCCAGTTCCCTCCCCTTTCTCCTCCTCCTCAAGAGTCCTGCCCCATTGTCATGAAATTCCAGTGCCTGTCTTCGGAGAACTTCCTGACATTAGTGAGGAAGATGCCTCCACTGCTGAAGGACATGAAGAAGAAGTGGTTCTTGAAGATGATGCTCCACATCCATTTTCCCAAAAGGAGTTGAATGATCTAGTTTGCGACCTCAGCTTGTCAAAGGACTCTGCCGAACTGTTAGCAACCAGATTGAAGGGGGAAAAACTCCTCTCTGACATCAGCTTCTTCCACAACAGGCATCAAGAGTACCTCTGTTTTTTCTCAGAAGAGAAGGACTTGGTGTACTGTGCAGATATTGCGCAGCTTCTGCTCAAGCTTGGAGTGCCACAGTACGAAACCAAAGATTGGAGACTGTTCTGTGACAGCAGCAAGCGATCACTGAAATGTGTTCTGCTACACAACAGCAACCAGTTTGCCTCTATACCCCTGGCTCACTCGACTACACTGAAGGAGAACTATGAAGCAGTGAAGTATGTGCTGGAGAAAATTGGTTATGGTCAGCATAAGTGGTTTATTTGTGTTGACCTGAAGATGGTGAACTTTTTGTTGGGACAACAGTCTGGCTTCAACAAGTACCCATGTTTTCTGTGCATGTGGGATAGTAGGGACCGTGCTCAGCATTACACGAAGAAGGACTGGCCTGTGCGGGAGGAATTGGTGCCTTGCAAAGAAAGGAACGTCATCAACGACCCTCTGGTGGACAGAGACAGAATACTCTTCCCACCGCTGCACATCAAGCTCGGCTTAATCAAGCAGTTCACCAAAGGCTCTGGACAAGGATGGTGACTGCTTCACTTGTGCCAGGATTGACCATGGAGAAGTTGAAAGCTGGCATCTTTGACGGTCCTCAGATCCGTCAGCTCATCAGAGATCCAGAGTTCAGAAACTCAATGAACGAAATGGAACTGGAAGCGTGGAAGGCATTTGTTCTGGTAGTGAAGAACTTTCTAAGCAACAATAAGGTCAGAAACTATGCAGAACTTGTCAACAACATGCTGACTGCTTTCAGAAACCTTGGCTGCAACATGAGCGTCAAGATGCACTACCTATTTTCACATATGGACCGGTTTCCTGAGAACCTGGGTTCAATGAGTGACGAGCAGGGGGAGAGATTCCATCAGGACATGAAAGAGATGGAGACCAGGTATCAGGGTCGCTGGGACGCAGTCAGGATGGCTGACTACTGTTGGACTCTGAAGAGAGACCTCCCTGCCGCTGAGCATTCCAGGAGTTCCAAGAAATGGAAGTTCAAGCCCTGAAGTTTGAAAAATGGTGAAGCAACATGCAATTTATGTGTACTTAACTTTTTCAATGCCCACCATTCAGTTTACAGTAATCGATGTTTCTATCAGGTAATCATTATATGTTCTTGGAAAAACATTATTTTCTCTTAAAAACATATTTAGGATGATATGTGTTGACAAAAATCAGCTGATAATGCCACAAAATGTAATCGATTTTGTCACAAGATCTGATTTTTTACAAATCAACATAGCACAACAACCTGACCTGAAGGAGAGAAACGGATGCCATTTCCTGATTCAGCAGTGCAAAAAGACCCTAAATCAATTGTAGAAATCTAGACAACATTCAAAAGGTAAAAAATTGTTGCCCAGTGTATAATTTAACATCTTTTGGGGGCAATTCCAAACCTGTTATTCCAAGAAGAAAGGCCTCTGGTTTCTTTATAAATGAATATTTCAACATTTTTTTCAATTCATGATAAATCTTTTCCCAGAAGTCTTTCACCTTGGGGCAGGTCTACCACATATGATAGAAAGAAAGTACCTTCGTTTTCTTTACATTTCCAGCAATGGTTATCACAGTTATGATAAATCTTTGCTAATTTAACAGGGGTCAGATACCATCTATACATCATTTTCAATATGTTTTCCTTTAGTACAGTACATGCAGTGAACTTCACCCCTTTCTTCCACAATCTTTCCCAATCCTCAAACATGATGTTATGTCCTACATGTCTTGCCCAATCTATCATCACTGATTTAACTTGTTCATCCTTCGTATGCCACTCTAACAATGGGAAATGTAGTGCTTTCAAAGCCCCCCCCCCCCAATGTTGCAGGGGGCATTCTCTGGGTGTTTGGTGCTGCTTTGGAGTGAATCAGATGACATTGGACCTTTGGAGAAATCGTGACCCTGTGGGTTAGGGCACTGAAGCCTCATTTTTGGGGGGGTGCGCCATAAAACGTGAGGTTTTCACTGCCATGGATCACAAAACGGCTGCTGTTTTGTGCAAAGCTGGAAGACTGAGAAACTAGTATTTTATTGTTATTTTTTAAAAGATAAACTAAAGGTGTGTGCTTACAGGTAAACAGATACCAGTGTGCATGCCCATTATGACCTCAGGCAAGAATCAAGAAAATACAGGTGGTCCCTCTTAACTGACATTCTGAACTGAACAGAACTGAAGGGAGGGGCTGGTTCTGGAGCACAGCTGTTTAGATTGGGTTTGGGTGGATGAGAAGAGGATGCCTCCAACTTCTTGGGCTTTGCTTCTCAACTTATTCTGCCTTCTGGGACCCCCCAGCCCAAGACCAACCACCTCTTGGATAGGTGAGCATGCAGATATTTTGGAATGTGAGTGTGGGGCAGGATGACCGCGTATGAAAGCTCCTTTGAGCACAAGTGCTGGCCCCCCTTTTCTCTCCCATGGAGGCCCTGAACTGGACAGCTCCTTGTTCAGGGCCTCCAAGGGAGAGAAAAGGGAACCTCAGTTACTCTTTGCCTTCTGAGGACACGGTCTCACTCCCAGAGCCCCAAGACTTACGGCTGCTGCTCTAACAGCCTCAGGCCATCCAAGGGATCATGAGCAAAGCACACAAGCCCTGCCCGCCAGATATGAAGCACTCTCCTGAGAGAATTTGGGTTTTTTAACTGGCTGAACAGAGTTTCAGCCCTTGGGGAATTTGATTTCTTAAACATACACCTTCCCCTTCCTTGTGTCCCTGGTGAGAAAAGCCAATCCTGCTTTCTTCCTTTGGTAATTTAATCAGAGGAAAGAACTATTTCAGTAGTCTAATAGATTTGCTGAATCATGAATTCTGTACATGCACAGAAGCTATACCTCTTGAAACCCCAAAGATGGGCAAGATGGGGCATTTCTCTCCACCTGGCTCCACCGGATATTGCTGATGGCCAATGAAAGCCCAAGTAGGGATTCCTAGTGGGGGATGTTGCTGTGGTATAGTGGAGGAGCAGGGCCAGGAGGCTAACTTGGACACCTGAGAACACAAAAAAGCAGCAGCAAAACAACTACATGTTTCCTTTTAAATGGACCTTCCTGCTGAGTCTAAAGCATAGATCCTCATTTTTTAAGGGAAAAGGGAAAGAAGGCTTCTCCCAAAGTGTTAGAAGGCCACAAATAATGTAACAATAGAACAAAACAAATGTGCCGTTTCATGTGATACAGAATCCTATGTGCAAATCTGTTAGATTGAGAAATTTGTACTAAATAAGAAAAAAAAAAATTAAAGGTGTGTGCTTGCAGGTAAACAGATTGGAGATTTTCTGCAAGATCTTGTGAGATCTCATTGAAGTCTTGTAAGATGTCTAGGAGAGCAAAATATGTATTGAGATTTGGGAGAGATCTTGCATGCTCTTTCAGGGACCAAAGCCATCACTGCTGCAGCGCCAAAGGCAGGTGGCTAAGGGGTGGTGAGTGTCCCACGGGGCGAAATGGGATGTACCCCCCCCCCTCAAGCTCAGGATTCCAGAACTAACAACTGTCAGTTGGGAGGGACGGAAGGCAAGGACCCACAGCCCAGGTGGGGCTCACTAGCTTGGGGAGGAGGTGTGTGATTCCTCAGCTGGAGTAGATGCAGGACAGTTTAGGCTCACATGCCTCATCACCGCAGAAGCTATAACTGGAAAGCTGTCCTGGCCAGGCCTGTGTCCTTTAGCTCCAGTTGGGAGTGAAACGGATGATGTCTGATTTTTGGCGAAATAATCTTTTTAAAAAAAATTATGATTTTCAAGTTTATACATTTCAATAATTTTGCAGTCATTTTAACATTTCAAAACTTGACTTCCTTCCCCCTCTTTCTGCAGTTCTTTAAATTGATTCTTCATATCTTATGCATATCCAAATTACCTCAATTTCTTCATTTATGCATCTGCTTTAAATATATAATCTTATTCAACTGCAGGTTATTCCAATAATCCTGCCAATGTTCTTATCTGTTTACAGTTTGTAACTATTCATTAAACCATTTCCATTCTTTAATAAAAAGTTTGTTCTCTTGCTCCTAGAAACGGTCAGCATGTGACAGAGGCCACATCCTGGGAACGGTTTGACTGGCCACCTAAACCAGGTGAGGGCAGCCAAGGAGTCTCAAATGCTCAGGAACTTCCCCTGTGTGCCAAGACAGGCTCCAGCAGATTGAGCGGACAAGACCAAGCGTGGGCCCAGTGGTCAAGAAGGTGGTTTCTGCAATGCTGTGGAGGGAAGTGAGGGGTAGATGGGGCTCATCCACCTATAAAGATAGCCCATCGAGGAGAAGGAAAACTCTGATCCTAATTTGCCTTGTGGGATATCTTTGGGAGCTGAAAAGGCTAAGGAGTAAAGCCTACACAAATCTGGAGTGGAGTCCCTCAGGCGGTTGGATGGCGCCGTTTACAACCCCTTCTGACAACTCCTGCAGCCCAACTGGTGCCTAACTCTGCTTTCCTTGGAAACACGTCTGCAAAGCCAAGAGAGGGAGTCTTGTCATCTGGGAAGCCCGGGACCTCCAGACATACTGCCCAGTCTTGCTCCCTGGAGAGGTCACTTTGGGACTGCTGACACCCTTGCTTGACTTTTGACCTCACCCCCGGAGGCGCACTCCATTGCTTCTCAAGACAGACAAATGACAACATTAAAAAACTATTTGAAAGAATTTTATTTCATTCAAAAAAGACAATCTGGCATGTGATTAGGACAGTGGTTTTCAGACAACGGGTGACACGTTTATTCATCCAGTTTGGAAGGCTCTGTCTTGTCTTCGCACATGTGCGGTTCCATCTAGGAGCAACAACAAGGGAAGGAGCCAAACTGTTGACTGCTGCAGCGAGACTCAGTATTTCCACTCATGCTCACAAACGTAGGAAAAAGCACCGCCTAGGATAAAAGGATGATCACAGAATAGCATGTTTGTAAAGGAACTTGATTAGAATAATAATGATGATTATTATTTTTATTTTTATTTTCTATTTGGGTTTGTGGGGAAGGGGGGGACTGGGTCTTGGTGGGGAGGGAGATCTGTGCTGGAGTTGCTGGCCTCACTGCTGTCGCTGCCCGGAAGAGAGAAGAAGAGAAAATATTTTTAATCTTTCCATTTCTTATTATGTTGACAACCCATCTTTCCTTCAAGGATCTCCAGGTGGCTTACGCTATTCTCCCTTTCTTTAATTATATTTACTTCCTCATTCCATTTCTCTTCCAATATCTCTTCCTCCTCCTCCTCGCAGACCAGGGGGTGGATTTTAGGGGCACGACAGCAGGAGGCCAGCAGCTCGCACAGCCTGCCACACTAGCCATTCTCTCTTTCAACAGCCTTTGAGAACAACTGAGTAAGCATCTAGAGCGTCAACTGAACAGGCATGTGGATCAGCTAGTCACTGGGCACAGTCTATTCTTTTGGAGGGGGCTTTCCCCAGTTTCCATTTATAAGAAGTTTGAAAGGTTGCCTGACCAGTTTCCATTTATAAGAAGTTTGAAAAGGACCCCTGACCCTTAGGTCCAGTCGTGGCCGACTCTGGGGTTGCGGCGCTCATCTCGTTTTATTGGTGGACCGGTCATGTACAGCTTCCGGGTCATGTGGCCAGCATGACTAAGCTGCTTCTGAACCAGAGCAGCGCACAGAAACGCCCTTTACCTTCCCGCCGTAGCGGTACCTATTTATCTACTTGCACTTTGACGTGCTTTTGAACTGCTTGGTTGGCAGGAGCTGGGACCGAGCAACGGGAGTTCACTCCGCCGTGGGGATTCGAACCGCCAGTCCTAGGCTCTGTGGTTTAATCCACAGCGCCACCCGCATCCCTATTATTTATTTATTTAGATACTTGGGTTTGGGGCGAAGGGAGAACTGGGTCTTGGAGTGGGGTAGAGCTGTACTGGAGCTGCTGGCCTCACTGCAATTGCTGCCTGGAAGAGAAACGAAGAGAAATTTTTTTTTAATTTTTTCATTGATTACTACATTGATTACCCATCTTTCCTGCAAGGATCTCCAGGTGGATTGCGTTATTCTCCCTTCCTCCCTTCCTCATCCCATCCCTGAACTCTTCTTGAATCAAGGAGCTGCCTCCCCCCATCCCAGTGATCCAGATTCTCTCTGGCCTCCCTGTTCCTCAAGAACAAAGATCAACACTCCCCATCTATATATCGGTGGCATCCATCCTCTGGTCGCTTGGTCTTACATAAATTGTTTTCACCTTCACTAAAGATTCTTTCTGATCTTCATAACCATTACTTCATCCTCCCATTTCTCTTCCAATATCTCTTCCTCCTACTCCTCACAGACCAGGGGATGGATGCTCATCTTTAATTTTATAGTCCCTTTCCTCTTTTGTGCTGTTCTGCCCCTCCTTTCGCCACTTTTCTTCTCTTCCCGATTCTCCAATTAGTCCAGCCGTTTCTCCTAGACCACGCTATGCCATCTTTGCCATCTTTATAGGTTAGTGTTTAATATAAGTTCAATATTAAAAGTGTTGCCTTCTCTTTTACCTTTGTTTTCCAGTAACTTCCACTCTTTTACCACAAACAGCGCTGACAATCCAAGTCTTTTAACTCAGTCTCTTTCGCTGGGCTCACGCCACTTCAAAGTAAAAAACAAGTTAAGTCCTTGAATTCCGCTTCTTTTAATGGGCTACTACTGCTGCTGCAGAGTGAAATTTGAATCTGTCTTCCTTTTCTTACTGGCACTTGTTAGAGAAATCTTTGCTTATGGTTACGTATAATGAGAAAGATTTCCAATATGTTTAAGATAAAATCTCCCGTTCTTTAGTCTTTATGTGCTAGTCTTTTGGGTCTGTTTCTGAGCAGTTCAGTTTGTATAAATAAGTCTCACAGACCCTCTTCTCCTCAAGCTCTCCTAGTTAGCTGCTAGGCGCGGAGAACCCGCGAAGCACATCCACAACGGAGGGCGGAAAAACCGGAAGCCCTTACATACCAGGTTTGGGAGGGGGATTTGGTCTGCGATAGGCTTTTTCCATAGGGACACGGGTGGCCACAGAGCCTAGGGCTTGCTGATCAGAAGGTCGGCAGTTCGAATCCCCGCGAAGGGGTGAGCTCCCACTGCTCGGTCCCAGCACCTGCCAACCTAGCAGTTCAAAAGCACAAAGTGGAAGTAGATAAATACCGTATTTTTCGCTCTATAGCACGCAATTTCCCCTCTCCAAAAATTAAGGTGAAATGATCAAAGCAGCAGAAATAAAAATTTAAAATTCGGTTTTGTAATTTGGAACTAATGTGATTTGATTGGTTTGCTAATAAAAAATATTTTTTAAAAAAAGAAAAATTAAGGGAAAATTTGTGTGTGCCCTATGGAGTGAATGCAGGCTGCGCAGCTAAGCCCAAAGCCAGAACAGGGAGAAGGAGCTCTGCGCAGCGCTCCGTCTCGCTGTTCTAGCTTGGGGATGGCTGCGCAAAGCCTCCGCAGGACAGCGGGGTGCCTTCACCCCGCTGCTCTGCAGAGGCTTCAAAGGCTGCACTCCGTTGGCTTCAGGCAGCTATCCGCAAGCTTTCGGAGCGCAGCAGGAGTTCCCGCTGTACTTCGAAGGCTTGCGGATAGCCGCCTGAAGTCACCTAGCAGTTCGAAAGTGGAAGAGGATAAATAACGTATTTTTCACTCTATAGGACGCACTTTTTCCCCTCCAAAAATTAAGGGGAAATGATCAAAGCAGCAGAAATAAGAGATGATTGGATCCCTTTCTGAGCTCAAAGCATGGGTACCCCCAACCAAAATTTAAAATTCGGTTTTGTAATTTGGAACTAATGTGATTTGATTGGTTTGCTAATAAAAATTATTTTATTTAAAAAAAAATCAATTAAGGGGAAATGTGTGTGCGTCCTATGGGGTGAATGCAGGCTGCGCAGCTAAGCCCAAAGCCAGAGCAGGGAGAAGGAGCGCTGCGCAGCGCTCCGTCTCGCTGTTCTAGCTTGGGGTTAGCTGCGCAAAGCCTCCGCAGGGCAGCGGGGTGAAGGCACCCTGCCGCCCTGCGGAGGCTTCAGAGGCTGTCCCCGAAGCCAGAACAGTGAGGCGGAGCACTGCGCGGCGCTCCGTCTCACTGTTCTAGCTTGGGGATGGCTGCACAAAGCCTCCGCAGGACAGCGGGGTGCCTTCACCCCGCTGCTCTGCGGAGGCTTCAAAGGCTGCGCTCTGGGGGCTTCAGGCAGCTATCCGCATGCCTTCCAAGCGCAGCAGGAGTTCCCGCTGCACTCAGAAGGCTTGCGGATAGCCACCTGAAGCCTGGAGAGCGAGAGGGGTCGGTGCACACCGATCCCTCTTGCTCTCCAGGCTAAGCTTCGCTGGAGAGGCGCTGCACAGTTTTCCCTCTCTGCGCAGCGCCCCTTCAGCGAAGCGGGAGGAGAAATGGAAGGGGCTCCGTTTCTCCTGCCGCTTCGCTGAAGGGACACTGAGCAGAGAGGGAGAGAATTCCCCCCCCCCCGTTCTCCCCCTCCTATGATCCGGTGCGTCTTATGGTCCGGTGCGTCCTATAGAGCGAAAAATACGGTAGGTGCCGTTCTGTCGGGAAGGTAAACAGCCTTTCCGTGCACTGCTCTGCTTTTGCCAGAAGCGGCTTCGTCATCCTGGCCACATGACCCGGAAGCTGTACGCCGGCTCCCTCAGCCTATAGAGCGAGATGAGCGCGCAACCCTAGAGTCGTCCGCGACTGGACCTAACGGTCAGGGGTACCTGTACCTTTACCTAGGCTTTTTCCAGATCTGCCTTACTGCCCTATGTTTCTAAATCTTGAGGGAGAGCAAAAGAAGCAGAATGCAGAAAGAATTAGACATCCTACTTACACTCAAGAAGAAGAAATCTTTATTTTGCCAGAAAACATCATTACTTCTCACAAACCACCTCCTTTCTCCTGAACTATCCTCAAATAGTTGCTCTTCCCAAAGTCCTCAGCCAAGTCACTCAGCAGGGGGACGTGTCACAATGGAGGTCCTGACCCTGTTGCTTTAGCTACCTTGCTTAACAATGTGAATTGTTCCCCTTAACATTAATTTTTCAAATATATCTTCCAGTGGGTTTTTATTTTTTTTATTTAGGAAGGATCTAGAGCTGGCTTCATCCAGCACGGTGCATTTCAGGACAGGACAGGAAACACCTTGCAAACACACACTTTTCAACATGGCGGTGTCACCAAGGAAAAACACTCCTGGCCTAGACTATGGCTGCTGTTTCTCAATTAATAGTAAAAAATGACCCTTCTCAACATCCTGTAATAAACTGTCCAGTATTAGGATGGACAGGAGCAGGACTTCACCCTTAGACCCCCTCATCCCCCTGTTTCTTTCTGTTTCTGCCCAGTGTCTTCTGCCAATCAACAGCTTTCCTTAGCTTGCAAGGAAGTGAAATGTTATGAGTTACTTGGTGCCAGACTCCCCTTTGCCATGAGTTTCTGGGTGCCAGGCACTGAACCCCTGGACACTGAACATCTGGGGAATTGATCTAAGCTGTACCCCAAGCACTACATTTGATTGTTGGTTATTAAAAACTGATTGAAACCATTTTATTTCATTCACAAAAGAAATTCTAACATGTGATTATGATAACAGTTTATATAATAAAGGTGACACGTTTATTGATCCTTTTTGTAAGTTATTATTTGTCTACTTTAATGTATTTTTTATATATATTAATCAGTAAGGGGGTGGGGTGGGAAGCAGTTTTGCATATGAAACTGGTGGATGGCTGTCATTAATCCAGATCAATTTCATAGAATCATAGAAACTTATAGCTGGAAGGGACACCAAGGGTCATCTAGTCCAACCCCCTGTGATGCAGCAATCTCAGCAAAAGAATCAATGGCAGACGGCCATCCAACCTCTGCTTAGTAACCTCCAAGGAAGGAGAGTCCACCACCTCTCATGGGAATCTGTTCCAATGCCAAACAGCCCTTACTGCCAGAAAGTTTTTATGAATGTTTAGTTGGAATCTCCTTTCTTATAACTTGAATCCATGGGTTCGAGTCCTACCATCTAGAGCAGGAGAAAACAAGCTTGTTCCCTCTTCCATGTGACAGCCCTTAAGATATTTGAAGATGGCTGTCAGATCTCCTCTCAGTTTCCTCTTTTCCAGGCCAAACCTACCCAGCTCCTTCAAGTGTTTCTCTTCAATCTTAGTTTCCAGACCCTTGATTGTCTTGGTTGCCCTCCTCTGCACACATTCCAGCTTGTCAACATCTTCTTGAATGATGCTGCCCAGAACTGGACACAGGACTCCAGGTGTGGCCTGACCAAGGTAGGAGAGAGTAGGACTTGGACTTCATTTCATCAGGACCCAGGACTTCCATAGATGCAATCTAGAACAGCGTTACCATTTTCTGCTGCTGCACATTCCTTGTGGCTGAGGCTCAGGGTAACGCCCCCGGGACCTTTCAGTTCATGGTGTCCATGGAGGCGCAGGTCAATTCTGTGTCCAGGGCAGCTGTTGACCAGCTACATCTAGTACGCAGGCTGAGACCCTATCTGCCTGCGGATTGCCTCGCCAGAGTGGTGCATGCTCTGGTTATCTCCCGCTTGGACTACTGCAATGCGCTCTACGTGGGGCTACCTTTGAAGGTGACCCGGAAACTACAACTAATCCAGAATGCGGCAGCTAGACTGGTGACTGGGAGTGGCCCCCAAGACCTACATTGGCTCTCAGTATGTTTCCGGGAACAATTCAAAGTGTTGGTGCTGACCTTTAAAGCCCTAAACGGCCTCAAAGGCCCAGTATACCTGAAGGAGCGCCTCCACCCCCATCATTCTGCCTGGACACTGAGGTCCAGCGCTGAGGGCCTTTTGGCGGTTCCCTCCCTACGAGAAGCCAAGTTACAGGGTAGTGGTGCCTGCCCTGTGGAACCCCCTCCCACCAGATGTCAAAGAGATAAACAGCTACCTGACATTTAGAAGACATCTGAAGGCAGCCCTGTTCTGGGAAGCTTTGAATGTTTGACAGACTGTTTTATTTTAATATTTTGTTGGAAGCCGCCCAGAGTGGCTGGGTATAAATAATAAATTATTATTACTATTATTATTATTATTATTATTATTATTATTATTATTATTATTATGACTCTGAGGTGTTGCAAGTCATTAACTTCAAGCCACACTGCCATGCCTTTGAAGACACAAACCATCCCAGCTTTTCAGAGCTGGCTATCATGGCTTCTTTAATCTTTGTGTATTGCTCCACCATGTGGCTGAATCATATAAAGCACCGACTTTTACATATCTCTTGACCTCTAATTGCAAGAAGATCTCGTTAACTTGGATTATAATCTTTATAAATTGGAGTTGTGGAGCAGGTCCTCGAGAGGGGGGGGGCTCTCACCATTCCTCCTCAGTCCAGCCCCTGACAACCATGTGGGTTACGGCATCGAGGGCACATTTTGTTTGGCGATGTGAAACGTAGTGTTTTCACCCCCAAACCTTGCAGGGGGCATTCTCTGGGTGTTTGGCGCTGCTTTGGAGTGAATTGGACAACGTCTGACTTTTGGAGAAATTGGGATCCCGTGAGTTAGGGCGTCAAAGGCTCATTTTTGGGGGTGCCATGAAATGTGGGGTTTTCACTGCCAAACATTTCAGGGGGTCTTTAGCAGGTGTTTGCCGTTGCTTTGTTGTGAATCCTAAGACATCGGGTTTTCAGCGAAATCGTGGCCACCATATTTATCGTGACAGAAGATTTGGCCTGTCACCCTTGTGTGGAAGTAAAGGATGAGATTCCTCTACTACTCCGCCTGGGGTCTCCAATGTGGTGCACCCAGCCTCCACTCACACTATTCCTATGCTGGGGAATTTGGGCGTGGTTTGTGGGGATGTTATGTACTGAGTTGAATAGGATCCAAAATGCTACAGTCTGAGTGGTCCTAGAACAATAGGATCCAACATGCAGCAGTCTGATTGGTCCTAGAACAATGCAGCAGTCTGATTGGTCCGCAGGAGCCACCCAATCCAGCTCCAGGTGGAAGTGAATCCACAATCTGATTGGCCTACAGGAGAATCCCAGAATTAGCCAATCACATGCAGCCCATTGTGTAAATAATGTATATAAAGCAGATATTGTGGGGGAACTTTCATTCCTCGCTACTATGAGCTGAATATAGAGCATGAAATCCACTCTCGACTCCAAGTATATTTCAGGGGAAGAGCTGTTTGGGATATTTCCTGCTTGTGAATTAATGTGTGTGTGTGTGTGTGTGTGTGTGTGTGTAAAACACATGCCTAAAGCTTTAAATCTGGGATGGGCATGGAAGTTCCGAGGTGGGCCACCAGGTGGCACTGCAGGCCATGCTCCAGCTGCTGCTGCTGCTACAGGTGCCAGTAAGTCTCGCATTTTCAACCTCTTCCTCCTCCATTGCACTAGCTAAATGATTCCTTGCTGGACTCCCATCGCCGAGGCCAAATGTACCTTTACCGAGCCAAATATCCTTTCGAATTATACACCCAGCACATGGAACCTGACAAAGGGGCAATACAAGTGGACTCTCTGTGCCCTTACCACAGTAAAA
Source organism: Podarcis muralis (assembly GCF_964188315.1). NCBI lineage: Eukaryota > Metazoa > Chordata > Lepidosauria > Squamata > Lacertidae > Podarcis > Podarcis muralis. Next base: position 306,024 of record NC_135664.1, on the reverse strand, counting down.
AGACTGATACTGGTGAGCTGGAAAAATAAAAATGCGTCTCCCTTCTATGATTGGATTGAAGACTTCTACAAACTCACCACATCTGAACAACCTGCAGATAAACGCAGACTTGCCATGGACAAATTCAATGATACAGTGGTACCTCGGGTTAACATACACTTCAGGTTACAGGCTCTGCTTGTAGCCTTTTTAGCCTCGGGTGAGAAGAGCTTTGCGCCCGGGACAGGGAAATGGGAGTCAACAGACACTCAAGGAATAGTTTCAGAGAAAAGCTTTATTCTGCCATCCGGGGTGGCAGAAGGAGCAAGTGTGATAGATTCACAAAACAAGCATGAGTTCACAGCCATTTGCGCAGAGCATATATTCCCCTTCCAGTTCCCTCCCCTTTCTCCTCCTCCTCAAGAGTCCTGCCCCATTGTGATGAAATTCCAGTGCCTGTCTTCGGAGAACTTCCTGACATTAGTGACGAAGATGCCTCCACTGCTGAAGGACATGAAGAAGAAGTGGTTCTTGAAGATGATGCTCCACATCCATTTTCCCAAAAGGAGTTGAATGATCTAGTTTGCGACCTCAGCTTGTCAAAGGACTCTGCCGAACTGTTGGCAACCAGATTGAAGGGGGGAAAACTCCTCTCTGACAACAGGCATCAAGAGTACCTCCGTTTTTTCTCAGAAGAGAAGGACTTGGTGTACTGTGCAGATATTGCGCAGCTTCTGCTCAAGCTTGGAGTGCCACAGTACGAAACCAAAGATTGGAGACTGTTCTTTGACAGCAGCAAGCGATCACTGAAATGTGTTCTGCTACACAACAGCAACCAGTTTGCCTCTATACCCCTGGCTCACTCGACTACACTGAAGGAGAACTATGAAGCAGTGAAGTATGTGCTGGAGAAAATTGGTTATGGTCAGCATAAGTGGTTTATTTGTGTTGACCTGAAGATGGTGAACTTTTTGTTGGGACAACAGTCTGGCTTCAACAAGTACCCATGTTTTCTGTGCATGTGGGATAGTAGGGACCGTGCTCAGCATTACACGAAGAAGGACTGGCCTGTGCGGGAGGAATTGGTGCCTTGCAAAGAAAGGAACGTCATCAACGACCCCCTGGTGGACAGAGACAGAATACTCTTCCCACCGCTGCACATCAAGCTCGGCTTAATCAAGCAGTTCACCAAAGGCTCTGGACAAGGATGGTGACTGCTTCACTTGTGCCAGGATTGACCATGGAGAAGTTGAAAGCTGGCATCTTTGACGGTCCTCAGATCCGTCAGCTCATCAGAGATCCAGAGTTCAGAAACTCAATGAACGAAATGGAACTGGAAGCGTGGAAGGCATTTGTTCTGGTAGTGAAGAACTTTCTAAGCAACAATAAGGTCAGAAACTATGCAGAACTTGTCAACAACATGCTGACTGCTTTCAGAAACCTTGGCTGCAACATGAGCGTCAAGATGCACTACCTATTTTCACATATGAACCGGTTTCCTGAGAACCTGGGTTCAATGAGTGACGAGCAGGGGGAGAGATTCCATCAGGACATGAAAGAGATGGAGACCAGGTATCAGGGTCGCTGGGACGCAGTCATGATGGCTGACTACTGTTGGACTCTGAAGAGAGACCTCCCTGCCGCTGAGCATTCCAGGAATTCCAAGAAACGGAAGTTCAAGCCCTGAAGTTTGAAAAATGGTGAAGCAACATGCAATTTATGTGTACTTAACTTTTTCAATGCCCACCATTCAGTTTACAGTAATCGATGTTTCTATCAGGTAATCATTATATGTTCTTGGAAAAACATTATTTTCTCTTAAAAACATATTTAGGATGATATGTGTTGACAAAAATCAGCTGATAATGCCACAAAATGTAATCGATTTTGTCACAAGATCTGATTTTTTACAAATCAACATAGCACAACAACCTGACCTGAAGGAGAGAAACGGATGCCATTTCCTGATTCAGCAGTGCAAAAAGACCCTAAATCAATTGTAGAAATCTAGACAACATTCAAAAGGTAAAAAATTGTTGCCCAGTGTATAATTTAACATCTTTTGGGGGCAATTCCAAACCTGTTATTCCAAGAAGAAAGGCCTCTGGTTTCTTTATAAATGTATATTTCAACATTTTTTTCAATTCATGATAAATCTTTTCCCAGAAGTCTTTCACCTTGGGGCAGGTCTACCACATATGATAGAAAGTACCTTCGTTTTCTTTACATTTCCAGCAATGGTTATCACAGTTATGATAAATCTTTGCTAATTTAACAGGGGTCAGATACCATCTATACATCATTTTCATTATGTTTTCCTTTAGTTAGTACAGTACATGCAGTGAACTTCACCCCTTTCTTCCACAATCTTTCCCAATCCTCAAACATGATGTTATGTCCTACATGTCTTGCCCAATCTATCACCACTGATTTAACTTTTCATCCTTCGTATGCCACTCTAACAATGGGAAATGTAGTGTTTTCAAAGCCCCCCCCCCCCCCAATGTTGCAGGGGGCATTCTCTGGGTGTTTGGTGCTGCTTTGGAGTGAATCAGATGACATTGGACCTTTGGAGAAATCGTGACCCTGTGGGTTAGGGCACTGAAGCCTCATTTTGGGGGGGGGGGGGTGCGCCATAAAACGTGAGGTTTTCACTGCCATGGATCACAAAACGGCTGCTGTTTTGTGCAAAGCTGGAAGACTGAGAAACTAGTATTTTATTTTTATTTTTAAAAAGATAAACTAAAGGTGTGTGCTTACAGGTAAACAGATACCAGTGTGCATGCCCATTATGACCTCAGGCAAGAATCAAGAAAATACAGGTGGTCCCTCTTAACTGACATTCTTAACTGAACAGAACTGAAGGGAGGGGCTGGTTCTGGAGCCAAGCTGTTTAGATTGGGTTTGGGTGGATGCGAAGAGGATGCCTCCAACTTCTTGGGCTTTGCTTCTCAACTTATTCTGCCTTCTGGGACCCCCCAGCCCAAGACCAACCACCTCTTGGATAGGTGAGCATGCAGATATTTTGGAATGTGAGTGTGGGGCAGGATGACCGCGTATGAAAGCTCCTTTGAGCACAAGTGCTGGCCCCCCTTTTCTCTCCCATGGAGGCCCTGAACTGGCCAGCTCCTTGTTCAGGGCCTCCAAGGGAGAGAAAAGGGAACCTCAGTTACTCTTTGCCTTCTGAGGACACGGTCTCACTCCCAGAGCCCCAAGACTTACGGCTGCTGCTCTAACAGCCTCAGGCCATCCAAGGGATCATGAGCAAAGCACACAAGCCCTGCCCGCCAGATATGAAGCACTCTCCTGAGAGAATTTGGGTTTTTTAACTGGCTGAACAGAGTTTCAGCCCTTGGGGAATTTGATTTCTTAAACATACACCTTCCCCTTCCTTGTGTCCCTGGTGAGAAAAGCCAATCCTGCTTTCTTCCTTTGGTAATTTAATCAGAGGAAAGAACTATTTCAGTAGTCTAATAGATTTGCTGAATCATGAATTCTGTACATGCACAGAAGCTATACCTCTTGAAACCCCAAAGATGGGCAAGATGGGGCATTTCTCTCCACCTGGCTCCACCGGATATTGCTGATGGCCAATGAAAGCCCAAGTAGGGATTCCTAGTGGGGGATGTTGCTGTGGTATATTGGAGGAGCAGGGCCAGGAGGCTAACTTGGACACCTGAGAACACAAAAAAGCAGCAGCAAAACAACTACATGTTTCCTTTTAAATGGGCCTTCCTGCTGAGTGTAAAGCATAGATCCTCATTTTTTAAGGGAAAAGGGAAAGAAGGCTTCTTCCAAAGTGTTAGAAGGCCACAAATAATGTAACAATAGAACAAAACAAATGTGCCGTTTCATGTGATACAGAATCCTATGTGCAAATCTGTTAGATTGAGAAATTTGTACTAAATAAGAAAAAAAAATTAAAGGTGTGTGCTTGCAGGTAAACAGATTGGAGATTTTTTGCAAGATCTTGTGAGATCTCATTGAAGTCTTGCAAGATGTCTAGGAGAGCAAAATATGTATTGAGATTTGGGAGAGATCTTGCATGCTCTTTCAGGGACCAAAGCCATCACTGCTGCAGCGCCAAAGGCAGGTGGCTAAGGGGTGGTGAGTGTCCCACGGGGCGAAATGGGATGTACCCCCCCTCAAGCTCAGGATTCCAGAACTAACAACTGTCAGTTGGGAGGGACGGAAGGCAAGGACCCACAGCCCAGGTGGGGCTCACTAGCTTGGGGAGGAGGTGTGTGATTCCTCAGCTGGAGTAGATGCAGGACAGTTGAGGCTCACATGCCTCATCACCGCAGAAGCTATAACTGGAAAGCTGTCCTGGCCAGGCCTGTGTCCTTTAGCTCCAGTTGGGAGTGAAACGGATGATGTCTGATTTTTGGCGAAATAATTTTTTTTAAAAAAATTATGATTTTCAAGTTTATACATTTCAATAATTTTGCAGTCATTTTAACATTTCAAAACTTGACTTCCTTCCCCCTCTTTCTGCAGTTCTTTAAATTGATTCTTCATATCTTATGCATATGCAAATTACCTCAATTTCTTCATTTATGCATCTGCTTTAAATATACAATCTTATTCAACTGCAGGTTATTCCAATAATCCTGCCAATGTTCTTATCTGTTTACAGTTTGTAACTATTCATTAAACCATTTCCATTCTTTAATAAAAAGTTTGTTCTCTTGCTCCTAGAAACGGTCAGCATGTGATAGAGGCCACATCCTGGGAACGGTTTGACTGGCCACCGAAACCAGGTGAGGGCAGCCAAGGAGTCTCAAATGCTCAGGAACTTCCCCTGTGTGCCAAGACAGGCTCCAGCAGATTGAGCGGACAAGACCAAGCGTGGGCCCAGTGGTCAGGAAGGTGGTTTCTGCAATGCTGTGGAGGGAAGTGAGGAGCAGATGGGGCTCATCCACCTATAAAGATAGCCCATCGAGGAGAAGGAAAACTCTGATCCTAATTTGCCTGTGGGATATCTTTGGGAGCTGAAAAGGCTAAGGAGTAAAGCCTACACAAATCTGGAGTGGAGTCCCTCAGGCGGTTGGATGGCGCCGTTTACAACCCCTTCTGACATCTCCTGCAGCCCAACTGGTGCCTAACTCTGCTTTCCTTGGAGACACATCTGCAAGGCCAAGAGAGGGAGTCTTGTCATCTGGGAAGCCCAGGACCTCCAGACACACTGCCCAGTCTTGCTCCCTGGAGAGGTCACTTTGGGACTGCTGACACCCTTGCTTGACTTTTGACCTCACCCCCGGAGGCGCACTCCATTGCTTCTCAAGACAGACAAATGACAACATTAAAAAACTATTTGAAAGAATTTTATTTCATTCAAAAAAGACAATCTGGCATGTGATTAGGACAGTGGTTTTCAGACAACGGGTGACACGTTTATTGATCCAGTTTGGAAGGCTCTGTCTTGTCTTCGCACATGCGCAGTTCCATCTAGGAGCAACAACAAGGGAAGGAGCCAAACTGTCAACTCCTGCAGCGAGACTCAGGATTTCCACTCATGCTCACAAACGTAGGAAAAAGCACCGCCTAGGATAAAAGGATGATCACAGAATAGCATGTTTGTAAAGGAACTTGATTAGAATAATAATGATGATGATGATTTTTATTTTTTTTTTCTATTTGGGTTTGTGGGGAAGGGGGGGACTGGGTCTTGGTGGGGAGGGAGATCTGTGCTGGAGTTGCTGGCCTCACTGCTGTCGCTGCCCGGAAGAGAGAAGAAGAGAAAATATTTTTAATCTTTCCATTTCTTATTATGTTGACAACCCATCTTTCCTTCAAGGATCTCCAGGTGGCTTACGCTATTCTCCCTTTCTTTAATTATACTTACTTCCTCATTCCATTTCTCTTCCAATATCTCTTCCTCCTCCTCCTCGCAGACCAGGGGGTGGATTTTAGGGGCACGACAGCAGGAGGCCAGCAGCTCGCACAGCCTGCCACACTGGCCATTCTCTCTTTCAACAGCCTTGGAGAACAACTGAGTAGGCATCTAGAGTGTCAACTGAACAGGCATGTGGATCAGCTAGTCACTGGGCACAGTCTATTCTTTTGGAGGGGGCTTTCCCCAGTTTCCATTTATAAGAAGTTTGAAAGGTTGCCTCTTTATAAAGTCTGTTTCCTTGTGACGAGAGACCACACTGGAGACTCAGTGTTTTTGAAATATATCAAGGTAAAGGGACTCCTGACCATTAGGTCCAGTCGTGGCCGACTCTGGGGTTGCAGCGTTCATCTTGCTTTATTGGCGGACCGGTCATGAACAGCTTCCGGGTCATGTGGCCAGCATGACTAAGCTGCTTCTGAACCAGAGCAGCGCACGGAAACGCCCTTTACCTTCCCACCGTAGCGGTAGCTATTTATCTACTTGCACATTGACGTGCTTTCGAACTGCTAGGTTGGCAGGAGCAGGGACCGAGCAACGGGAGTTCACTCCGTCGTGGGGATTCGAACCGCCAGCCTTCTGATAGGCAAGTCCTAGGCTCTGTGGTTTAACCCACAGCGCCACCCGCATCCCTATTATTTATTTATTTAGATACTTGGGTTTTGGGCGAAGGGAGAACTGGGTCTTGGAGTGGGGTAGAGCTGTACTGGAGCTGCTGGCCTCACTGCTATCGCTGCCTGGAAGAGAAATGAAGAGAAATGAAGAGAAATGAAGAGAAATGAAGAGAAATGAAGAGAAATGAAGAGAAATGAAGAGAAATGAAGAGAAAGAATTCTTAATTTTTTCATTGATTACTACATTGATGGCCCATCTTTCCTGCAAGGATCTCCAGGTGGCTTGCGTTATTCTCCCTTCCTCCCTTCCTCATCCCATCCCTGAACTCTTCTTGAATCAGGGAGCTGCCTCCCCCCATCCCAGTGATCCAGATTCTCTCTGGCCTCCCTGTTCCTCAAGAACAAAGATCAACACTCCCCATCTATAGATCGGTGGCATCCATCCCCTGGTCGCTTGGTCTTACATAAATTGTTTTCACCTTCACTAAAGATTCCTTCTGATCTTCATAATCATCACTTCATCCTCCCATTTCTCTTCCAATATCGCTTCCTCCTCCTCCTCACAGACCAGGGGATGGATCTTTGGCACGTGACAGCAGGAGACCAGCAGCTCACGCAGCCAATCTTTATAAACTAATCTAACCATGACTTGGTTCCCTATGTTTCTGAATCTTGAGGGATAGTAAAAGAAACAGAATGCAGAAGGAATTAGGAATCCTACTTATACTTTATACGAAGAAAGTCTCTTCATTACACCAGAAAACGCATTTCCTTTCTCACAAACTACCTCCTCAAACTAAAGATGCTCATCTTTAATTTTATAGTCCCTTTCCTCTTTTGTGCAGTTCTGCCCCTCCTTTCGCCACTTTTCTTCTCTTCCCGATTCTCCAATTAGTCCAGCCATTTCTCCTAGACCACGCTATGCCATCTTTGCCATCTTTATAGGTTAGTGTTTAATATAAGTTCAATATTAAAAGTGTTGCCTTCTCTTTTACCTTTGTTTTCCAGTAACTTCCACTCTTTTACCACAAACAGCGCTGACAATCCAAGTCTTTTAACTCAGTCTCTTTCGCTGGGCTCACGCCACTTCAAAGTAAAAAACAAGTTAAGTCCTTGAATTCCGCTTCTTTTAATGGGCTACTACTGCTGCTGCAGAGTGAAATTTGAATCTGTCTTCCTTTTCTTACTGGCACTTGTTAGAGAAATCTTTGCTTATGCTTACGTATAATGAGAAAGATTTCCAATATGTTTAAGATAAAATCTCCCGTTCTTTACTCTTTATGTGCTAGTCTTTTGGGTCTGTTTCTGAGCAGTTCAGTTTGTATAAATAAGTCTCACAGACCCTCTTCTCCTCAAGCTCTCCTTGTTAGCTGCCGTTCTTACCCTTTGGGACTTTGAGGCTTGCTGCTGAGGATTGCGCGTGTCCTTGCGTCTAGGTACTCTCTGTCGACTCACCTCCTGGTTAGGACGTGGACTTCGAAGGGTTCCTTTTTTGACACTGCCAGACAATGTCAGCCCTGGGCCACGCCCAGAGCCTTTTTGGGGGTCGTGTAGCCTCCGCGTTGCCCCCCAAAGTTCCCTCTAACAGCTGCTAGGCGCGGAGAACCCGCGAAGCACATCCACAACGGAGGGCAGAAAAACCGGAAGCCCTTACATACCAGGTTTGGGAGGGGGATTTGGTCTGCGATAGGCTTTTTCCGTAGGGACACGGGCGGCCACAGAGCCTAGGGCTTGCTGATCAGAAGGTCGGCAGTTCGAATCCCCGCGACGGGGTGAGCTCCCGCTGCTCGGTCCCAGACCTGCCAACCTAGCAGTTCGAAAGCACAAAGTCGAAGTAGATAAATACCGTATTTTTCGCTCTATAGGACGCAATTTCCCCCCTCCAAAAATTAAGGGGAAATGATCAAAGCAGCAGAAATAAGAGATGATTGGATCCCTTTAAGAGCTCAAAGCATGGGTACCCCCAACAAAAATTTAAAATTCGGTTTTGTAATTTGGAACTAATGTGATTTGATTGGTTTGCTAATAAAAAATATATTATAAAAAAAACAAAAATTAAGGGAAAATTTGTGTGCACCCTATGGAGTGAATGCAGGCTGCGTAGCTAAGCCCAAAGCCAGAGCAGGCAGAAGGAGCGCTGCACAGCGCTCCGTCTCGCTGTTCTAGCTTGGGGTTAGCTGCGCAAAGCCACCGCAGGGCAGCAGGGTGAAGGCCCCCTGCTGCCCTGCGAAGGCTTCAAAGGCCGTCCCCGAAGCCAGAACAGTGAGGCGGAGCGCTGCGCAGTGCTCCGTCTCACTGTTCTAGCTTGGGGATGGCTGCGCAAAGCCTCCGCAGGACAGCGGGGTGCCTTCACCCCGCTGCTCTGCAGAGGCTTCAAAGGCTGCACCCGTTGGCTTCAGGCAGCTATCCGCAAGCTTTCGGAGCGCAGCAGGAGTTCCTGCTGTACTTCGAAGGCTTGCGGATAGCCACCTGAAGTCACCTAGCAGTTCGAAAGTGGAAGTAGATAAATACCGTATTTTTCACTCTATAGGAAACTTTTCCCCCTCCAAAAATTAAGGGGAAATGATCAAAGCAGCAGAAATAAGAGATGATTGGATCCCTTTCTGAGCTCGAAGCATGGGTACCCCCAACCAAAATTTAAAATTCGGTTTTGTAATTTGGAACTATTGTGATTTGATTGGTTTGCTAATAAAAAATATATTATAAAAAAAACAAAAATTAAGGGAAAATTTGTGTGCGCCCTATGGAGTGAATGCAGGCTGCGCAGCTAAGCCCAAAGCCAGAGCAGGCAGAAGGAGCGCTGCGCGGTGCTCCGGCTCACTGTTCTAGCTTGGGGATGGCTGCACAAAGCCTCCGCAGGGCAGCGGGGTGCCTTCACCCCGCTGCTCTGTGGAGGCTTCAAAGGCTGCACTCTGGGGGCTTCAGGCAGCTATCCGCAAGCCTTCCAAGCGCAGCAGGAGTTCCCGCTGCACTCAGAAGGCTTGCGGATAGCCGTCTGAAGCCTGGAGAGCGAGAAGGGTCGGTGCACAGTTTTCCCTCTCTGCGCAGCGCCCCTTCAGCGAAGCGGGAGGAGAAATGGAAGGGGCTCCATTTCTCCTGCCGCTTCGCTGAAGGGACACTGAGCAGAGAGGGAGAGAATCCCCCCCCCTGTTCTCCCCCTCCTATAATCCGGTGCGTCCTATAGAGCCAAAAATACGGTAGGTGCCGTTCTGTCGGGAAGGTAAACAGCCTTTCCGTGCACTGCTCTGCTTTTGCCAGAAGCGGCTTCGTCATCCTGGCCACATGACCCGGAAGCTGTACGCCGGCTCCCTCAGCCTATAGGGCGAGATGAGCGCGCAACCCTAGAGTCGTCCGCGACTGGACCTAACGGTCAGGGGTCCCTGTACCTTTACCTAGGCTTTTTCCAGATCTGCCTTACTGCCCTATGTTTCTAAATCTTGAGGGAGAGCAAAAGAAGCAGAATGCAGAAAGAATTAGACATCCTACTTACACTCAAGAAGAAGAAATCTTTATTTTGCCGGAAAACATCATTACTTCTCACAAACCACCTCCTTTCTCCTGAACTATCCTCAGATAGTTGCTCTTCCCAAAGTCCTCAGCCAAGTCACTCAGCAGGGGGACGTGTCACAATGGAGGCCCTGACCCTGTTGCTTTAGCTACCTTGCTTAACAATGTGAATTGTTCCCCTTAACATTAATTTTTCAAATATATCTTCCAGTGGGTTTTTATTTTTTTTATTTAGGAAGGATCTAGAGCTGGCTTCATCCAGCACAGTGCATTTCTGGACAGGACAGGAAACACCTTGCAAACACACACTTTTCAACATGGCGGTGTCACCAAGGAAAAACACTCCTGGCCTAGACTATGGCTGCTGTTTCTCAATTCATAGTAAAAAATGACCCTTCTCAACATCCTGTAATAAACTGTCCAGTATTAGGATGGACAGGAGCAGGACTTCACCCTTAGACCCCCTCATCCCCCTGTTTCTGTTTCTGCCCAGTGTCTTCTGCCAATCAACAGCTTTCCTTAGCTTGCAAGGAAGTGAAATGTTATGAGTTACTTGGTGCCAGACTCCCCTTTGCCATGAGTTTCTGGGTGCCAGGCACTGAACCCCTGGACACTGAACATCGGGGGAATTGATCTAAGCTGTACCCCAAGCACTACATTTGATTGTTGGTTATTAAAAACTGATTGAAACCATTTTATTTCATTCACAAAAGAAATTTTGACATGTGATTATGATAACAGTTTATATAATAAAGGTGACACGTTTATTGATCCTTTTTGTAAGTTATTATTTGTCTACTTTAATGTATTTTTTATATATATTAATCAGTAAGGGGGTGGGGTGGGAAGCAGTTTTGCATATGAAACTGGTGGATGGCTGTCATTAATCCAGATCAATTTCATAGAATCATAGAAACTTATAGCTGGAAGGGACACCAAGGGTCATCTAGTCCAACCCCCTGTGATGCAGCAATCTCAGCAAAAGCATCCATGGCAGACGGCCATCCAACCTCTGCTTAGTAACCTCCAAGGAAGGAGAGTCCACCACCTCTCATGGGAATCTGTTCCAATGCCAAACAGCCCTTACTGTCAGAAAGTTTTTATGAATGTTTAGTTGGAATCTCCTTTCTTATAACTTGAATCCATGGGTGCGAGTCCTACCATCTAGAGCAGGAGAAAAGAAGCTTGTTCCCTCTTCCATGTGACAGCCCTTAAGATATTGGAAGATGGCTGTCAGATCTCCTCTCAGTTTCCTCTTTTCCAGGCCAAACCTCCCCAGCTCCTTCAAGTGTTTCTCTTCAATCTTAGTTTCCAGACCCTTGGTTGTCTTGGTTGCCCTCCTCTGCACACATTCCAGCTTGTCAACATCCTTCTTAAAGGATGGTGCCCAGAACTGGACACAGGACTCCAGGTGTGGCCTGACCAAGGTAGGAGAGAGTAGGACTTGGACTTCCTTTCATCAGGACCCTGGACTTCCATAGATGCAATCTAGAACAGCGTTACCATTTTCTGCTGCTGCACATTCCTTGTGGCTGAGGCTCAGGGTAACGCCCCCGGGACCTTTCAGTTCATGGTGTCCATGGAGGCGCAGGTCAATTCTGTGTCCAGGGCAGCTGTTGACCAGCTTCATCTAGTACGCAGGCTGAGACCCTATCTGCCTGCGGATTGCCTCGCCAGAGTGGTGCATGCTCTGGTTATCTCCCGCTTGGACTACTGCAATGCGCTCTACGTGGGGCTACCTTTGAAGGTGACCCGGAAACTACAACTAATCCAGAATGCGGCAGCTAGACTGGTGACTGGGAGTGGCCCCCAAGACCTACATTGGCTCTCAGTATGTTTCCGGGCACAATTCAAAGTGTTGGTGCTGACCTTTAAAGCCCTAAACGGCCTCAAAGGCCCAGTATATCTGAAGGAGCGCCTCCACCCCCATCGTTCTGCCTGGACACTGAGGTCCAGCGCTGAGGGCCTTTTGGCGGTTCCCTCCCTACGAGAAGCCAAGTTACAGGGTAGTGGTGCCTGCCCTGTGGAACCCCCTCCCACCAGATGTCAAAGAGATAAACAGCTACCTGACATTTAGAAGACATCTGAAGGCAGCCCTGTTCTGGGAAGCTTTGAATGTTTGACAGACTGTTTTATTTTAATATTTTGTTGGAAGCCGCCCAGAGTGGCTGGGTATAAATAATAAATTATTATTATTATTATTATTATTATTATTATTATTATTATTATTATTATTATGACTGTGAGGTGTTACAAGTCATTAACTTCAAGCCACACTGCCATGCCTTTGAAGACACAAACCATCCCAGCTTTTCAGAGCTGGCTATCATGCCTTTTTTATTTTTCTGTATTGCTCCACCATGTGGCTCAATCATATAAAGCACTGACTTTTACATATCTCTTGACCTCTAATTGCAAGAAGATCTCATTAACTTGGATTATAATCTTTATAAATTGGAGTTGTGGAGCAGGTCCTCGAGAGGGGGGGGGGCTCCCACCATTCCTCCTCAGTCCAGCCCCTGACAACCATGTGGGTTACGGCGTCGAGGGCTCATTTTGTGGGGCGATGTGAAACGTAGTGTTTTCACCCCCAAACCTTGCAGGGGGCATTCTCTGGGTGTTTGGCGCCACTTTGGAGTGAATCGGACAACGTCTGACTTTTGGAGAAATTGGGATCCCATGAGTTAGGGCGCCAAAGGCTCATTTTTGGGGGTGCCATGAAATGTGGGGTTTTCACCGCCAAACATTTCAGGGGGTCTTTAGCAGGTGTTTGCCGTTGCTTTGTTGTGAATCCTAAGACATCGGGTTTTCAGCGAAATCGTGGCCACCATATCTATCCTGACAGATGATTTGGCCTGTCACCCTTGTGTGGAAGTAAAGGATGAGATTCCCCTACTATTCCGCCTGGGGTCTCCAATGTGGTGCACCCAGCCTCCACTCACACTATTCCTATGCTGGGGGATTTGGGGGTGGTTTGTGGGGATGTTATGTACTGAGTTGAATAGGATCCAAAATGCTACAGTCTGATTGGTCCTAGAACAATAGGATCCAACATGCAGCAGTCTGATTGGTCCTAGAACAATGCAGCAGTCTGATTGGTCCGCAGGAGCCACCCAATCCAGCTCCAGGTGGAAGTGAATCCACAACCTGATTGGCCTACAGGAGAATCCCAGAATTAGCCGATCACGTGCAGCCCATTGTGTAAATAATGTATATAAAGCAGATATTGTGGGGGAACTTTCATTCCTCGCTACTATGAGCTGAATATAGAGCATGAAATCCACTCTCGACTCCGAGTATATTTCAGGGGAAGAGCTGTTTGGGATATTTCCTGCTTGTGAATTATTATTTGTGTGTGTGTGTGTGTGTGTGTGTGTAAAACACATGCCTAAAGCTTTAAATCTGGGATGGGCATGGACGTTCCGAGGTGGGCCACCAGGTGGCACTGCAGGCCATGCTCCAGCTGCTGCTGCTGCTGCTACAGGTGCCAGTAAGTCTCGCATTTTCAACCTCTTCCTCCTCCATTGCACTGGCTAAATGATTCCTTGCTGGACTCCCATCGCTGAGGCCAAATGTACCTTTACCGAGCAAAATATCCTTTCGAATTATACACCCAGCACATGGAACCTGACAAAGGGGCAATACAAGTGGACTCTCTGTGCCCTTACCACAGTAAAAAGACTGATACTGGTGAGCTGGAAAAATAAAAATGTGTCTCCCTTCTATGATTGGATTGAAGACTTCTACAAACTCACCACATATGAATAGATTTTTTTTATTAGGAATTTTTATAACAACAAAGACAAAACAAAACAATACCATAAACACAACAAACATATAACAAGTACAATTTCAAAATCTTATTTTCTTATACCTTACTTCCCCGACTTCCTCATACCTCCCCTTTCTGTATTCCAATTTCTAATCAGCTATTCAGCAAGTCCTTCCCTTATTTTGACTTAAATTTTGATTTTACTCTCTTTAACTTATCCAATACCGCTGATAACCACTTATTTTCAAATCCAACGTCATTTTAACATTCATTAATTTTACAAAATCTCTTTAAATAGTCCTTAAATTTCTTCCAATCTTCTTCCGCCGTTTCTCTTCCCTGGTTTCGGATTCTGCTCGTCATCTCTGCCAGACCCATGTAGTCAATCACCTTCATCTGCCATTCTTCCAAGGTGGGTAGATCTTGTGTCTTCCAGTACTTTGCGATGAGTATTCTTGCTGCTGTTGTAGCATACATAAAGCATACATAAAGAAAGTCATATCCTTCTTTAACACCCCCTGGCCGACAATACCCAAGAGAAAGGCCTCTGGTTTCTTCGGGAAGGTATATTTAAACACCTTTTTCAACTCATTATATATCATTTCCCAGAAAGCCTTAATCTTAGGGCATGTCCACCAAAGGTGAAAGAATGCACCTTCATTTTCTTTACATTTCCAACACTTGTTATCAGGCAAATGGTAGATTTTTGCAAGCTTGACTGGGGTCATGTACCACCTATAAATCATTTTCATAACATTTTCTCTTAAGGCATTACATGCCGTAAATTTCATCCCGGTGGTCCACAACTTTTCCCAGTCAGCAAACATAATGTTATGACCAATGTCCTGAGCCCACTTAATCATTGCCGATTTAACCGTTTCATCCTGAGTATTCCATTTCAGCAGCAAGTTATACATTTTTGATAAATTTTTAGTACTGGATTCTAACAACTCAAACTCCAATTTTGATTTTTCCTTTTTTTTTAATATATATTTATTAAGGTTTTTCAATACAAAGGCATATTTAATAAAACAACGTTGATTATTTAGCATCTTTTCATCATTACTTTGGACTCCCTCACACCTCCCCCACACACTTGCATCTTTATAAAATTATTTCCAAGCAAATTATCATTTTGTTCATAGTCTTTAGATTCAGTCTAATTATTTCCAAGCAAATTATCATTTTGTTCGTAGTCTTTAGATTCAGTCATTAAAATCTAGTTAAGCTTAAATCTAGTTTAGTGATAGACAATTATTTCTATTCTGGCATCCCTATCAACATTCAGCCAAATTACAATATTTTTGCAAATAAGTCTTAAATTTCTTCCAGTCTTCTTCAACTCTCTCTTCTCCCAGGTCTCGAATTCTGCCAGTCATCTCTGCTAGTTGCATATAGTCCATCACTGCTCAAAGACTGATCCGTCAAAGACTGGATGACATCGACTTGCAGCAAAATTATACGCTGGGGGGAGGTGTTTGTTCGCCCCAGAACATTGGTATCACTTTAACTTATTGCGTTCCATCATACCTCTCCTCCCTTTCGACTGTTGCCCATAGACTGGCCTTCACCAAAGCGAGGTTCAACGTTTTCCCCTCCAATGTCCTGAGACATAGATTCTCAAAGGGCCAAGTCCCCGCCACGTGCGAATGTGATAAGGTGACGCCGGAGTCGCTCCAGCACATTATGTTCACTTGCCCCCTGTTCAATGTGCCACGGGCAAATTTGTTGGGATCAATCATACAGAAACTAGAGGGAACCCCACCAAAATTCCACCTTGCCCAAATCTTGCAGGATAAGGATTCCCACACGACCCTGAAAGTGGCTAGGTTCCTGGTCGCTGTCCTCTCCCATAAGCGACGCCAAGGAGCGCTACAAGCTAATTAAGGCGTAGCATGCCTTTCCATCTTATAGTATTTATTGTTATAGTGGTGTTTTAGCGACTGTTTTTTCTTTTCCCCACGGCACAAGCTGTCACTTATGTGTTGTTTTTACCTGTATGGGCCTATGGCCGTAATAAATATTATCTATCCATCAGCTGCATCTGCCATTCTTCCAGAGTGGGTAGATCTTGAGTCTTCCAATTCTTGGCGATCAGTATCCTTGCTGCCGTTGTTGCATACATAAAAAATGTTCTATCCTTCTTTACCACATTCTGGCCAACAATGCCCAAGAGGAAGGCCTCTGGTTTTTTGGTAAAGGTATACTTAAACACCTTTTTTAGCTCATTATATATCATCTCCCAGAAGGCCTTCACTCTAGGGCAAGTCCACCAAAGGTGAAAGAATGTTCCTTCATTTTCCTTACATTTCCAACATTTATTATCAGACGAATGGTATATCTTAGCCAATTTAACTGGGGTCATGTACCATCTGTATATCATTTTCATTACATTTTCCTTCAGAGCATTACATGCAGTGAAGTTCAGCCCAGTGGTCCACAACCTTTCCCAATCTTCAAACATAATATTATGCCCAATATCCTGTGCCCACTTTATCATTGCCGATTTAACCATTTCGTCTTGTGTGTTCCATTTCAGCAGCAAATTATACATTTTTGAAAGTACTTTAGTCTTAGGTTCTAACAGTTCTGTTTCCAACTTCGATTTCTCCACCTGGAATCCTAACTTTTTATCATTCTTATCTTTTTATCATTTGGATCCCTTCCAGTCGGGATTCAGGCCTCATCATGGGACTGAAACTGCCTTGGTCGCACTGGTTGATGATCTCCGGCGGGCTAGGGACAAAGGTGAGAGCTGTTTCCTAGTTCTGCTGGATCTCTCAGCGGCGTTTGATACCATCGACCATAGCATCCTTCTGGACCGTCTTGAGGGGCTGGGAGCTGGGGGCACTGTTATACAGTGGTTCCGCTCCTTCCTCCTGGGCCGTGTTCAGAAAGTGGTGGTGGGGGATGAGTGTTCAGACCCCTGGGCTCTCACTTGTGGGGTGCCTCAGGGTTCTGTCCTCTCCCCCATGCTTTTCAACATTTACATGCAGCCGCTGGGAGAGATCATCAGGAGGTTTGGGCTGGGTGTTCATCAGTATGCGGATGATACCCAGCTCTACCTCTCTTTTAAATCAGAACCAGTGAAGGCGGTGAAGGTCCTGTGTGAGTGTCTGGAGGCGGTTGGAGGATGGATGGCGGCTAACAGATTGAGGTTGAATCCTGACAAGACAGAAGTACTGTTTTTGGGGGACAGGAGGCGGGTAGGTGTGGAGGATTCCCTGGTCCTGAATGGGGTAACTGTGCCCCTGAAGGACCAGGTGCGCAGCCTGGGAGTCATTTTGGACTCACAGCTGTCCATGGAGGCACAGGTCAAATCCGTGTCCAGGGCAGCTGTTTACCAGCTCCATCTGGTACGTAGGCTGAGACCCTATCTGCCTGCGGACTGTCTCGCCAGAGTGGTACATGCTCTGGTTATCTCCCGCTTGGACTACTGCAATGCACTCTACGTGGGGCTACCTTTGAAGGTGACTCGGAAACTACAACTAATCCAGAATGCGGCAGCTAGACTGGTGACTGGGAGCGGCCGCCGAGACCATATAACACCGGTCCTGAAAGACTTGCATTGGCTCCCAGTACGTTTCCGAGCACAATTCAAAGTGTTGGTGCTGACCTTTAAAGCCCTAAACGGCCTCGGTCCAGTATACCTGAAGGAGCGTCTCCACCCCCATCATTCTGCCCGGACGCTGAGGTCCAGCGCCGAGGGCCTTCTGGCGGTTCCCTCATTGCGAGAAGCAAAGCTACAGGGAACCAGGCAGAGGGCCTTCTCGGTAGTGGCGCCCACCCTGTGGAACGCCCTTCCAGCAGATGTCAAAGTGATAAATAACTACCTGACATTCAAGAGACATCTTAAGGCAGCCCTGTTCAGGGAAGTTTTTAACATGTGATATTTTATTGTATTTTTGGTTTTTATGGAAGCCGCCCAGAGTGGCTGGGGAGGCCCAGCCAGATGGGCGGGGTATAAATAATAAATTATTATTATTATTATTATTATACCTCTTTGATCTGAGCATAGTGTAGCCAGTCTCGCACTTTATCTTTCATTTTCTCTAAACTCTGCAATTTCCAATTGTCTCCATCTCTTTCTAATATCTCCCAATACTTTGGCCAGTTGGCCTCCATATTGGCTCTTTTTCGGGCCTTAGCCTCCAGGGGTGACAGCCACCTCGGAGTTTTATTCTCCAGTAAGTCTTTGTATTTTGTCCAGACATTAAATACTGCTTTCCTGACAATATGGTTCTTAAAGGCCTTGTTGATCTTAACCTTATCATACCATAGGTATGCATGCCATCCAAATGCATTATTAAAACCTTCCAGATCTAGTACATCCGTGTCCTCAAGAAGTAGCCAGTCTTTTAGCCAGCAGAAAGCTGCGGCTTCATAGTACAACTTTAAGTCTGGCAGGGCAAAGCCCCCTCTTTCTTTCGCATCCGTTAGTATCTTAAACTTAATTCTGGGCTTTTTGCCCTGCCAGACAAACTTAGAAATGTCTTTCTGCCACTTCCGGAAGCACTCCGTTTTGTCTACGATCTGCAATGTCTGAAACAAAAATAACATTTTTGGCAATACATTCATCTTAATGGCAGCTATTCGGCCTAGCAATGAAAGTTTTAATTTTGACCAACTGTCCAAGTCTCTCTTAATTTCCAGCCAACATTTTTCATAATTATCTTTGAACAAACTCAAGTTTTTTGCTGTTATGTTTACCCCTAGGTATTTCACTTTCTTAACCACAGTTAATTCTGTCTCTCTCTGAAACCGTTCCGACTCTGTATCTGTCAGGTTTTTTCCCAAGACCTTAGTTTTTTGTTTGTTTAATTTAAATCCCGCCACTCGACCAAAATCCTGGATCAGTTGTAATACTCTTTTCGTACTAGATTCTGGCTCCTGTAGTGTCAAAACTAGGTCATCTGCAAACGCTTTAAGTTTATATTGTTTCGCTCCGACCTGGATCCCTTCCACCAGCCCGTCCCCTCTAATCATATTCAGGAGCACTTCCAGAACCGAAATAAATAATAGCGGGGAAATCGGGCAGCCTTGTCGTGTACCTTTTTCAATTTTAAACTCTTCTGTAACCACATTATTACCGTAATTTTCGCTCCATAACACGCAGTTTTTTCCTCCTAGAAAGTAAGGGGAAATGTCTGTGCGTGTTATGGAGCGAATGCCTACGGATGGCAGGGGAATCTGCTGCAGTTGTGAGCAGTCCGTGGTTCGCTTTGAAACAGCAAAGCGGGTGTAAGCGGCTCCTGTCAGCGAGCCGAGCCGGGGAGGAGGGAGAGAAGCAGAGCGGGAGAGGAGAGGAGCCGCTTACACGAGTGTAAGCGGCTCCTGTCTGGTTGGCTGCTTTAAAACAACCCTGTGTTCTATGTCCCTCTCTCCTACCCACTGAGCTGCTAAGTAGCAGCAAAGCTTTTCAGCCAGCTGAGCCAGGGAGAAGGGAGAGAAGCAGAGCGGGGTTTGCTCTCTATCCCTGCCTGCGGTTTTTTGCTGTCCGATTTTGGATTAGCCACTGTAGGGGCTGTGTGTGTGTGTGCTTGAGCTATCCTTCGCCTCCTCCTGCTTCCAGTTCACTCTCCCAGCGCCCCTGCGCTCTCCTGCGACTTTAGGATTGATACTGTGTGTGTGTGTGTGTGTGTGTGTGTGTGTGTGGCATCCTTCTCCTTCTCTTGCTTCCCACTCCCAGCGCCCCTGCGCTCTCCTGCGACTTTAGGATTGATTCTCTCTCTCTCTCTCTCTCTCTCTCTCTCTCTCTGTGTGTGTGTGTGGCATTGTTCTCCTTCTCTTGCTTCCTGTTCACTCCCCCAGCGCCCCTGCGACTTCCAGCACCCCTGTGACTTTAGGATTGATATTCTGTGTGTCTGTGTGTGTGAGAGGGATTGTTCACTTTCTCTTGCTTCCCGTTCACTCCCCCAGCGCCCCTGCGACTTCCAGCACCCCTGTGACTTTAGGATTGATATTCTGTGTGTCTGTGTGTGAGAGAGGGATTGTTCACTTTCTCTTGCTTCCCGTTCACTCCCCCAGCGCCCCTGCGACTTCCAGCACCCCTGTGACTTTAGGATTGATATCTGTGTGTCTGTGTGTGAGAGAGGGATTGTTCACTTTCTCTTGCTTCCCGTTCACTCCCCCAGCGCCCCTGCGACTTCCAGCGCCCCTGCAACTTTAGGATTGATACTCTCTCTCTGTGTGTGTGTGTGTGTGTGAGAGAGAGAGAGAGAGAGAGAGAGAGGCATTGTTCTCCTTCTCTTGCTTCCCGTTCACTCCCCCAGTGCCCCTGCGACTTTAGGGTGACTTTAGCATGGATCCACATGGATCCTCAGGATTTTTGCATTGGGCTACCCCAAACTCACCGTCAGATCACATGTCTGTGGCCACAGCATGAACCACAAAAATCATACATCCACTGTTTCATTTAGAATATTTTTTTCTTGTTTTCCTCCTCTAAAAACTACGTGCGTGTTATGGTCTGGTGCGTGTTATAGAGCGAAAAATACAGTAACTATCAGTTTAGCCTTTTGTTCTGAATATATTGCATTTATCCCATTCTCGAACCCCAGACCCACTCCCATTTCCTTTAAATTCCCCTTCATAAACTTCCAGGATATGTTGTCAAAGGCCTTCTCCGCATCTATAAAGATTAAAACTGCTTTAGTGTTTATGTCTGTTTGCAAAAGTTCCAATATGTCTATAATGTTCCTTGTATTAGCAGACATATGTCTACCTGGGAGAAAGCCTGCCTGGTCTTTGTGAATTACTTCGTTTAAAACTTTCTTGAATCTACTTGCCAAAACATCTGCAAATATTTTGTAATCCACATTTAAAAGGGAGATGGGACGGTAGTTCTTCAGTTGTGTCTTTTCAGTTTCCAACTTTGGTATCAATGTGATAAAAGCTTCCTTCCACGATTCCGGTGCCTTCTTCCCCTCCATTATTTCATTGCTGACCTCCATCAGTGGTTGTATCAGGTAGTCTTTCAGTATCTTATAATACTTGGAGGTCAACCCGTCTGGCCCTGGCGATTTGCCCTGTTTCATGTTCTGGATGGCCTGCTCAATCTCTTGTCGTGTTATTTTGCCATTCAGGATTGTTCTGTTTTCTTCTGACAGCTTTGTTAGTCCATTTTTCTCCAAAAATCGTTTCATCTCAGTTTCATCTTGTGGCCCTTGAGTATATAATTTTTTGAAATATCTCTGGAAACACTTTCTAATCTCTCCGGGGTTCTGAATACTTCTTCCTTCAATCTCTAAATTTGTTATTGTATTTAATTTTTGTCTCCTCTTCAACTGCCAGGCTAGCAGTTTCCCACATTTGTTAGCCGATTCAAAAGTTTTTTGTTTCATTGTTTTAATCTTCCATTCTATTTCCTGGTTTATCAGTTTGGAATATTGCGCTTGATGAAGTTTAATTTCTCGCAGAATCGGCTGAGACTTCGGATTAGATCTCAGCTTCTTCTCTAACTCTTTAATTCTTTCCAGAATTTTGTCCTTCCTTTCATTTTGTTTCCTTTTCTTTATGGTATTCTGTTGTATCAAGAACCCCCTCATCACAGCCTTGCTTGCGTCCCAGATAGTTCTTTTTTCCACCGTAGTGTTCATGTTGATCTCAAAATAGTCCTTTAGAGTTTTTTGGGCCTTCTTGGCAATCTCTTGATCTCTAAACAGGCCATCATTCATCTTCCATCTGAAGGAACCGGTTGGGATCAATGTCATGTCCATTCTCAGTGCGTTATGGTCGGAGCATGTCTTTGGGCAGATTTCCACCTTTCTAATCTTGGGTGCCAGACCTCTAGTTATCCATATTTGGTCGATTCTTGTCCAGGTCAGTTGGGCTTCAGAGAAGAATGTTCCTTCCCTTCCCAAGGGGTTTCTCACTCTCCAAATATCAATCCAATCCATATTGTCTGTCATTTCAAAGAAAGTCTTTGGTAGTCTTCCGTCTTTAGTAACATTTTGATTCTGTAACTTATCCATGTTGGTTGATACGACCCCATTCATATCTCCCATCATGATGATGTTGTTGTAGTCCAGATAATCCAGCATAGTCTCGTGCAACTTCTTGTAAAATTCCGATTTCCCTTCATTTGGAGCATAAATTCCTAATATCAAAATTTTCTCTCCTTGATGTTGTATTTCTATTGCCAAGATTCTTCCATGTTCGTCTTTAAACAGAAATTTAGGTGAAAGGCTCTCTTTTGCGTAAATCACCACACCTCTCTTTTTTACTGTGTCCGAAGATATGAATTCCTGACCGAGTCTTTTATTTATTAACACTTTTCTGTGGAGCCTAATCACATGTGTTTCTTGTAAACAGATAATGTCCAATTGTTCCTTTTTTAATATATGAAAATTTTTTCTCCTTTTTTCTGGACTGTTACAGCCATTTATGTTCCAACTCAAAAGTTGCAGAGACATCCTGAATGGGTCTGGTTATTCTTGCTGGGGTGATACCTTGTTCTTCGGTTCTTGAGGATCCGAGGGTGCCGGCTCCCCCGGAGGTTCGGGCCCTGGGAGTGCTCCAAGTCCTTTGTGAAGATCTTCTCCGTGTGCCGCCAAAAACTTGTCTCTGTCCTCCGGTGTTCTAATTTTAGTCTTACTCCCTCTGAAAGTAAAGGATAGTCCTTGAGGAAACTCCCACCTGAAGATAATTGAATTACTCCTCAGCAGTCTTGCTAGTTCCGAATAGTCAGATCTAAGGTCCAGCAATTGTTTAGGGATGTCCTTGAAAATTTCAATTCTTTTATCCAAGATGTCCAGTGACTTTCTGTAGTGTAGGCCCAAAATCTTATCCCTTTCCTCCTTGGATCTCAGTATTATCAGACAGTCTCTGGGCTTCTCTTTCCTTCTAAGCCTTCCAAGCCTGAAAGCGGATACTATTTTAAAGTCTTTTTCCTCTAAATTCCAGAACTTGGAAAATTCTTTAGTCAGAAACTCAGTTAAGTTGTCTTCTTCCACTTCTGGTATTGACCGTATCCTCAAGTTGGCCTCCCTGTTCCGCAGTTCTGTCATAGAAAAGTAAATCTGATGTTCTCCAACTTGTTTACTGAGTGGTCTTACTTCTTTTTCAAGCTCTCCCAGTCTTTGGCTAGTATCCTCAGCCAATTTCCGATTTTCACCTACAGCCTCCTTCAGTTCTCCAATAGATTGAACATTCTGTGCAACTTGTCCAGTTAATTTATTCAAACTTTCAGTGTTTTGGTCAATTTTAGCTGTTTGCAAATCAGCCTTTCTATCCAAAGCCTCCAATTTTTCAAAAATTTTCTCTAAAACAGAACCACTTGCTCCTAAGGCCATATCTTCCAGTTGTAATTCCTCCGTTTCTCCCTCCCCTGCCTGTGACAGGGAAGCCGCTTCTATCTCAGGAGGTAAAGTGGAAGGCAAAACAGGCACAGATGATCTACGCTGTGAGGCTGCAGATAAAGTTAAGGTTGTTTGTCTGGTTCTTCCCCTTTTTCTTGTTCCACTCATTCCAAAGTTATCTAAAAGCCAAGGTCAAACTGAGTTGTTCCCATGAGAAAGCAACAGCCCAGATGCAACAGTCAGACAGGAGGCCGGGAAAGGAAAATAAAACAAAGTCACTGCTGTAGGTCCAAAATCCTCTAGGGGGAGCTTAAAATGTCTTTAGGGAGAGAGTCAAATCCAATTCAAATTTATAAATCTAATTCAGCGTCCAAAGACCTCCACAAAGATAAATTTTAGCAGAGTTAATACTTACAGCAAAACAATGTTTCTGACAGTGCTTAAACGGCAGTTGTTTCAAAGTAGCAAGTTCAAGCTCAGAATATCACAAAGTCTGGATTCAAAGTATCCAAGTTTGCAGACTGGTGCTCAATTGCTCAGGCAGCTCCAGCACCTGGGGTTTTTATTTAAATTGTAATCCACTGGTTCAGCAGAAGATAGATATCCTTGTCTCCATATAAATCCAAAAAAACAGCAACTTAAAGTCTTTTATCCACACAGAAAAATAATTTAAGTAGGTGCCAGATCGATTGGTTAAAGCATCACTCTTAATCTCCACTCCTCCTGCTCTTTGCTTTCAAGTTCAGTGTTAGCGGAAGACGGACTTCCTGTTTATCGTCACTCCGCTTTCAGCCAAATTCCAGGTTTTAAAAGTCCTTAAAATTGTAAAATCCAAATTACTCACGGGTTGTAACTTTCCAGGTTTGAAGGTTTCAGGAAGAAAGGTCAGCGCTTACCGGCAACAGCAACGCGGCTTCGCTCCGTTGACTGCGAAACGACCCACAGCGCCGCTACCCCCTCCGCGATCCGGAGCCCCTTACGGGGTCCCTTCAGCGTTTTGGGGGTTGCTTCTGGCGCCCGCCGGGTCTCGAGACCACAGGCTTCTGCCGCCTGTGGTTTTCCTGAGTGGGTCTCCGCTTCGCCGTAGCGGACGACCCATTCAGCGGAGCTTCCCTCTCCTTACAAGGAGCAGGCAGCCATTACCGATCGCGCCGCCTCCGGAAGTCCCCAATTTTGATTTTTCCACCTGAAAGCCAATTTTCCTGTCCATCTTAAAGACCTCTATTATTTGGTAATAGTGAAGCCAATCTCTCACTTTCCCTTTTAGTTTCTCAAAACTCTGCAATTTTGATCTGTCCCCTTCGTGTTCTAAAATTTCACAGTATCTCGGCCATCTAGATTCCATATTAAGCTTCTTAACAGCCTTAGCTTCCATTGGTGACAACCATCTTGGGGTTCTATTTTCCAACAAATCTTTGTATCTAGTCCAAACATTAAATAGTGCTTTCCTGACAATATGATTTTTAAAACCTTTATGAGCTTTAACCTTGTCATACCACAGATATGCACGCCACCCAAAAATGTTATTAAAACCTTCCAAATCCAAAATGTCTGTATTCTCAAGAAGTAGCCAGTCCTTCAGCCAGCAGAATGCTGCCGCTTCATAGTAAAGTTTGAAGTCTGGCAGGGCAAACCCCCCCCCCCCCTTTCCTTAGCATCAGTTAAAATCTTAAACTTAATTCTGGGCTTCTTGCCCTGCCAGACAAACCTAGATATATCTTTCTGCCACTTCTTGAAACAGTCCATCTTGTCAATAATCTGCAATGTTTGGAAAAAAAACAACATTCTTGGCAATACATTCATCTTTATAACCGCAATTCGACCCAACAAGGAAAGCTTCAAGTTCGACCAGATTTCTAGATCTTTTTTCGCTTCTGTCCAAACTTTCTCATAGTTATCTTTAAATAAATTCACATTCTTAGCTGTCATGTTTATGCCCAAATACTTCACTTTCTTAACCACATTTAACCCTGTCTCATTCTGAAACCTTTCTTTTTCAAAAGGTGTTAAATTTTTCTCCAATACCTTAGTTTTTAATTTGTTCAATTTAAATCCTGCGACATGGCCAAATTCTTGTATTAATTCCAATACCCTTTTCGTACTAGCGTCCGGTTCTTGTAATGTAAGTACCAGGTCATCTGCAAACGCTCTCAATTTGTATTGTTTAGCTCCGACCTGAATCCCTTTTACCAACTGGTCCCTTCTAATCATGTTAAGCAAAACCTCCAGGACTGATATAAAAAGTAATGGAGAGATTGGGCACCCCTGACGTATTCCTTTTTCTATCTTGAACTCTTCTGTAAGCACATTATTTACAATTAATTTTGCTTTCTGTTCAGAGTATATTGCACCTATACCATTTTCAAACCCTTGGCCTACCCCCATCCCCCGGAGATTCTTCATCATAAAACTCCGAGAAATGTTGTCAAAGGCTTTCTCGGCATCCACAAATATCAAAACTGCCTTAGTGTTAATGTCCACTTCCAACTTTTCCAAAATGTCAATTATATTCCTTACATTGCCCGACAAGTGTCTTTTCGGGAGAAAGCCCGCTTGATCTCCATGAATCTCCTCCATCAAAACTCTTTTCAATCTCTTTGCTAAAATGTCAGCAAAAATTTTATAATCCACATTTAATAACGAGATGGGTCGGTATAAACTCACCACATATGAACAACCTGCAGATAAACGCAGACTTGCCATGGACAAATTCAGTGATACAGTGGTACCTCGGGTTAACATACACTTCAGGTTACAGACTCTGCTTGTAGCCTTTTTAGCCTCGGGTGAGAAGAGCTTTGCGCCCAGGACGGGGAAATGGGAGTCAACAGACACTCAAGGAATAGTTTCAGAGAAAAGCTTTATTCTGCCATCCGGGGTGGCAGAAGGAGCAAGTGTGATAGATTCACAAAACAAGCATGAGTTCACAGCCATTTGCGCAGAGCATATATTCCCCTTCCAGTTCCCTCCCCTTTCTCCTCCTCCT
The DNA here is from genome assembly GCF_964188315.1 of Podarcis muralis. Classification (NCBI taxonomy): domain Eukaryota; kingdom Metazoa; phylum Chordata; class Lepidosauria; order Squamata; family Lacertidae; genus Podarcis; species Podarcis muralis. The sequence goes on along the minus strand of NC_135664.1, from coordinate 279,974 downwards.
CAAGAGTCCTGCCCCATTGTGATGAAATTCCAGTGCCTGTCTTCGGAGAACTTCCAGACATTAGTGACAAAGATGCCTCCAGTGCTGAAGGACACGAAGAAGAAGTGGTTCTTGAAGATGATGCTCCACATCCATTTTCCCAAAAGGAGTTGAATGATCTAGTTCGCGACCTCAGCTTGTCAAAGGACTCTGCCGAACTGTTGGCATCCAGATTGAAGGGGAAAAAACTCCTCTCTGACATCAGCTTCTTCCGCAACAGGCATCAAGAGTACCTCCATTTTTTCTCAGAAGACAAGGACTTGGTGTACTGTGCAGATATTGCGCAGCTTCTGCTCAAGCTTGGAGTGCCACAGTATGAACCCAAAGATTGGAGACTGTTCATTGACAGCAGCAAGCGATCACTGAAATGTGTTCTGCTACACAACGGCAACCAGTTTGCCTCTACACCCCTGGCTCACTCGACTACACTGAAGGAGAACTATGAAGCAGTGAAGTATGTGCTGGAGAAAATTGGTTATGGTCAGCATAAGTGGTTTATTTGTGTTGACCTGAAGATGGTGAACTTTTTGTTGGGACAACAGTCTGGCTTCAACAAGTACCCATGTTTTCTGTGCATGTGGGATAGTAGGGACCGTGCTCAGCATTACACGAAGAAGGACTGGCCTGTGCGGGAGGAATTGGTGCCTTGCAAAGAAAGGAACGTCATCAACGACCCTCTGGTGGACAGAGACAGAATACTCTTCCCACCGCTGCACATCAAGCTCGGCTTAATCAAGCAGTTCACCAAAGGCTCTGGACAAGGATGGTGACTGCTTCACTTGTGGCAGGATTGACCATGGAGAAGTTGAAAGCTGGCATCTTTGACGGTCCTCAGATCCGTCAGCTCATCAGAGATCCAGAGTTCAGAAACTCAATGAACGAAATGGAACTGGAAGCGTGGAAGGCATTTGTTCTGGTAGTGAAGAACTTTCTAAGCAACAATAAGGTCAGAAACTATGCAGAACTTGTCAACAACATGCTGACTGCTTTCAGAAACCTGGGCTGCAACATGAGCGTCAAGATGCACTACCTATTTTCACATATGGACCGGTTTCCTGAGAAGCTGGGTTCAATGAGTGACGAGCAGGGGGGGGGATTCCATCAGGACATGAAAGAGATGGAGACCAGGTATCAGGGTCGCTGGGACGCAGTCATGATGGCTGACTACTGTTGGACTCTGAAGAGAGACCTCCCTGCCGCTGAGCATTCCAGGAGTTCCAAGAAACGGAAGTTCAAGCCCTGAAGTTTGAAAAATGGTGAAGCAACGTGCAATTTATGTGTTCTTACCTTTATCAATGCCCACCATTCAGTTTACAGTAATCGATGTTTCTATCAGGTAATCAATATATGTTGTTGGAAAAACATTATTTTCTCTTAAAAACATATTTAGGATGATATGTGTTGACAAAAATCAGCTGATAATGCCACAAAATGTAATCGGTTTTGTCACAAGATCTGATTTTTTACAAATCAACATAGCACAACAACCTGACCTGATGGAGAGAAACGGATGCCATTTCCTGATTCAGCAGTGCAAAAAGACCCTAAATCAATTGTAGAAATCTAGACAACATTCAAAAGGTAAAAAATTGTTGCCCAGTGTATAATTTAACATCTTTTGGGGGCAATTCCAAACCTGTTATTCCAAGAAGAAAGGCCTCTGGTTTCTTTATAAATGTATATTTCAACATTTTTTTCAATTCATTATAAATCTTTTCCCAGAAGTCTTTCACCTTGGGGCAGGTCCACCACATATGATAGAAAGTACCTTCTTTTTCTTTACATTTCCAGCAATGGTTATCACAGTTATGATAAATCTTTGCTAATTTAACAGGGGTCAGATACCATCTATACATCATTTTCATTATGTTTTCCTTTAGTACAGTACATGCAGTGAACTTGACCCCTTTCTTCCACAATCTTTCCCAATCCTCAAACATTATGTTATGTCCTACATGTCTTGCCCAATCTATCATCACTGATTTAACTTGTTCATCCTTCGTATGCCACTCTAACAATGGGAAATGTAGTGTTTTCAAAGCCCCCCCCCCCAATGTTGCAGGGGGCATTCTCTGGGTGTTTGGTGCTGCTTTGGAGTGAATCAGATGACATTGGACCTTTGGAGAAATCGTGACCTGTGGGTTAGGGCACTGACGCCTCATTTTGGGGGGGGCGCCATAAAACGTGGGGTTTTCACTGCCGTGGATCACAAAACGGCTGCTGTTTCGTGCAAAGCTGGTAGACTGAGAAACTAGTATTTTATTCTTATTTTTAAAAAGATAAACTAAAGGTGTGTGCTTACAGGTAAACAGATACCAGTGTGCATGCCCATTATGACCTCAGGCAAGAATCAAGAAAATACAGGTGGTCCCTCTTAACTGACATTCTGAACTGAACAGAACTGAAGGTAGGGGCTGGTTCTGGAGCAAAGCTGTTTAGAATGGGTTTGGGTGGATGCGAAGAGGATGCCTCAAACTTCTTGGGCTTTGCTTCTCAACTTATTCTGCCTTCTGGGACCCCCCAGCCCAAGACCAACCACCTCTTGGATAGGTGAGCATGCAGATATTTTGGAATGTGAGTGTGGGGCAGGATGACCGCGTATGAAAGCTCATTTGAGCACAAGTGCTGGCCCCCCTTTTCTCTCCCATGGAGGCCCTGAACTGGCCAGCTCCTGGTTCAGGGCCTCCAAGGGAGAGAAAAGGGAACCTCAGTTACTCTTTGCCTTCTGAGGACAATGTCTCACTCCCAGAGCCCCAAGACTTACGGCTGCTGCTCTAACAGCCTCAGGACATCCAAGGGATCATGAGCAAAGCACACAAGCCCTGCCCGTCAGATGTGAAGCACTCTACGGAGAGAATTTGGGTTTTTTAACTGGCTGAACAGAGTTTCAGCCCTTGGGGAATTTGATTTCTTAAACATACACCTTCCCCTTCCTTGTGTCCCTGGGGAGAAAAGCCAATCCTGCTTTCTTCCTTTGGTAATTTAATCAGAGGAAATAACTCTTTCAATGGTCTAATAGATTTGCTGAATCATGAATTCTGTACATGCACAGAGGCTATACCTCTTGAAACCCCAAAGATGGGCAAGATGGGGCATTTCGCTCCACCTGGCTCCACCGGATATTGCTGATGGCCAATGAAAGGCCAAGTAGGGATTCCTAGTGGGGGATGTTGCTGTGGTATAGTGGAGGAGCAGGGCCAGGAGGCTAACTTGGACACCTGAGAACACAAAAAAGCAGCAGCAAAACAACTACATGTTTCCTTTTAAATGGGCCTTCCTGCTGAGTGTAAAGCATAGATCCTCATTTTTTAAGGGAAAAGGGAGAGAAGGCTTCTCCCAAAGTGTTGTTGTTGTTGTTTAGTCGTTTAGTCGTGTCCGACTCTTCGTGACCCCATGGACCAGAGCACGCCAGGCACCTCTGTCCTCCACTACTTCCCGCAGTTTGGTCAGACTCATGCTGGTAACCTCGAAAACACTATCCAACCATCTTGTCCTCTGTCGCCCCCTTCTCCTTGTGCCCTCCATCTTTCCCAGCATCAGTGTCTTCTCCAGGGAGTCTGCTCTTCTCATGAGGTGGCCAAAGTACTGGAGCCTCAACTTCACGATCTGTCCTTCCAGTGAGCACTCAGGGCTGATTTCCTTCAGAATGGATGCGTTTGATCTTCTTGCAGTCCATGGGACTCTCAAGAGTCTTCTCCAGCACCATAATTCAAAAGCATCAATTCTTCGGCGATCAGCCTTCTTTATGGTCCAGCTCTCACTTCCATACATCACTACTGGGAAAACCATGGCTTTAACTATACGGACCTTTGTTGGCAAGGTGACGTCTCTACTTCTCAAGATGCTGTCTAGGTCTGTCATTGCCCTTCTCCCAAGAAGGAGGCGTCTTTTAATTTCGTGGCTGCTGTCACCATCTGCAGTGATCATGGAGCCCAAGAAAGTAAAATCTCTCACTGCCTCCATTTCTTCCCCTTCTATTTGCCAGGAGGTGATGGGACCAGTGGCCATGATCTTCGTTTTTTTGATGTTGAGCTTCAGACCATATTTTGCGCTCTCCTCTTTCACCCTCATTAAAAGGTTCTTTAATTCCTCCTCACTTTCTGCCATCAAGGTTTTGTCATCTGCATAGCTGAGGTTGTTGATATTTCTTCCGGCAATCTTAATTCCAGCTTGGGATTCATCCAGCCCAGCCTTTCGCATGATGTATTCTGCATATAAATTAAATAAGCAGGGAGACAAAATACAGCCTTGTCGTACTCCTTTCCCAATTTTGAACCAATCAGTTGTTCCATATCCAGTTCTAACTGTAGCTTCTTGTCCCACATAGAGATTTCTCAGGAGACAGATGAGGTGATCAGGCACTCCCATTTCTTTAAGAACTTGCCATAGTTTGCTGTGGTCGACACAGTCAAAGGCTTTTGCATAGTCAATGAAGCAGAAGTAGATGTCTTTCTGGAACTCTCTAGCTTTCTCCATAATCCAGCGCATGTTTGCAATTTGGTCTCTGGTTCCTCTGCCTCTTCTAAATCCAGCTTGCACTTCTGGGAGTTCTCGATCCACATACTGCTTAAGCCTTCCTTGTAGAATTTTAAGCATAACCTTGCTAGCGTGTGAAATGAGTGCAATTGTGCGGTAGTTGGAGCATTCTTTGGCACTACCCTTCTTTGGGACTGGGATGTAGACTGATCTTCTCCAATCTTCTGGCCACTGCTGAGTTTTCCAAATTTGCTGGCATATTGAGTGTAGCACCTTAACAGCATCATCTTTTAAAATTTTAAATAGTTCAGCTGGAATACCATCACTTCCACTGGCCTTGTTATTTGCAGTGCTTTCTAAGGCCCATTTGACTTCACTCTCCAGGATGTCTGGCTCAAGGTCAGCAACCATACTACCTGGGGTGTACGAGACATCCATATCTTTCTGGTATAATTCTTCTGTGTATTCTTGCCACCTCTTCTTGATGTCTTCTGCTTCTGTTAGGTCCTTACCACTTTTGTCCTTTATTATGGTAATCTTTGTACGAAATGTTCCTTTCATATCTCCAATTTTCTTGAACAGATCTCTGGTTCTTCCCATTCTGTTGTTTTCCTCTATTTGTTTGCATTGCTCGTTTAAGAAGGCCTTCTTGTCTCTCCTTGCTATTCTTTGGAAATCTACATTCAATCTCCTGTATCTTTCACTATCTCCCTCGCATTTTGCTTGCCTTCTCTCCTCCGCTATTTGTAAGGCCTCGTTGGACAGCCACTTTGCTTTCTTGCATTTCCTTTTCATCGGGATGGTTTTCGTTGCTGCCTCCTGTACAATGTTACGAGCCTCCATCCATAGTTCTTCAGGCACTCTGTCCACCAAATCTAAATCCTTAAACCTGTTCCTCACTTCCACTGTGTATTCATAAGGGATTTGGTTTAGATTGTATCTTACCGGCCCAGTGGTTTTTCCTACTTTCTTCAGTTTAAGCTTGAATTTTGCTATAAGAAGCTGATGATCTGAGCCACAGTCAGCTCCAGGTCTTGTTTTTGCTGACTGTATAGAGCTTCTCCATCTTTGGCTGCAGAGAATATAATCAATCTGATTTCGATGCTGCCCATCTGGTGATGTCCATGTGTAGAGTCGTCTCTTGTGTTGTTGGAAAAGCGTGTTTGTGATGACCAGCTTGTTCTCTTGACAGAACTCTATTAGCCTTTGCCCTGCTTCGTTTTGATCTCCAAGGCCAAACTTGCCAGTTGTTCCTTTTATCTCTTGCCTCCCTACTTTAGCATTCCAATCCCCTATAATGAGAAGAACATCCTTCTTTGGTGTCACTTCTATAAGGTGTTGTAAGTCTTCATAGAATTGGTCAATTTCAGTTTCTTCAGCACCAGTAGTTGGTGCATAAATTTGGATTACTGTGATGTTAAAAGGTCTGCCTTGGATTCGTATCGAGATCATTCTATCATTTTTGAGATTGCATCCCAGTACAGCTTTCGCCACTCTTTTGTTGACTATGAGGGCCACTCCAGTTCTTTTACGGGTTTCCTGCCCACAGTAGTAGATGTGATGGTCATCCGAACTGAATTCGCCCATTCCCGTCCATTTTAGTTCACTGATGCCCAGGATGTCAATATTTATTCTTGCCATCTCATTTTTGACCACCTCCAACTTACCCAGGTTCATGGTTCTTACATTCCAGGTTCCTATGCAATATTTTTCTTTACAGCATTGGACTTTCCTTTCGCTTCCATGCATATCCGCAACTGAGCGTCCTTTCGGCTTTGGCCCAGCCGCTTCATCAGCTCTGGATCTACTTGTACTTGCCCTCCGCTCTTCCCCAGTAGCATGTTGGACGCCTTCCGACCTGAGGGGCTCATCTTCCAGCTTCATAACTTTTATATGCCTGTTGTCTTTGTCCATGGAGTTTTCTTGGCAAGGATACTGGAGTGGCTTGCCGGTTCCTCCTCCAGGTGGATCACGTTTGGTCGAAACTCTCCACTATGACCTGTTCATCTTGTGTGCCCTGCTCGGCATAGTTCATAGCTTCTCTGAGTTCTTCAAGCCCCTTCGCCACGGCAAGGCAGTGATCCATGAAGGGGCCCAAAGTGTTAGAAGGCCACAAATAATGTAACAATAGAACAAAACAAATGTGCCGTTTCATGTGATACAGAATCCTATGTGCAAATCTGTTAGATTGAGAAATTTGTACTAAATAAGAAAAAAAAAATTAAAGGTGTGTGCTTGCAGGTAAACAGATTGGAGATTTTCTGCAAGATCTTGTGAGATCTCATTGAAGTCTTGCAAGATGTCTAGGAGAGCAAAATATGTATTGAGATTTGGGAGAGATCTTGCATGCTCTTTCAGGGACCAAAGCCATCACTGCTGCAGCGCCAAAGGCAGGTGGCTAAGGGGTGGTGAGTGTCCCACGGGGCGAAATGGGATGTAACCCCCCCCCCAGCTCAGGATTCCAGAACTAACAACTGTCAGTTGGGAGGGATGGAAGGCAAGGACCCACAGCCCAGGTGGGGCTCGCTAGCTTGGGGAGGAGGTGTGTGATTCCTCAGCTGGAGTAGATGCAGGACAGTTGAGGCTCACATGCCTCATCACCGCAGAAGCTATAACTGGAAAGCTGTCCTGGCCAGGCCTGTGTCCTTTGGCTCCAGTTGGGAGTGAGACGGGTGACGTCTGATTTTTGGCGAAATATTTTTTTTAAAAAAAATTATGATTTTCAAGTTTATACATTTCAATAATTTTGCAGTCATTTTAACATTTCAAAACTCAATTTCTTCATTTATGCATCTGCTTTAAATATATAATCTTATTAAACTGCAGGTTATTCCAATAATCCTGCCAATGTTCTTATCTGTTTACAGTTTGTAACTATTCATTAAACCATTTCCATTCTTTAATAAAAAGTTTGTTCTCTTGCTCCTAGAAACGGTCAGCATGTGACAGAGGCCGCATCCTGGGAACAGTTTGACTGGCCACCTAAACCAGGTGAGGGCAGCCAAGGAGTCTCAAATGCTCAGGAACTTCCCCTGTGTGACAAGACGGGCTCCAGCAGATTGAGCGGACAAGACCAAGCGTGGGCCCAGTGGTCAAGAAGGTGGTTTCTGCAATGCTGTGGAGGGAAGTGAGGGGCAGATGGGGCTCATCCACCTATAAAGATAGCCCATCGAAGAGAAGGAAAACTCTGATCCTAATTTGCCTTGTGGGATATCTTTGGGAGCTGAAAAGGCTAAGGAGTAAAGCCTACACAAATCTGGAGTGGACTCCCTCAGGCGGTTGGATGGCGCCGTTTACAACCCCTTCTGACATCTCCTGCAGCCCAACTGGTGCCTAACTCTGCTTTCCTTGGAGACACATCTGCAAAGCCAAGAGAGGGAGTCTTGTCATCTGGGAAGCCCAGGACCTCCAGACACACTGCCCAGTCTTGCTCCCTGGAGAGGTCACTTTGGGACTGCTGACACCGTTGCTTGACTTTTGACCTCACCCCCGGAGGCGCACTCCATTGCTTCTCAAGACAGACAAATGCCAACATTAAAAAACTATTTGAAAGAATTTTATTTCATTCACAAAAGACAATCTGGCATGTGATTAGGACAGTGGTTTTCAGACAACGGGTGACACGTTTATTGATCCAGTTTGGAAGTCTCTGTCTTGTCTTCGCACATGCGCAGTTCCATCTAGGAGCAACAACAAGGCAAGGAGCCAAACTGTCAACTCCTGCAGCGAGGCTCAGGATTTCCACTCATGCTCACAAACGTAGGAAAAAGCACCGCCTAGGATAAAAGGATGATCACAGAATAGCATGTTTGTAAAGGAACTTGATTAGAATAATGATGATGATGATGATTTTTATTTTATTTTTCTATTTGGGTTTGTGGGGAAGGGGGGGACTGGGTCTTGGTGGGGAGGGAGATCTGTGCTGGAGTTGCTGGCCTCACTGCTGTCGCTGCCCGGAAGAGAGAAGAAGAGAAAATATTTTTAATCTTTCCATTTATTATTATGTTGACAACCCACCTTTCCTTCAAGGATCTCCAGGTGGCTTACGCTATTCTCCCTTTCTTTAATTATATTTACTTCCTCATTCCGTTTCTCTTCCAATATCTCTTCCTCCTCCTCCTCGCAGACCAGGGGGTGGATTTTAGGGGCACGACAGCAGGAGGCCAGCAGCTCGCACAGCCTGCCACACTGGCCATTCTCTCTTTCAACAGCCTTGGAGAACAACTGAGTAGGCATCTAGAGCGTCAACTGAACAGGCATGTGGATCAGCTAGTCACTGGGCACAGTCTATTCTTTTGGAGGGGGCTTTCCCCAGTTTCCATTTATAAGAAGTTTGAAAGGTTGAATCTTTATAAAGTCTGTTTCCTTGTGACGAGAGACCACACTGGAGACTCAGTGTTTTTGAAATATATCAAGGTAAAGGGACTCCTGATCATTAGGTCCAGTCGTGGCCGACTCTGGGGTTGCAGCGCTCATCTTGCTTTATTGGCGGACCGGTCATGAACAGCTTCCAGGTCATGTGGCCAGCATGACTAAGCTGCTTCTGAACCAGAGCAGCGCACGGAAACGCCCTTTACCTTCCCGCCGTAGCGGTACGTATTTATCTACTTGCACTTTGACGTGCTTTCGAACTGCTAGGTTGGCAGGAGCAGGGACCGAGCAACGGGAGTTCACCCCGTCATGGGGATTCGAACCGCCAGCCTTCTGATTGGCAAGTCCTAGGCTCTGTGGTTTAACCCACAGCGCCACCCGCATCCCTATTATTTATTTATTTAGATACTTGGGTTTGGGGCGAAGGCAGAACTGGGTCTTGGAGTGGGGTAGAGCTGTACTGGAGCTGCTGGCCTCACTGCTATTGCTGCCTGGAAGAGAAATGAAGAGAAATGAAGAGAAAAAATTCTTAATTTTTTCATTGATTACTACATTGATGACCCATCTTTCCTGCAAGGATCTCCAGGTGGCTTGTGTTATTCTCCCTTCCTCCCTTCCTCATCCCATCCCTGAACTCTTCTTGAATCAGGGAGCTGCCTCCCCCCATCCCAGTGATCCAGATTCTCTCTGGCCTCCCTGTTCCTCAAGAACAAAGATCAAGACTCCCCATCTATATATCGGTGGCATCCATCCCCTGGTCGCTTGGTCTTACATAAATTGTTTTCACCTTCACTAAAGATTCCTTCTGATCTTCATAACCATCACTTCATCCTCCCATTTCTCTTCCAATATCTCTTCCTCCTCCTCCTCATAGACCAGGGGATGGATCTTTGGCACGTGACAGCAGGAGACCAGCAGCTCACGCAGCCAATCTTTATAAACTAATCTAACCATGACTTGGTTCCCTACGTTTCTGAATCTTGAGGGATAGTAAAAGAAACAGAATGCAGAAGGAATTAGGAATCCTACTTATACTTTATATGAAGAAAGTCTCTTCATTACACCAGAAAACGTATTTCCTTTCTCACAAACCACCTACTCCTTCTCCTAGACCACGCTACGCCATCTTTGCCATCTTTATAGGTTAGTGTTTAATATAAGTTCAATATTAAAAGTGTTGCCTTCTCTTTTACCTTTGTTTTCCAGTAACTTCCACCACTCTTTTACCACAAACAGCGCTGACAATCCAAGTCTTTTAACTCAGTCTCTTTCGCTGGGCTCACGCCACTTCAAAGTAAAAAAACAAGTTAAGTCCTTGAATTCCGCTTCTTTTAATGGGCTAGTACTGCTGCTGCAGAGTGAAATTTGAATCTGTCTTCCTTTTCTTACTGGTACTTGTTAGAGAAATCTTTGCTTATGGTTACATATAATGAGAAAGATTTCCAATATGTTTAAGATAAAATCTCCCGTTCTTTACTCTTTATGTGCTAGTCTTTTGGGTCTGTTTCTGAGCAGTTCAGTTTGTATAAATAAGTCTCACAGACCCTCTTCTCCTCAAGCTCTCCTTGTTAGCTGCCGTTCTTACCCTTTGGGACTTTGAGGCTTGCTGCTGAGGATTGCTCGTGTCCTTGTGTCTAGATACTCTCTGTCGACTCACCTCCTGGTTAGGACGTGGGCTTCGAAGGGTTCCTTTTTTGACGCTGCCGGACAATGTCAGCCCTGGGCCACGCCCAGAGCCTTTTTGGGGGTCGTGTAGCCTCCGCGTTGCCCCCCAAAGTTCCCTCTAACAGCTGCTAGGCGCTGAGAACCCGCGAAGCACATCCACAACGGAGGGCGGAAAAACCGGAAGCCCTTACATACCAGGTTTGGGAGGGGGATTTGGTCTGCGATAGGCTTTTTCCGTAGGGACACGGGTGGCCACAGAGCCTAGGGCTTGCTGATCAGAAGGTCAGCAGTTCGAATCCCCGCAACGGGGTGAGCTCCCGCTGCTCGGTCCCAGCACCTGCCAACCTAGCAGTTCGAAAGCACAAAGTGGAAGTAGATATATACCGTATTTTTCGCTCTATAGGACGCAATTTCCCCCCTCCAAAAATTAAGGGGAAATGATCAAAGCAGCAGAAATAAGAGATGATTGGATCCCTTTAAGAGCTCAAAGCATGGGTACCCCCAACAAAAATTTAAAATTCGGTTTTGTAATTTGGAACTAATGTGATTTGATTGGTTTGCTAATAAAAAATATATTATAAAAAAAACAAAATTTAAGGGAAAATTTGTGTACGCCCTATGGAGTGAATGCAGGCTGCGCAGCTAAGCCCAAAGCCAGACAGGGAGAAGGAGCGCTGCGCAGCGCTCTGTCTCGCTGTTCTAGCTTGGGGTTAGCTGCGCAAAGCCTCCGCAGGGCAGCAGGGTGAAGGCCCCCTGCTGCCCCATGAAGGCTTCAAAGGCCGTCCCCGAAGCCAGAACAGTAAGGCGGAGCGCTGCGCAGCGCTCCGTCTCACTGTTCTAGCTTGGGGATGCCTGCGCAAAGCCTCCGCAGGACAGCGGGGTGCCTTCACCCGGCTGCTCTGCAGAGGCTTCAAAGGCTGCACTCCGTTGGCTTCAGGCAGCTATCCGCAAGCTTTCGGAGCGCAGCAGGAGTTCCCGCTGTACTTCGAAGGCTTGCGGATAGCCACCTGAAGTCACCTAGCAGTTCGAAAGTGGAAGTAGATAAATACCGTATTTTTCACTCTATAGGACGCACTTTTTCCCCTCCAAAAATTAAGGGGAAATGATCAAAGCAGCAGAAATAAGAGATGATTGGATCCCTTTCTGAGCTCGAAGCATGGGTACCCCCAACCAAAATTTAAAATTCGGTTTTGTAATTTGGAACTAATGTGATTTGATTGGTTTGCTAATAAAAATTATTTTATTTAAAAAAAATCAATTAAGGGGAAATGTGTGTGCGTCCTATGGAGTGAATGCAGGCTGCGCAGCTAAGCCCAAAGCCAGAGCAAGGAGAAGGAGCGCTCCGCAGCGCTCCGTCTCGCTGTTCTAGCTTGGGGTTAGCTGAGCAAAGCTTCCGCAGGGCAGCCAGGAGAAGGCACCCTGCCGCCCTGCGGAGGCTTCAAAGGCCGTCCCCGAAGCCAGAGCAGTGAGGCGGAGCACTGCGCGGCGCTCCGTCTCACTGTTCTAGCTTGGGGATGGCTGCACAAAGCCTCTGTAGGGCAGCGGGGTGCCTTCACCACGCTGCTCTGCAGAGGCTTCAAAGGCTGCGCTCTGGGGGCTTCAGGCAGCTATTCGCAAGCCTTCCAAGCGCAGCAGGAGTTCCCGCTGCACTCAGAAGGCTTGCGGATAGCCGCCTGAAACCTGGAGAGCGAGAGGGGTCGGTGCACACCGATCCCTCTCGCTCTCCAGGCTACGCTTCGCTGGAGAGGCGCTGTACAGTTTTCCCTCTCTGCGCTGCGCCCCTTCAGCAAAGCGGGAGGAGAAATGGAAGGGGCTCTGTTTCTCCTGCCGCTTCGCTGAAGGGACACTGAGCAGAGAAGGAGAGAATTCCCCCCCCCCCCCGTTCTCCCCCTCCTATGATCCGGTGCGTCTTATGGTCCGGTGCGTCCTATAGAGCGAAAAATACGGTAGGTGCCGTTCTGTCGGGAAGGTAAACAGCCTTTCCGTGCACTGCTCTGCTTTTGCCAGAAGCGGCTTCGTCATCCTGGCCACATGACCCGGAAGCTGTACGCCGGCTCCCTCAGCCTATAGAGCGAGATGAGCGCGCAACCCTAGAGTCGTCCGCGACTGGACCTAACGGTCAGGGGTCCCTGTACCTTTACCTAGGCTTTTTCCAGATCTGCCTTACTGCCCTATGTTTCTAAATCTTGAGGGAGAGCAAAAGAAGCAGAATGCAGAAAGAATTAGACATCCTACTTACACTCAAGAAGAAGAAATCTTTATTTTGCCGGAAAACATCATTACTTCTCACAAACCACCTCCTTTCTCCTGAACTATCCTCAAATAGTTGCTCTTCCCAAAGTCCTCAGCCAAGTCACTCAGCAGGGGGACGTGTCACAATGGAGGCCCTGACCCTGTTGCTTTAGCTACCTTGCTTAACAATGTGAATTGTTCCCCTTAACATTAATTTTTCAAATATATCTTCCCGTGGGTTTTTATTTTATTTATTTAGGAAGGATCTAGAGCTGGCTTCATCCAGCACGGTGCATTTCTGGACAGGACAGGAAACACCTTGCAAACACACACTTTTCAACATGGCGGTGTCACCAAGGAAAAACACTCCTGGCCTAGACTATGGCTGCTGTTTCTCAATTCATAGTAAAAAATGACCCTTCTCAACATCCTGTAATCATCTGTCCAGTATTAGGATGCACAGGAGCAGGACTTCACCCTTAGACCCCCTCATCCCCCTGTTTCTTTCTGTTTCTGCCCAGTGTCTTCTGCCAATCAACAGCTTTCCTTAGCTTGCAAGGAAGTGAAATGTTATGAGTTACTTGGTGCCAGACTCCCCTTTGCCATGAGTTTCTGGGTGCCAGGCACTGAACCCCTGGACACTGAACATCGGGGGAATTGATCTAAGCTGTACCCCAAGCACTACATTTGATTGTTGGTTATTAAAAACTGATTGAAACCATTTTATTTCATTCACAAAAGAAATTTTGACATGTGATTATGATAACAGTTTATATAATAAAGGTGACACGTTTATTGATCCTTTTTGTAAGTTATTATTTGTCTACTTTAATGTATTTTTTATATATATTAATCAGTAAGGGGGTGGGGTGGGAAGCAGTTTTGCATATGAAACTGGTGGATGGCTGTCATTAATCCAGATCAATTTCATAGAATCATAGAAACTTATAGCTGGAAGGGACACCAAGGGTCATCTAGTCCAACCCCCTGTGATGCAGCAATCTCAGCAAAAGAATCCATGGCAGACGGCCATCCAACCTCTGCTTAGTAACCTCCAAGGAAGGAGAGTCCACCACCTCTCATGGGAATCTGTTCCAATGCCAAACAGCCCTTACTGTCAGAAAGTTTTTATCAATGTTTAGTTGGAATCTCCTTTCTTATAACTTGAATCCATGGGTTCAAGTCCTACCATCTAGAGCAGGAGAAAAGAAGCTTGTTCCCTCTTCCAGGTGACAGCCCTTAAGATATTGGAAGATGGCTGTCAGATCTCCTCTCAGTTTCCCCTTTTCCAGGCCAAACCTACCCAGCTCCTTCAAGTGTTTCTCTTCAATCTTAGTTTCCAGACCCTTGGTTGTCTTGGTTGCCCTCCTCTGCACACATTCCAGCTTGTCAACATCCTTCTTAAATGATGGTGCCCAGAACTGGACACAGGACTCCAGGTGTGGCCTGACCAAGGTAGGAGAGAGTAGGACTTGGACTTTGTTTCATCAGGACCCTGGACTTCCATAGATGCAATCTAGAACAGCATTACCATTTTCTGCTGCTGCACATTCCTTGTGGCTGAGGCTCAGGGTAACGCCCCCGGGACCTTTCAGTTCATGGTGTCCATGGAGGCGCAGGTCAATTCTGTGTCCAGGGCAGCTGTTGACCAGCATCATCTAGTACGCAGGCTGAGACCCTATCTGCCTGCGGATTGCCTCGCCAGAGTGGTGCATGCTCTGGTTATCTCCTGCTTGGACTACTGCAATGCGCTCTAGGTGGGGCTACCTTTGAAGGTGACCCGGAAACTACAACTAATCCAGAATGCGGCAGCTAGACTGGTGACTGGGAGTGGCCCCCAAGACCTACATTGGCTCTCAGTATGTTTCCGGGCACAATTCAAAGTGTTGGTGCTGACCTTTAAAGCCCTAAACGGCCTCAAAGGCCCAGTATACCTGAAGGAGCGCCTCCACCCCCATCGTTCTGCCTGGACACTGAGGTCCAGCGCTGAGGGCCTTTTGGCGGTTCCCTCCCTACGAGAAGCCAAGTTACAGGGTAGTGGTGCCTGCCCTGTGGAACCCCCTCCCACCAGATGTCAGAGAGATAAACAGCTACCTGACATTTAGAAGACATCTGAAGGCAGCCCTGTTCTGGGAAGCTTTGAATGTTTGACAGACTATTTTATTTTAATATTTTGTTGGAAGCCGCCCAGAGTGGCTGGGTATAAATAATAAATTATTATTATTATATTATGATGATGACTGTGAGGTGTTACAAGTCATTAACTTCAAGCCACACTGCCATGCCTTTGAAGACACAAACCATCCCAGCTTTTCAGAGCTGGCTATCATGGCTTCTTTAATCTTTGTGTATTGCTCCACCATGTGGCTGAATCATATAAAGCACTGACTTTTACATATCTCTTGACCTCTAATTGCAAGAAGATCTCATTAACTTGGATTATAATCTTTATAAATTGGAGTTGTGGAGCAGGTCCTCGAGAGGGGGGGGGGCTCCCACCATTCCTCCTAAGTCCAGCCACTGACAACCATGTGGGTTACGGCGTCGAGGGCTCATTTTGTGGGGCGATGTGAAACGTAGTGTTTTCATCCCCAAACCTTGCAGGGGGCATTCTCTGGGTGTTTGGCGCCACTTTGGAGTGAATTGGACAACGTCTGACTTTTGGAGAAATTGGGATCCCGTGAGTTAGGGCGCCAAAGGCTCATTTTTGGGGGTTCCATGAAATGTGGGGTTTTCACTGCCAAACATTTCAGGGGGTCTTTAGCAGGTGTTTGCCGTTGCTTTGTTGTGAATCCTAAGACATCGAGTTTTCAGCGAAATCATGGCCACCATATCTATCCTGACAGATAATTTGGCCTGTCACCCTTGTGTGGAAGTAAAGGATGAGATTCCCCTACTACTCCGCCTGGGGTCTCCAATGTGGTGCACCCAGCCTCCACTCACACTATTCCTATGCTGGGGAATTTGGGGGTGGTTTGTGGGGATGTTATGTACTGAGTTGAATAGGATCCAAAATGCTACAGTCTGATTGGTCCTAGAACAATAGGATCCAACATGCAGCAGTCTGATTGGTCCTAGAACAATGCAGCAGTCTGGTCCGCAGGAGCCACCCAATCCAGCTCCAGGTGGAAGTGAATCCACAACCTGATTGGCCTATAGGAGAATCCCAGAATTAGCCGATCACGTGCAGCCCATTGTGTAAATAATGTATATAAAGCAGATATTGTGGGGGAACTTTCATTCCTCGCTACTATGAGCTGAATATAGAGCATGAAATCCACTCTCCGAGTATATTTCAGGGGAAGAGCTGTTTGGGATATTTCCTGCTTGTGAATTATTGTGTGTGTGTGTGTGTGTGTGTGTGTGTGTGTAAAACACATACCTAAAGCTTTAAATCAGGGATGGGCATGGGCGTTCCAAGGTGGGCCACCAGGTGGCACTGCAGGCCATGCTCCAGCTGCTGCTGCTGCTGCTACAGGTGCCAGTAAGTCTCGCATTTTCAACCTCTTCCTCCTCCATTGCACTGGCTAAATGATTCCTTGCTGGACTCCCATCGCTGAGGCCAAATGTACCTTTACCGAGCAAAATATCCTTTCGAATTATACACCCAGCACATGGAACCTGACAAAGGGGCAATACAAGTGGACTCTCTGTGCCCTTACCACAGTAAAAAGACTGATACTGGTGAGCTGGAAAAATAAAAATGCGTCTCCCTTCTATGATTGGATTGAAGACTTCTACAAACTCACCACATATGAATAGATTTTTTTATTAGGAATTTTTATAACAACAAAGACAAAACAAAACAATACCATAAACACAACAAACATATAACAAGTACAATTTCAAAATCTTATTTTCTTATACCTTACTTCCCCGACTTCCTCATACCTCCCCTTTCTGTATTCCAATTTCTAATCAGCTATTCAGCAAGTCCTTCCCTTATTTTGACTTAAATTTTGATTTTACTCTCTTTAACTTATCCAATACTGCTGATAACCACTTATTTTCAAATCCAACGTCATTTTAACATTCATTGATTTTACAAAATTTCTTTAAATAGTCCTTAAATTTTTTCCAATCTTCTTCCGCCGTTTCTCTTTCCTGGTTTCGGATTCTGCTCGTCATCTCTGCCAGACCCATATAGTCGATCACCTTCATCTGCCATTCTTCCAGGGTGGGTAGATCTTGTGTCTTCCAGTACTTTGCGATGAGTATTCTTGCTGCTGTTGTAGCATACATAAAAAAAGTCTTATCCTTCTTTAACACCCCTTGGCCGACAATGCCCAAGAGAAAGGCCTCTGGTTTCTTCGGGAAGGTATATTTAAATACCTTTTTCAATTCATTATATATCATTTCCCAGAAAGCCTTAATCTTAGGGCATGTCCACCAAAGGTGAAAGAATGCACCTTCATTTTCTTTACATTTCCAACATTTGTTATCAGGCAAATGATAGATTTTTGCAAGCTTGACTGGGGTCATGTACCACCTATAAATCATTTTCATAACATTCTCTCTTAAGGCATTACATGCCGTAAATTTCATCCGGGTGGTCCACAACTTTTCCCAGTCAGCAAACATAATGTTATGACCAATGTCCTGAGCCCACTTAATCATTGCCGATTTAACCGTTTCATCCTGTGTATTCCATTTCAGCAGCAAGTTGTACATTTTGGACAAATTTTTGGTACTGGATTCTAACAACTCAATCTCCAATTTTGATTTTTCCACCTGGAAGCCGATTTTCCTGTCCATCTTAAAAACCTCCATTATTTGATAGTAGTGAAGCCAATCTCTCACTTTACCTTTTAATTTCTCAAAACTCTGCAATTTTGGTCTGTCCCCTTCATGTTCTAAATTTTTTCCCAATATTTCGGCCATCTAGATTCCATATTAAGCTTCTTAACAGCCTTAGCTTCCATTGGTGACAACCACCTTGGGGTTCTATTTTCCAACAAATCTTTGTATCTAGTCCAGACATTAAATAGTGCTTTCCTGACAATATGATTTTTGAAACCTTTATGAGCTTTAACCTTGTCATACCACAGATATGCATGCCACCCAAAAATGTTATTAAAACCTTCCAAATCCAAAATGTTCCTTTTTCTATCTTGAACTCTTCTGTAAGCACATTATTTACAATTAATTTTGCTTTCTGTTCAGAGTATATTGCACCTATACCATTTTCAAACCCTTGGCCTACCCCCATCCCCCGGAGATTCTTCATCATAAAACTCCAAGAAATGTTGTCAAAGGCTTTCTCGGCATCCACAAATATCAAAACTGCCTTAGTGTTAATGTCCACTTCCAACTTTTCCAAAATGTCAATTATATTCCTTACATTGCCCGACAAGTGTCTTTTCGGGAGAAAGCCCGCTTGGTCTCCATGAATCTCCTCCATCAAAACTCTTTTCAATCTCTTTGCTAAAATGTCAGCAAAAATTTTGTAATCCACATTTAATAACGAGATGGGTCGGTAGTTCTTAAGTTGGGTCTTTTCAGTCTCTGTCTTTGGTATAAGTGTGATGTAAGCCTCTCTCCACGTATCTGGTGCCCTTTTTCCCTCCATAATTTCATTACAGACTTCCTTAAAAGGTTGTAATATGCATTCCTTCAAAACTTTATAGTATCTGGAAGTCAGTCCATCCGGTCCTGGAGATTTGCCCAATGCCATACTTTGAATGGCACCTTCTACTTCTTGTTCTGTTATTTCCTGATTCAAAATCCTTTTCCTTTCCTGTGAAATCTCTTTTAGTCCATTTTTCTCCAGAAATTGTTTTATGTCCATTTCCTTCTGAGGCCCTTGTGTATAAAGTTGTCTAAAGTATCTCTGAAAACAATTCCTAATCTCAATTGGGTCAAAAATACTCTTTCCATCCACCTCTAAATTTGTTACTGTATTCAGTTTTTGTCTCTTCTTTATTTGCCAAGCCAATAGTTTACCACATATATCAGCAGATTCAAAAGTCTTTTGTCTCATTTGCTTAATTTTCCATTCTATTTCTTGATTCATCAATTCCATATATTGTGTTTGATATAGTTTAATTTCTCTTAGAATCTCATGTGATTTTGGTTTCATTCTTAATTTCCTTTCCCCTTCTTTTATCTTTTCCAATATTTTTTCTTTCTTTTCGTTTTGGCTTCTCTTTTTTACTGCATTTTGTTGTATCAAAAATCCTCTCATCACGGCTTTACTTGCGTCCCATATTATTCTTTTTTCTACTTTAGTCTTCAAATTGATTTCAAAATAGTCACGTGGGGCTACCTTTGAAGGCGACCCGGAAACTACAACTAATCCAGAATGCGGCAGCTAGACTGGTGACTGGGAGTGGCCCCCAAGACCTACATTGGCTCTCAGTATGTTTCCGGGCACAATTCAAAGTGTTGGTGCTGACCTTTAAAGCCCTAAACGGCCTCAAAGGCCCAGTATACCTGAAGGAGCGCCTCCACCCCCATCATTCTGCCTGGACACTGAGGTCCAGCGCTGAGGGCCTTTTGGCGGTTCCCTCCCTACGAGAAGCCAAGTTACAGGGTAGTGGTGCCTGCCCTGTGGAACCCCCTCCCACCAGATGTCAAAGAGATAAACAGCTACCTGACATTTAGAAGACATCTGAAGGCAGCCCTGTTCTGGGAAGCTTTGAATGTTTGACAGACTGTTTTATTTTAATATTTTGTTGGAAGCCGCCCAGAGTGGCTGGGTATAAATAATAAATTATTATTATTATTATTATTATTATTATTATTATTATTATTATTATGACTGTGAGGTGTTACAAGTCATTAACTTCAAGCCACACTGCCATGCCTTTGAAGACACAAACCATCCCAGCTTTTCAGAGCTGGCTATCATGCCTTTTTTATTTTTCTGTATTGCTCCACCATGTGGCTCAATCATATAAAGCACTGACTTTTACATATCTCTTGACCTCTAATTGCAAGAAGATCTCATTAACTTGGATTATAATCTTTATAAATTGGAGTTGTGGAGCAGGTCCTCGAGAGGGGGGGGGGCTCCCACCATTCCTCCTAAGTCCAGCCACTGACAACCATGTGGGTTACGGCGTCGAGGGCTCATTTTGTGGGGCGATGTGAAACGTAGTGTTTTCATCCCCAAACCTTGCAGGGGGCATTCTCTGGGTGTTTGGCGCCACTTTGGAGTGAATTGGACAACGTCTGACTTTTGGAGAAATTGGGATCCCGTGAGTTAGGGCGCCAAAGGCTCATTTTTGGGGGTGCCATGAAATGTGGGGTTTTCACTGCCAAACATTTCAGGGGGTCTTTAGCAGGTGTTTGCCGTTGCTTTGTTGTGAATCCTAAGACATCGGGTTTTCAGCGAAATCATGGCCACCATATCTATCCTGACAGATAATTTGGCCTGTCACCCTTGTGTGGAAGTAAAGGATGAGATTCCCCTACTACTCCGCCTGGGGTCTCCAATGTGGTGCACCCAGCCTCCACTCACACTATTCCTATGCTGGGGAATTTGGGGGTGGTTTGTGGGGATGTTATGTACTGAGTTGAATAGGATCCAAAATGCTACAGTCTGATTGGTCCTAGAACAATAGGATCCAACATGCAGCAGTCTGATTGGTCCTAGAACAATGCAGCAGTCTGGTCCGCAGGAGCCACCCAATCCAGCTCCAGGTGGAAGTGAATCCACAACCTGATTGGCCTACAGGAGAATCCCAGAATTAGCCAATCACGTGCAGCCCATTGTGTAAATAATGTATATAAAGCAGATATTGTGGGGGAACTTTCATTCCTCGCTACTATGAGCTGAATATAGAGCATGAAATCCACTCTCGACTCCGAGTATATTTCAGGGGAAGAGCTGTTTGGGATATTTCCTGCTTGTGAATTAGTGTGTGTGTGTGTGTGTGTGTGTGTGTGTGTGTGTGTAAAACACATGCCTAAATCTTTAAATCTGGGATGGGCATGGAAGTTCCGAGGTGGGCCACCAGGTGGCACTGCAGGCCATGCTCCAGCTGCTGCTGCTGCTACAGGTGCCAGTAAGTCTCGCATTTTCAACCTCTTCCTCCTCCATTGCACTAGCTAAATGATTCCTTGCTGGACTCCCATCGCTGAGGCCAAATGTACCTTTACCGAGCAAAATATCCTTTCGAATTATACACCCAGCACATGGAACCTGACAAAGGGGCAATACAAGTGGATTCTCTGTGCCCTTACCACAGTAAAAAGACTGATACTGGTGAGCTTTTCAAATTTTATAGAGACAACACACACATAAAAAAGACAAAGACAAAACACGTATAATTTCATATCCTTGCTTTCTTATCCCTCTTTCCCTGACTTCCCCCCACCCCCCCTCCTACATCCCAATTTCCAAAGTTAGTTCAGCAAGTTTTTATCCCTTCCTTTAACCTAATCTGTTGTTTTTGTTTTTTTTTATAAATTTTTTTATTGCGTTTCTTTCCATAATTTTATACATTCCAATAAAAATTAAGTCAAATACAAGAAACAATTTTTTGATTTTTCTTAACAAAGGAAAACAAAAGGAAAAAAGAAACAAACCGTTGTACTTCCCCACACCTTCCAAATCTGCATTCTTTGTAATTTCAATGTCAGCAATTTGTTACCTTATTTCAAACCTTGTTACAACTTTCAGTTATTATGTATCCGTATTCAATATATTGTATCTCAAATTTGATGCCTTTAAAATAAACATAATATGTTTGGTTCACCTTGTCCTCTTTTCTCTATTATCACTTATTTTACCAATTACTTTATCATATTTGCTAAAGCATAACATTTCCAATAACATGCACTATCTTAGGATTCATACAACTTATAATATTTTTGCAAATAGTCTTTAAATTTTTTCCAATCCGCCTCAACCGATTCCTCATCCAAATCTCGGATTCTGCCGGTCATTTCAGCTAACTCCATGTAGTCCATCAACTGCGTCTGCCATTCCTCCAACGTGGGTAGATCCTGTGTCTTCCAGTTCTTTGCGATAAGTATTCTTGCTGCTGTGCTAGCATACATAAACAACGTTCTGTCTTTCTTTGACACTTTCTGGTCTACCATGCCCAGCAGGAAGGCCTCTGGATTCTTAGGGAAGGTATACTTAAATACCTTTTTCAATTCATTGTAAATCATTTCCCAGAAGGCCTTCACTTTTGGGCAGGTCCACCAGAGATGAAAAAATGTCCCTTCTGCCTCCTTACATTTCCAACATTTATTATCAGACAGGTGATATATCTTGGCTAGCTTGACTGGGGTCATGTACCACCGGTATATCATTTTCATAATGTTTTCTTTCAGGGCACTACATGCCGTGAATTTTATTCCGGTGGTCCATAACCTTTCCCAGTCTTCAAACATAATGTTATGTCCCACATCCTGTGCCCATTTTATCATGGCAGATTTAACTGTCTCATCCTGTGTATTCCACTTAAGCAGCAAGTTATACATTCTCGATAATATCTTAGTTTTTGGTTCTAGTAGTTCTGTCTCCAAATTCGATTTTTCCACTTGGAAACCAACTTTTTTATACATTTTAAAAACCTCTTGAATTTGAGCATAATGTAACCAGTCTCGCACCTTATTTTTTAGTTTGTCCTGGCTCTGCAGTTTCCAATTGTCTCCAATTTTTTCAATTATTTCCCAATATTTCGGCCAGTAGGCCTCCATATTGGGCCTTTTTCGAGCCTTGGCCTCCATCGGTGATAGCCACCTCGGAGTTTTACTCTCTAGTAAGTCTTTATATTTCATCCAGACTGCAAAAATAGCTTTTCTGACAACATGGTTTTTGAACAATTTGTGAACTTTCACCTTGTCATACCACAAATATGCATGCCAACCAAAAGCATTATCAAAACCTTCCAGATCTAGGACATCAGTGTTTTCTAGCAAGAACCAATCCTTCAACCAGCAGAAGGCTGCAGCTTCATAGTATAACCTCAAGTCCGGCAGGGCAAACCCTCCTCTTTCTTTCGAATCAGTTAGTATTTTAAACTTTATTCGAGGCTTTTTGCCCTGCCAGACAAACTTAGATATGTCCTTCTGCCACTTTCCAAAACATTCCACTCTGTCCACAATCTGAAGGGTTTGGAACAAAAACAACATTTTCGGCAATACATTCATCTTTATAGCTGCAATTCTACCTAACAAGGAAAGTTTCAGTCTTGACCAAATTTCTAAATCCTTTTTGATTTCCAACCAACATTTTTCATAGTTATCTTTAAATAAATTCAAGTTTTTGGAGGACAAATAAATCCCTAGGTATTTCACTTTTTTAACCACAGTTAATTCTGTTTCTCTCTGGAACCCCTCTGTTTCTGTAGATGTCAAGTTCTTGGTCAGAACCTTAGTCTTTTGTTTGTTCAACTTAAATCCCGCCACCCGACCAAACTCTGCTATAAGTTCTAGGACTCTTTTTGTACTGGGTTCTGGCTCCTGTAATGTTAAAACTAAGTCATCTGCAAAGGCTTTCAATTTATATTGTTTCACTCCGACCTCTATCCCTTGTACCAACCGGTCCTCCCTAATCATGTTCAGTAGCACCTCCAGGACTGATATAAATAAAAGAGGGGATAGAGGACACCCTTGTCGTGTCCCTTTTTCAATTTTAAATTCCTCCGTCACCACATTGTTCACTATTAATTTAGCTTTCTGTTCTGAATAAATTGCTTCTATTCCATTTTCAAACCCCCGTCCCACTCCCATCCCTTCTAAGTTTTTCTTCATAAACATCCAAGATATATTGTCAAATGCTTTCTCTGCATCAATAAAAATTAACACCGCCCTTGTGTTCCTATTGGTTTGTAAGAGTTCTAAGATGTCAATGATGTTTCTGGTATTTTCATATAAATGTCTACCAGGGAGAAAGCCTGCTTGGTCCTTGTGAATTATTTCATTTAAAACCTTTTTAAGTCTACTTGCCAAAATGTCTGCAAATATTTTGTAATCCACATTCAGAAGTGAGATGGGACGGTAGTTCTTTAGCTGGGTCTTTTCAGTTTCTGTCTTAGGTATCAATGTGATGAATGCTTCTTTCCACGTTTCTGGTGCCCTCTTCCCATCCATGATCTGGTTGCATACCTCCATCAAAGGTTGTATCAAGTAGTCCTTCAAAGTCTTATAGTATTTGGAGGTGAGCCCATCCGGGCCTGGAGATTTGCCTGGTTGCATGCTCTGAATGGCACCTTCGATTTCCTGTGAAGTTATTTTAGAGTTCAAGATTACTCTTTTATCTTGAGTAATTTTTGATAGTCCATTTGTCTTTAAGAATTGGTTTATCTCAAACTGTTTCTGAGGCCCCTGTGCATACAATTCTTTAAAATATCTATGGAAACACTTCCTAATTTCTTCTGGTTTCTGGACCATTTTTCCTTCAATCTCTAGATTTGTAACTGTATTTAACTTTTGTCTTTTTTTCAGCTGCCAAGCTAGCAGCTTTCCACATTTATTTGCTGATTCAAATGATCTTTGTTTCATCTGTTTAATTTTCCATTCGATTTCTTGATTTATCAGTTTAGAATATTGTGCTTGATGGAATTTGATTTCTCTCAGCACTTCTTTTGACTTTGGGTTGGTTCTCAATTTTTTCTCTCCCTGATGAATCTTCTCCATTATTTTATCTTTCTTTCCATTCCAGAGCTTTTTCTTGATTGAATTTTGTTGTATAAGAAACCCTCTCATAACCGCTTTGCTAGCGTCCCAAATCGTTCTTTTTTCTACTGTAGTGTTCAAATTTATCTCAAAGTAGTCCTTTAAAGTTTTTTGGGCCTTTTTCACGATCTCTTGATCTCTTAAAAGAGTGTCATTCATCCTCCATCTGAAGGAACCGGTTTGAGTGAGTCTGAATTCTAATTTCAAGGCGTTGTGGTCGGAGCATGTTTTTGGGCAGATTTCCACCTTTCTGGTCTTTGGTGCCAGCCCTCTAGACGTCCAAATTTGGTCGATCCGTGTCCAGGACAGGTGGGCCTCAGAGAAGAAAGTTCCTTCTTTACCTAGGGGGTTCTTTGTCCTCCATATATCAATCAAATCCAAGTTTTCAGTCAGTTCAAAAAAGGTTTTCGGCAGTCTGCCATCAGATGTTAAGTTTTGATTTTGAGACTTGTCCATATGTGTAGACACCACTCCATTCATGTCACCCATCATTATGATGTTGTTATAGTCCATATAGTCCAGCATAGTCTCATGCAGCTTCTTAAAAAATTCTGATTTCCCATCGTTTGGCGCATATATTCCTAAAATCAAATTTTTTTCTCCTTGTGTCTGAATTTCAATCGCCAAAATTCTTCCTTGTTCATCTTTAAATACTAATTTTGGTGCCAGGCTGTCCTTGGCATATATCACCACGCCTCTTTTCTTAACCTTGTCTGATGAGATAAATTCTTGGCCTAGTCTTTTGTTGACTAGAACCTTCCTGTGGAGCCTGGTCACATGGGTTTCTTGTAAGCAAATAATGTCCAATTGTTCTTTCTTCAATATGTGAAATATTTTCCTTCTTTTTTCCGGGGAATTTCCACCATTTATATTCCAACTAAGTAGCTGCAGAGACATCCTGTACTATTTTGTTGCACCTAGAGTGGTGTTTCTTCTTTGTCCTCTGGTTCCGAGGGTGCTGGGCCTGGTCCGCCTCCAGGCGGTAGCTCAGATTGTGGTAGAGGCCAATGCGCTGCTGCTTCTTTTTGAAGATCTTCTCCGTGCTCGTGCAGGAACTTTTGTGAATCCTCTGGTGTTCTTATTTTTACCTTCTTCTGCTTGTAAGTAAAAGATATTCCTTGCGGGAACTCCCACCTATAGCGAATTGTGTTGAGTCTCAACAATCTTGCCAATTCTGAATAGGTGGTTCTCAAGTCCAATAACTGTTTTGGTATATCTCTGTAAATTTGCACCCTTTTATCCTGTATCTCCAATGAATTTGCGAAATGTAGGCCTAATATTTTGTCTCTCTCTTCCCTTGATCTCAAAATTATCAAACAGTCTCTGGATCTGTCCTTCCTTACCAGTCTTCCCAGTCGAAAAGCTGAAACAATTTTAAAATCGCTTTCTTCCTTTATGTTCCAGAATTTTGAAAATTCTGCTGTCAAAAATCCAATCAAATCTTGTTGCTCAATTTCTGGAATTGCTCTTAATCTGAGATTATTCTAACGATTTTTCAATTCCACCATAGAAAGATAGGCTTGTTGTTCACCAATTTGTTTGTGCAGAGGCCTGACTTCTCCTTTAACTTCCTCAACCTCTTTTTTAGCTGCCGTTGCAATTTGAATAGCTTCCCCAGCTAAGTTACGATTTTCTGCTGTAGCTCCTTGCAATTTTTCAATTGCTTGAGTGTGCTGGGAAACCTGATCAGTCAATTTCTGGATTGAGGATGTAGCTTGGTCAATTTTTAGTGATTGATTGTCAGCCTTTTGATTTAAAGCTGCCAATTGCTCCAGGATCTGTTTCAGTACTCCCTCAGATCCTCCTGCTGCCATATCTTCCTCTGCAAGGTTTTTAGGCTTTTCGACTTCTGCCTTTGTTGCACCCAGCACAGCTGGGACCGAAGATCTGCGTCCCTGAGTCAGAGTTGTTTGTACGAGCTGTGCCTGTTTCTTTTCTTTTTCCTTCTCTTTGGCTTCCTTAGCTTTAGCTGCTCTTGTTTTTCCTGAGCCACTCATCAGTCAATGCTCAAGGTCAAATTTTTATTGTCCCATGGGAAAGACAGGTCCAATTTACAAACAATCCAGTAAGAGAGGGTAAACATAGAAAGCTGTTCCCAGGCCTTTATATTCCCAAAATCCTCTAGGGGGAGTGCCACCAAAAGTTCAAAGAGAAGAAGGCAACTTTTCCGCCATTAAAGTCCCTGTTATATTGAAAACACACAATAGTCCCAGAAAAGATAATAGAAGAAAAAATCCTGCAGAGTGCTTTTAACTTTTAACAAAGTTTCAGAAAGGTGCCTGCCAATTGTATCCACTCCAACTTGTTTAGGCTCAAAAGTATCACTTTCATAAAAGTTTGTAACAGTTCCGCAGTTAAAACAGTTTCCCCTCCGGCAGCCCAGCCATTTAGAAATTGACTTTCAATAGCCCTTAACCGAGGGGGATCTCTCCAAATTTCTTTTAAAAGTTTACTCACAAATAGATCTATCTTTCCTCTTCCGCAATCACTTCTGAAAGTGCATGAAAGGCTCTCTTTAACACTTCCCTTTTCAGCTGCTTTCCGCTTGACAGATCCTTTGCTTTGAGCTTGTAAGCAGTACCGGGAGGCGGACTTCCTTTTTATCGTCTCCCGGTTTCAGCCAATTTAAAAGCAATATAATTCCCCGACTTAATGTCCTTACTCACGGGTTTGTTGTCTCAGTCAGATCTTTTAAGGAAGAAAGGTCGGCGCTCATCTGTGACAGCCGCGCGGCTTCGCTTCCGCAGAAAGAGCGATGAACTCACAGCACCGCTACCCCTCCTTCACTCCGGAGCCCCTTACGGGGTCCCTTCCGCGATTTCGGGGTCACTCTAGGTGCCCGCCGAGTCCCACGGCCACGGGCTCACTCTACCCGTGGTTTTTCTTGGTGGGTCGCCGCTGTGCCGTAGCGAAACGACCCTTTCCTGCGGAGCCCCTCTTCAGAAGTCGAAGAGGACCGCCATCACCGTTTCGCGCCGCCTCCGGAAGTCCCTAATCTGTTGTTTTTGAACTTGATTCTTTTTACTAAGTCAAATTTTACTTATCCCATTCTCTTATTAACATCAAATCCTTTTTTCTAAGGTCGACCTAATTTCTCATCCACAAATTTCCCCTTTTTTATATTAAAATATAAGTCAAAATAACCAAACACAAAAGTCATAAATTTTCCAACTTCTGCTCTCCCCCTCCCACCCTACCCCGGTTTCCGTCCCTTCCCAGATAATTATCCACCCATACAGTTCCTAGCCCGGATTCCTCACATCCGAGGCCTTTAAATCTCTGTCAGTCTCTCTCTGTCGGTTTTGTTGGTAGTCCTTTTTGTTGGACCTCAGGTCTCGAGGGTGATCTGTCACAGCCACATCTCCTTCTCTTGCGTCCAAGATAGTTGAAAGAACTTGCTGCCAAAGATCTGCCATAGATCTCCCGTACTCAAACTCAGAAGAGAAGAGGAAGTCCCAGTCATGTTTCTTTCCTCTTTTAAAATCCATTATTCCAAAAAATCCAGAGACTTCCTCCTTTGCTTTTCTCATCCTTCTCATCTTTCCCAAATTTGTAATCCAGAAATCTTCTGCTTCATTTTCTGACAACATAGGCTTCTGCTTGGTATTTTCTGCCAGTACTTTCTCCCCTCCTTCTTCCTTTTCCACCAATTCCACAGATGTCGCTTCTGATTCAGCTGCATATTTTTTCCCAGTCAAGTCCTTTGTTCCATCAGCAGGGTTGTTTGTTTTAGAAATCAAGGTCGTGAGTTCTTTGTTCATAGCCATACTCTGTTCTTGCAGAATTCCCACGAGAAAAAAAGCTCTTTCAATTTCTGCCAGTAATTTTCCCTCTGCAGCCATTGTAATGTCACTAGTTCCCCCTAGGGGGATTCCAGTTAAGTTACTTTCCTTTCCCACAGTCCGTTACTTTTTTTTTATTATTACTTTGTTTCCAACCACTTCTAGTAAAATGTAACACCTTTAGTCCAGAGAGATATTAAGTAATTCAATTCTTAGTTTTGTCCACCCGTTTGACAGCTCCTTTGACAGCTGTCAAACTCCTTATTCCTTTTCGTAGGACTCACACGCAGGACGCTCCCGGGTTCGGGAGGGGGGGGGTTACACAAATTTTTCTGACGCTCCTCTCTTCCCTCCAGCACAAAAAACTTCTTCTATCAAATTCGTGGAATATCTTTTATCAAACATCAAAAACACACTGTTCTCTCAACCTTAGTTCTCCGATCCTTGCTTTAGATCGTTTGTAGATAGGGGGGTGCAGCCTTCCCTTTAGCACATCCCCCCGGTCGTACCAAATTAAAGGTAGAAATTTTTAAAATCCGAATTCCCTGTACTCACAGGTTTTTGTTTCCAGTCCAAATTTCGGGAAGAAAGTTAACGCTCTCCGGCCATGGCTCGCGGCTTCGCTCCACTGAAGTAGCGGTCTACTCCCAGCACCACGCCACTCTCCGTACCCTCTCCGTAGCCTTTAAAAAGGCTCTTCGTGGGTCAGGGAGGGCGCTTAAGGTGCCCACTGAGTCACCAAGTCCACAGGCATCCGCGCGTGTGGTTTCTGAGGGTCCCTAAATCAATTGTAGAAATCTAGACAACATTCAAAAGGTAAAAAATTGTTGCCCAGTGTATAATTTAACATCTTTTGGGGGCAATTCCAAACCTGTTATTCCAAGAAGAAAGGCCTCTGGTTTCTTTATAAATGTATATTTCAACATTTTTTTCAATTCATTATAAATCTTTTCCCAGAAGTCTTTCACCTTGGGGCAGGTCCACCACATATGATAGAAAGTACCTTCGTTTTCTTTACATTTCCAGCAATGGTTATCACAGTTATGATAAATCTTTGCTAATTTAACTGGGGTCGGATACCATCTATACACCATTTTCATTATGTTTTCCTTTAGTACAGTACATGCAGTGAACTTGACCCCTTTCTTCCACAATCTTTCCCAATCCTCAAACATTATGTTATGTCCTACATGTCTTGCCCAATCTATCATCACTGATTTAACTTGTTCATCCGGCTCAGAAATGGAAGCAAGAGGAGCTGCCTACACTACACGAATGGAGAATGAAGATGATGGACTATGCAGAACTTGATAGATTGACGGAAAGGATCCGAGATCGGCAAGACCAAAGATTTATAGAAGATTGGGAAAAATTTAAAGAATATATGCATAAATTAAGTGACAATCAAATAACGCTTGTAAGCTTAAATGAAGCTCTGTAAAAAGAAATGTTAGAATTGGAGTAAAGCAAGGCTTTAGTTTTAAGAATAATTGAAGTAAGACCTTAGAAATGTGTATGAAACTTAAAGTGGAAGGAGTATCAGGCAGGATGAGGGAAGTCCAAAAAAGGAGTGGATATTATAAAAAAAGATGTATGATTTGTATAATTTTGTATTGGAAAAATTGAATAAAAATGATTTATTAAAAAAAAAAAGATTTAACTTGTTCATCCTTTGTATGCCACTCTAACAATGGGAAATGTAGTGTTTTCAAAGCCCCCCCCCCCCCAATGTTGCAGGGGGCATTCTCTGGGTGTTTGGTGCTGCTTTGGAGTGAATCAGATGACATTGGACCTTTGGAGAAATCGTGACCCTGTGGGTTAGGGCACTGAAGCCTCATTTTGGGGGGGGGGTGCCATAAAACGTGGGGTTTTCACTGCCATGGATCACAAAACGGCTGCTGTTTTGTGCGAAGCTGGTAGACTGAGAAACTAGTATTTTATTTTTATTTTTAAGAAGATAAACTAAAGGTGTGTGCTTACAGGTAAACAGATACCAGTGTGCATGCCCATTATGACCTCAGGCAAGAATCAAGAAAATACAGGTGGTCCCTCTTAGTTGACATTCTGAACTGAACGGAACTGAAGGGAGGGGCTGGTTCTGGAGCAAAGCTGTTTAGATTGGGTTTGGGTGGATGCGAAGAGGATGCCTCCAACTTCTTGGGCTTTGCTTCTCAACTTATTCTGCCTTCTGGGACCCCCCAGCCCAAGACCAACCACCTCTTGGATAGGTGAGCATGCAGATATTTTGGAATGTGAGTGTGGGGCAGGATGACCGCGTATGAAAGCTCATTTGAGCACAAGTGCTGGCCCCCCTTTTCTCTCCCATGGAGGCCCTGAACTGGCCAGCTCCTGGTTCAGGGCCTCCAAGGGAGAGAAAAGGGAACCTCAGTTACTCTTTGCCTTCTGAGGACAATGTCTCCCTCCCAGAGCCCCAAGACTTACGGCTGCTGCTCTAACAGCCTCAGGACATCCAAGGGATCATGAGCAAAGCACACAAGCCCTGCCCGCCAGATGTGAAGCACTGTACGGAGAGAATTTGGGTTTTTTAACTGGCTGAACAGAGTTTCAGCCCTTGGGAAATTTCATTTCTTAAACATACACCTTCCCCTTCCTTGTGTCCCTGGGGAGAAAAGCCAATCCTGCTTTCTTCCTTTGGTAATTTAATCAGAGGAAATAACTCTTTCAATGGTCTAATAGATTTGCTGAATCATGAATTCTGTACATGCACAGAGGCTATACCTCTTGAAACCCCAAAGATGGGCAAGATGGGGCATTGCTCTCCACCTGGCTCCACCGGATATTGCTGAGGGCCAATGAAAGCCCAAGTAGGGATTCCTAGTGGGGGATGTTGCTGTGGTATAGTGGAGGAGCAGGGCCAGGAGGCTAACTTGGACACCTGAGAACACAAAAAAGCAGCAGCAAAACAACTACAAGTTTCCTTTTAAATGGGCCTTCCTGCTGAGTGCAAAGCATAGATCCTCATTTTTTAAGGGAAAAGGGAGAGAAGGCTTCTCCCAAAGTGTTAGAAGGCCACAAATAATGTAACAATAGAACAAAACAAATGTGCCGTTTCATGTGATACAGAATCCTATGTGCAAATCTGTTAGATTGAGAAATTTGTACTAAATAAGAAAAAAACAATTAAAGGTGTGTGCTTGCAGGTAAACAGATTGGAGATTTTCTGCAAGATCTTGTGAGATCTCATTGAAGTCTTGCAAGATGTCTAGGAGAGCAAAATATGTATTGAGATTTGGGAGAGATCTTGCATGCTCTTTCAGGGACCAAAGCCATCACTGCTGCAGCACCAAAGGCAGGTGGCTAAGGGGTGGTGAGTGTCCCACGGGGCGAAATGGGATGTACCCCCCCCTCAAGCTCAGGATTCCAGAACTAACAGCTGTCAGTTGGGAGGGACGGAAGGCAAGGACCCACAGCCCAGGTGGGGCTCGCTAGCTTGGGGAGGAGGTGTGTGATTCCTCAGCTGGAGTAGATGCAGGACAGTTGAGGCTCACATGCCTCATCACAGCAGAAGCTATAACTGGAAAGCTGTCCTGGCCAGGCCTGTGTCCTTTGGCTCCAGTTGGGAGTGAGACGGATGACGTCTGATTTTTGGCGAAATATTTGTTTTTTTAAAAAAATATGATTTTCAAGTTTATACATTTCAATAATTTTGCAGTCATTTTAACATTTCAAAACTTGACTTCCTTCCCCCTCTTTCTGCAGTTCTTTAAATTGATTCTTCATATCTTATGCATATCCAAATTACCTCAATTTCTTCATTTATGCATCTGCTTTAAATATATAATCTTATTAAACTGCAGGTTATTCCAATAATCCTGCCAATGTTCTTATCTGTTTACAGTTTGTAACTATTCATTAAACCATTTCCATTCTTTAATAAAAAGTTTGTTCTCTTGCTCCTAGAAACGGTCAGCATGTGACAGAGGCCACATCCTGGGAACGGTTTGACTGACCACCTAAACCAGGTGAGAGCAGCCAAGGAGTCTCAAATGCTCAGGAACTTCCCCTGTGTGCAAAGACGGGCTCCAGCAGATTGAGCGGACAAGACCAAGCGTGGGCCCAGTGGTCAAGAAGGTGGTTTCTGCAATGCTGTGGAGGGAAGTGAGGGGCAGATGGGGCTCATTCACCTATAAAGATAGCCCATCAAGGAGAAGGAAAACTCTGATCCTAATTTGCCTTGTGGGATATCTTTGGGAGCTGAAAAGGCTAAGGAGTAAAGCCTACACAAATCTGGAGTGGAGTCCCTCAGGCGGTTGGATGGCGCCGTTTACAACCCCTTCTGACATCTCCTGCAGCCCAACTGGTGCCTAACTCTGCTTTCCTTGGAGACACATCTGCAAAGCCAAGAGAGGGAGTCTTGTCATCTGGGAAGCCCAGGACCTCCAGACACACTGCCCAGTCTTGCTCCCTGGAGAGGTCACTTTGGGACTGCTGACACCGTTGCTTGACTTTTGACCTCACCCCCGGAGGCGCACTCCATTGCTTCTCAAGACAGACAAATGCCAACATTAAAAAACTATTTGAAAGAATTTTATTTCATTCACAAAAGACAATCTGGCATGTGATTAGGACAGTGGTTTTCAGACAACGGGTGACACGTTTATTGATCCAGTTTGGAAGTCTCTGTCTTGTCTTCGCATATGCGCACTTCCATCTAGGAGCAACAACAAGGGAAGGAGCCAAACTGTCGACTCCTGCAGCGAGACTCAGGATTTCCACTCATGCTCACAAACGTAGGAAAAAGCACCGCCTAGGATAAAAGGATGATCACAGAATAGCATGTTTGTAAAGGAACTTGATTAGAATAATAATGATGATGATGATTTTTATTTTATTTTTCTATTTGGGTTTGTGGGGAAGGGGGGGACTGGGTCTAGGTGGGGAGGGAGATCTGTGCTGGAGTTGCTGGCCTCACTGCTGTCGCTGCCCGGAAGAGAGAAGAAGAGAAAATATTTTTAATCTTTCCATTTCTTATTATGTTGACAACCCATCTTTCCTTCAAGGATCTCCAGGTGGCTTACGCTATTCTCCCTTTCTTTCATTATATTTACTTCCTCATTCCATTTGTCTTCCAATATCTCTTCCTCCTCCTCCTCGCAGACCAGGGGGTGGATTTTAGGGGCACGACAGCAGGAGGCCAGCAGCTCGCACAGCCTGCCACACTGGCCATTCTCTCTTTCAACAGCCTTGGAGAACAACTGAGTAGGCATCTAGAGCGTCAACTGAACAGGCATGTGGATCAGCTAGTCACTGGGCACAGTCTATTCTTTTGGAGGGGGCTTTCCCCAGTTTCCATTTATAAGAAGTTTGAAAGGTTGCCTCTTTATAAAGTTTGTTTCCTTGTGACGAGAGACCACACTGGAGACTCAGTGTTTTTGAAATATATCAAGGTAAAGGGACTCCTGACCATTAGGTCCAGTCGTGGCCGACTCTGGGGTTGCAGCGCTCATCTTGCTTTATTGGCGGACCGGTCATGAACAGCTTCCGGGTCATGTGGCCAGCATGACTAAGCTGCTTCTGAACCAGAGCAGCGCACGGAAACGCCCTTTACCTTCCCGCCGTAGCGGTACCTATTTATCTACTTGCCCTTTGACGTGCTTTCGAACTGCTAGGTTGGCAGGAGCAGGGACCGAGCAACGGGAGTTCACTCCGTCGTGGGGATTCGAACCGCCGACCTTCTGATAGGCAAGTCCTAGGCTCTGTGGTTTAACCCACAGCGCCACCCGCATCCCTATTATTTATTTATTTAGATACTTGGGTTTTGGGCGAAGGGAGAACTGGGTCTTGGAGCGGGGTAGAGCTGTACTGGAGCTGCTGGCCTCACTGCTATCACTGCCTGAAGAGAAATGAAGAGAAAAGATTCTTAATTTTTTCATTAATTATTACATTGATGACCCATCTTTCCTGCAAGGATCTCCAGGTGGCTTGCGTTATTCTCCCTTCCTCCCTTCCTCATCCCATCCCTGAACTCTTCTTGAATGAGGGAGCTGCCTTCCCCCACCCTCAGTGATCCAGATTCTCTCTGGCCTCCCTGTTCCTCCTGAACAAAGATCAACACTCACCATTGGTAGTAGCATCTGTGGTATCCATCCTCTGGTCCCTTGGCCTTACGTAGATCGTTCTCACCTTTACCCTTCTTTCCTTTCCATCCTTCATTACACTCACTGTGTCCTCCTCCTCACAGACCAGGGGATGGATTTTTGTGGCACGACAGCAGGAGACCAGCAGCTCACCCAGCCTTCTCAGACTGCAGAATCTAGGGAAGAAGAGGGAAAATAGTCAGGAAATGGGTTCTAGATGCTTCCTTGATACTCTTTATCTGGCAGATAAACCTACTTTCAGAAACCTCTCATGGCGATTGCAGCAAGCAGCTGAAACCAGAGAGGAGGGCATCTTGTCAAGAGACCCTCCAGAACTGGGAGATCCCTTTCTTGTGGTGATGCCCGCAAGGGAGAAGGCAAGCCATTTCCCTCAAAGGATCTAAGAGGGTCCTGAGGTCAATCTTTAAAAATTAATCTAACCATGATATGGTTCCTTATATATCTGAATCTTGAGGGATAGCAAATGAAGCAAAATGCAGGAAGAATAAGAGATCCTACGTATACACGAGATGAATAAATTTTCATTTTTCAGAAAACACAATTCACACCAACAACCTATTTTCTTTGAACTATCCTCAAATAGTTGCTCTTCCCAAAGTTGTCAGCCAAGTCAGTCAGCCGGAGAACGTGTCACAATGGAGGACATGACACCGTCACTTTAGCTACCTGGCTTTACAAGGGACA
Source organism: Podarcis muralis (assembly GCF_964188315.1). Taxonomy (NCBI): domain Eukaryota; kingdom Metazoa; phylum Chordata; class Lepidosauria; order Squamata; family Lacertidae; genus Podarcis; species Podarcis muralis. The sequence continues at coordinate 244,972 of NC_135664.1, read as the reverse complement.
TGGCTCCCTTTAATATTCATTCTTAAAAATATATATTTTAGTGGGTTAAGCAGTTTTGTTTATTTATTCTTCCTTTTCATGTAGCACAGTGATTTAGGCATTCTACTTACGCTTTAGATGAAGAAAGTCAATTCGTTGCGCTAAAAAACATGTTTGCTTCCTCAAAATCTTCCTCCTCTCGTCTGAACTATCCTCAAATAGTTTCTCATCCCAAAGTCCTCATCCCATCCCTGAATTCTTCTTGAATGAGGGAGCTGCCTCCCCGATCTCCAGCCAGCGGGATTTTCTCTGGCCTCCCTGTTCCTGATGAACAAAGATCAACACTCCCAATCTATATATCGGTATCAGTGGCATCCATCCCCTGGTCGCTTGGTCTTACAGAAATTATTTTCACCTTCACTAAAGATTCCTTCTGATCTTCATAACCATCACTTCATCCTCCCATTTCTCTTCCAATATCTCTTCCTCCTCCTCCTCCTCACAGACCAGGGGATGGATCTTTGGCACGTTACAGCAGGAGACCAGCAGCTCACGCAGCCAATCTTTATAAACTAATTTAACCATGACATGGTTCCCTAGGTTTCTGAATCTTGAGGGATAGTAAAAGAAACAGAATGCAGAAGGAATTAGGAATCCTACTTATACTTTAGATGAAGAAAGTCTCTTCATTACACCAGAAAACGTATTTCCTTTCTCACAAACCACCTCCTCCTTCTCCTAGACCACGCTACGCCATCTTTGCCATCTTTAAGGTTAGTGTTTAATATAAGTTCAATATTAAAAGTGTTGCCTTCTCTTTTACCTGTTTTCCAGTAACTTCCACTCTTTTACCACAAACAGCGCTGACAATCCAAGTCTTTTAACGCAGTCTCTTTCGCTGGGCTCACGCCACTTCAAAGTAAAAAACAAGTTAAGTCCTTGAATTCCGCTTCTTTTAATGGGCTACTACTGCTGCTGCAGAGTGAAATTTGAATCTGTCTTCCTTTTCTTACTGGTACTTGTTAGAGAAATCTTTGCTTATGGTTACGTATAATGAGAAAGATTTCCAATATGTTTAAGATAAAATCTCCCGTTCTTTATTCTTTATGTGCTAGCCTTTCGGGTCTGTTTCTGAGCAGTTCAGTTTGTATAAATAAGTCTCACAGACCCTCTTCTCCTCAAGCTCTCCTTGTTAGCTGCCATTCTTACCGTTTGGGACTTTGAGGCTTGCTGCTGAGGATTGCTCGTGTCCTTGCGTCTAGGTACTCTCTGTCGGCTCACCTCCTGGTTAGGACGTGGGCTTCGAAGGGTTCCTTTTTTGACGCTGCCGGACAATGTCAGCCCTGGGCCACGCCCAGAGCCTTTTTGGGGGTCGTGTAGCCTCCGCGTTGCCCCCCAAAGTTCCCTCTAACAGCTGCTAGGCACGGAGAACCCGCGAAGCACATCCACAACGGAGGGCGGAAAAACCGGAAGCCCTTACATACCAGGTTTGGGAGGGGGATTTGGTCTGCGATAGGCTTTTTCCGTAGGGACACGGGTGGCCACAGAGCCTAGGGCTTGCTGATCAGAAGGTCGGCAGTTCGAATCCCCGCGACGGGGTGAGCTCCCGCTGCTCGGTCCCAGCACCTGCCAACCTAGCAGTTCGAAAGCACAAAGTGGAAGTAGATAAATACCGTATTTTTCGCTCTATAGGACACAATTTCCCCCCTCCAAAAATTAAGGGGAAATGATCAAAGCAGCAGAAATAAGAGATGATTGGATCCCTTTAAGAGCTCGAAGCATGGGTACCTCCAACAAAAATTTAAAATTCGGTTATGTAATTTGGAACTAATGTGATTTGATTGGTTTGCTAATAAAAAATATTTTATAAATAAAACAAAAATTAAGGGAAAATTTGTGTGCGCCCTATGGAGTGAATGCAGGCTGCGCAGCTAAGCCCAAAGCCAGAACAGGGAGAAGGAGCGCTGTGCAGCGCTCCGTCTCGCTGTTCTATCTTGGGGTTAGCTGCGCAAAGCCTCCGCAGGGCAGCAGGGTGAAGGCACCCTGCCGCCCAGCGGAGGCTTCAAAGGGCGTCCCCGAAGCCAGAACAGTGAGGCCGAGCGCTGCGCAGCGCTCTGTCTCACTGTTCTAGCTTGGGGGTGGCTGCGCAAAGCCTCCGCATGACAGCGGGGTGCCTTCACCCCGCTGCTCTGCAGAGGCTTCAAAGGCTGCACTCCGTTGGCTTCAGGCAGCTATCCGCAAGCTTTCGGAGCGCAGCAGGAGTTCCCGCTGTACTTCGAAGGCTTGCGGATAGCCGCCGGAAGTCACCTAGCAGTTTGAAAGTGGAAGTAGATAAATACCGTATTTTTCACTCTATAGGACGCACTTTTTCCCCTCCCAAAATTAAGGGGAAATGATCAAAGCAGCAGAAATAAGAGATGATTGGATCCCTTTCTGAGCTCGAAGCATGGGTACCCCCAACCAAAATTTAAAATTCGGTTTTGTAATTTGGAACTAATGTGATTTGATTGGTTTGCTACAGCTCCCTCGGGCCTCCTCTCCCCACAACTGTTATCAGTGGGAGAGCTTTGCTGGAGGTCCAGCTCCTGAACTGTGCCAGCTGGTCAACATAGGAACAACTGTTTAGTGATTTGTGACTGAGATTTGATATTCCTCTTCCCTCCCTGCCCCCTTTGCCTGTGGGTAGGGACCATCTTGCTTTGATTGCATTTAAGTTGTCTGGTGGCCTTGTTGGCTGAACAGCGAGGCACAAATGTTCCAAATAAATAAATCTCTATACACAGTATAGAAAATTAGTGATCTTTGTAATGTGTGATTTTGTAGTACTACTTTGTAGTAGGGTGGCCAGATACCACATAGTATTTGAGCAAGAACAGAAGACCAAATAAGTGAATAAGGCTAAAACCGGAGTGGGGGGTTGGGGGTGCAAATGTGATTTACAAATCATAGAATCATAGAGTTGGAAGAGACCACAAGGGCCATCGAGTCCAACCCCCTGCCAAGCAGGAAACACCATCAGAGCACTCCTGACATATGGTTGTCAAGCCTCTGCTTAAAGACCTCCAAAGAAGGAGACTCCACCACACTCCTTGGCAGCAAATTCCACTGTCGAACAGCTCTTACTGTCAGGAAGTTCTTCCTAATGTTTAGGTGGAATCTTCTTTCTTGTAGTTTGAATCCATTGCTCCGTGTCTGCTTCTCTGGAGCAGCAGAAAACAACCTTTCTCCCTCCTCTATATGACATCCTTTTATATATTTGAACATGGCTATCATATCACCCCTTAACCTCCTCTTCTCCAGGCTAAACATGCCCAGCTCCCTTAGCCGTTCCTCATAAGGCATTGTTTCCAGGCCTTTGACCATTTCGGTTGCCCTCCTCTGGACACGTTCCAGTTTGTCAGTGTCCTTCTTGAACTGTGGTGCCCAGAACTGGACACAGTACTCCAGGTAAGGTCTGACCAGAGCAGAATACAGTGGCACTATTACTTCCCTTGATCTAGATGCTATACTCCTATTGATGCAGCCCAGAATTGCATTGGCTTTTTTAGCTGCCGCGTCACACTGTTGGCTCATGTCAAGTTTGTGGTCAACCAAGACTCCTAGATCCTTTTCACATGTACTGCTCTCAAGCCAGGTGTCCCCCATCTTGTATTTGTGCCTCTCATTTTTTTTGCCCAAGTGCAATACTTTACATTTCTCCCTGTTAAAGTTCATCTTGTTTGTTTTGGCCCAGTTCTCTAATCTGTCAAGGTCGTTTTGAAGTGTGATCCTGTCCTCTGGGGTGTTGGCCACCCCTCCCAGTTTGGTGTCATCTGCAAATTTGATCAGGATGCCCTTGAGTCCATCATCCAAGTCGTTGATAAAGATATTGAATAAGACCGGGCCCAAGACAGAACCCTGTGGCACCCCACTAGTCACTCTTCTCCAGGATGAAGAGAAACCATTGATGAGCACCCTTTGGGTTCGTTCGGTCAGTCAGCCAGTTACAAATCTACTGAGTGGTAGCATAGTCAAGACCGCATTTTACCAGCTTCTCTACAAGAATATCATGGGGCACCTTGTCGAATGCCTTGCGTCAAGGCATCAAGGTAGGCTACATCCACTGCGTTCCCTTCATCTACCAGGCTTGTAATTCTGTCAAAAAACGAGATCAGGTTAGTCTGACATGACTTATTTTTCAGAAATCCATGCTGACTATTGGTGATCACAGCATTCCTTTCTAGGTGCTCACAGACTGTTTGCTTAATGATCTGCTCCCGAATCTTCCCTGGTATTGATGTCAGACTGACTGGGTGATAATTATTTGGGTCCTCTCTTTTCCCCTTTTTGAAAATAGGGACAACATTTGCCCTCCTCCAGTCTGCCGGGACATCGCCTGTTCTCCAGGTATTCTCAAAGATGACTGCCAGTGGTTCTGAGATCACATCTGCCAGTTCTTTTAATACTCTTGGATGCAGTTCATCTGGCCCTGGAGACTTGAATACATCTAAACTAGTTATTCTGGGCTGTGTTTCCTCGGCTGAATCATTTGCTCCAAATTCTTCAGGTCGGGCATTGTTTTCTTTATCGGAGAAGATTGAGGCAAAGAAGGCATTGAGGAGTTCAGCCCTTTCTGTGTCCCCTGTTTGCATTTCACCATCTTCTCCTCTGAGTGACCCCACTGTTTCTTTGTTCTTCCTTTTGCTACGGACATACCCATAATAGCCTTTTAACCTCTCTAGCAAGCCTGAGTTCATTCTGTGCTTTAGCTTTTCTGACTTTCTGTCTACATGTGCTGGCTATTTGTTTGAATTCCTCTTTGGTCGTTTGCCCCTTTTCCATTTTTTGTACACATCCTTTTTTAATCTTAACTCAGTTAAAAGTTCTTTAGATAGCCACCCTGGCTTCTTTAGGCACCTTCCATGTTTCCGTCTCATTGGTATTGCCTGAAGTTGTGCTTTTACTATCTCCCTCTTAACAGACTCCCAGCCATCATGAACTCCCTTTCCTTTTAGTATTACAGTCCATGGGATCTCACCCAGCACTTCCCTAAGTTTTATGAAGTCGGCTTTCTTAAAGTCAAGAAATTGAGTCCTAGTATGCTTGGCTCCTCCTTTCCGCTGTATAGTAAACTTCAGAAGAGCATGATCACTCGTGCCTAATGATCCTTCCACTTCTACCCCACTAACCAGGTCATCAACATTGGTTAGGACCAGATCTAAAATGGCTGTTCCTCTTGTTGCTTCTCCCACTTTCTGGACAATGAAGTTGTCTGCAAGGCCAGTGAGGAATCTGTTTGACCGTATGCTCTTGGCTGAGTTTGACATCCAACAAATATCCGGGTAATTGAAGTCCCCCATTACTACTATCTCCCTTCCTTTTGCATGCTTGGCCATCTGTTCCAGGAAGGCATCATCTATGTCCTCCGTTTGGCTTGGGGATCTATAGTAAACTCCCACAATGAGGTCTCTGTTATAGAAATAGATTGTATCCCTCCATTATTACATTCCAATCGTGGGACTTATCCCACCAGGTTTCAGTGATTCCTATTATGTCATATTTAGTTTGCTGTACCAAGAGCTCAAGCTCATCTTGTTTATTTCCCATGCTTTGCGCATTAGTGTACAGACATTGAAGTCCATTAATCATTCCCCCGTGTCTCTTATTTAAGGATTTTTTCCTCCCACCACTAGGTCTGCGTGCTGTTTGCTCCATTTGGTCTATGACATTTGGATGATCATCTTCATCAATTGATAGACTCCTACCTTCAGGAGCACTGTCTCCCTCCCCCACATTAGTCAGTTTAAAGCCCTCCTGATGAGGTTTCTGAGATTTTTGGCAAAAACATTCCTCCCAACCGTTGTGAGGTGCAGCCCATCGCTTGCCAGAAGTCCATCTTCAAGAAACTGCAGTCCGTGATCTAAGAATCCAAACCGTTCCTGTTTACACCATTTGCGAAGCCAGCTGTTCACTTCCACTATTTTTCCCTCTCTCCCTGGGCCACGTCGTTCAACTGGGAGGACAGATGAGATGACAATTTGTGCATTTAATTGCTTCAATTTCCTGCTCAGAGCCTTGTAGTCTCTTTTGATCTTCTGGAGGCTATTGCTTGCAGTGTCATTGGCTCCCACATGAACCATGAGGAAGAGGTATTTGTCAGTGGGTTTTATGATTCCTTGCAGTCGTTCAGTTACATCTTGGATCTTAGCCCCAGGGAGACAGCACACCTCCTAAGACATCTTGTCAGGCCCACGGACCACTGCTTCTGTTCCCCTCAGTAGGGAATCCCCTATCACCACTACACGCCTCCTCTTAGGTTTAGTCGGGGTTCTTGCGTGAGCTGTTCGTTCCAAGGTCGCCTGCACATTCCCGGAGGACTGACTTTGCTGCTCGTCTTTGAGAGATCCTCAAATGGAGTCTGTTCTTCGTCTTCCATGCTAGGGGAGAGGACCTCAAAGCGATTGTGTATTTCTAAACAATCAGAGCGAACCCTGGGCCTCCTACTTCTTTGAGTCACGTTTCTCCATATATCTGGCACCTGTGTTGGTGAACTAGCCTCCTTCTCAGGGGTGTCCCCTGTCTCCTCCTTGGTGGAGACGGTGTTCTCTGTTGCTTCCAAGAAGAGCTGCAGCTCTCTAATTCTTTGGAGCGTAGCTACATGTTCCTCCAGTTGCTGGACTTTGTCTTCTAAGAGGGCAATCAACATACAATTGCTGCAGGTAAAGCTGCCTGCAACCTTTGGCAAGATGGCAAACATTGTGCAGGAACCGCAGGCGACTGCAGCTGTTCCCTCACCCTCCATCTTGAAAACGTGTCGTTGGGGGTGGCTACAGTGGTCCTCCATCTTAAAAAGCGTGAAGACAGGACAAATAACCCCCCCAAAAAAAAACCTAGGTCTCCCCCAACAAACGTTTGAGACTAGCTCCCCTAAATCTAAAAGATGGATCAAACTGCGTGCACCGCCAGGCGCACGCCGCTGCCCTGCAAGCTCTCATAAGCTCCTCCCACAGCTAATCACCTGACTCAACAGAAACCCTGCCCCCTCTGACCTTTGCACAGGGAGAGCAGCTAATCAGCCACAAACACACACACAAGAAAACCCTTATGTGCTATAAGAAATTATGTGCTATAAGAAACCAAGAAACCTCCTGCTGGGTCAGACCAAAAGCCAAGAGCCTTTCTTCCTCCAGTACCCAATCAGATGCCTCCAGGAAAGCCAGCAACAATTGTTGCTCCCCAGCAACTAGAATTCAGAGACATACTGCCTTTGTACAAGGATCTATCACTTCTCCTTTGGGCAGACCACTCCTCCATGATTTTGTCTGATTCCTCTATAAGCCAGTGACCATGAGCACATCCTGTGGCTTTTTAGTACCATGCATTCATTATGCATAGCATGAATAAATACTTTGTCCTATTCTGCTGCCCACTTATTCCAATCCAAATTGTACATTTTAAAAACTTCTCTATAAGTTAAGAATGCACATGATTTGCAGTGCATGTTTACTCAGGAGTAAAACTTAAGTTTAGTAGGACTTGCCTAGGAGTGTATATAAGACGACAGCCATATTCTGCTTTTGTTGGTCATGGGGAAATGCGCTGAACTATTGATTCTATATGGATGCTTCAGTTGCGAATCCTGCACTGCACTACATGACCCTTGGGGTGCCTTCCAACTCTATGATTCTATGAGTCCCTCCCCATGGTTGCTGACCCACTTTCTGGTGCCTGAGATTTCATCAGTTATTTTGCACACACTTTGAAGGCTCTTCTTTTACTAGAATCCTTTCGTTGAAATGAAACCTGAGGTTACCCAGATGCTGAATTCTACATCCACCCTCTAAATTTTGATGGCTTTTCCTTCACTTGCCCCACCTAAGTCACGCTTGGTCCCAGACAAAAACAAAACTTTATGGTCCAATACTGTGGTGAAATTTATCAGTGTGAATTGTTTTCTTCATTTTTTGGGAACAGATGTGGTGAAGCAGTGGGGGGAAATAAGTGCCTGCTTACTGCTGACCAAAGGGAATATCAACAAGAATTGAAAAAGAACTACAAGAAGTTGAAAGAGAACCTCAGACCAATGATTGAGAGGAAGATCCCAGAGCTGTGTAAACCTATTGTGAAAGTTAACAGTATTTCAAGGTATAAGAATAGCCCTTTCCCCCACATGCCCAATAAGCATAGCAAAATACAACATAGGATGGGGGGAAGCAATATGGTTCACTCCAGAAGATCAGCCTCAGTTATCATGGCCAATGGTCATTTTCTTATTTATTTTAGGGGCTTATTCTAGTTTTAGGAAATATGAAAATCTGCCTCCACAGAACAGTTAAGAGCAGCTTCATGAAAAGGAGCTATCTACTTGCAGTGGATCAAATACTAGAGGATATGCAAATGTTGTTTGAAGTCGAAAGATTTCCCTTCTTTCTGTACTCAACAATCACATCTTCTAAGGGAGGGGATATTGAAACTACTTGCAGAAAAACTGATATTTTATTATAAATTGACATGGATATTTGCACGCACAGAGAAAACAGCTTTGTGTTTTCTCTAAATTCTAAAGGCCAGTTCACAATATTGCATTGTCAACACAATGTTCCCTCTATGTATGTATGTATGTATGGGTATCTATGAAACTTCATCTGTGGATGTTTGACCATACCAAGCTCAAGGAAATGTTCCTGAATGCAACCCAAAGCCCCTTCTGCGCAATCATGAATTTGCATCAATGTTACATATAAGCACATTCACCAAGCAGCAGATACGAACAGTTAACCAAAACAAATCAACCCATTTTTTAAGCACATTTCTATTGCATTTATTGTGATAAGAAACTTACAGACATTTGTATCTAGATTCCAACTTATATAAAATTATTGTTGTTTGAATGGGAATAATCTTATTGCTTGATGGAAAGTACTGCAATGGATCTGGTAATAACTTTTCTCATGGAAGTGGATGCCATTATGCTTTTTAACAAGTAAGATAAATTTGCAGGAGGATAAAGCAATGCTCTGTAATATTTAAATCTCATTGGATGGAGGCCACACAGATGCAAAATGGAGACCACTCAAGTGAGAACAATAAAACTCCATTTACTGCAAAAGTTATATTTCTTCCTATGGGCTACAGGGATTCATTCTCGTTACAGATAGGTAGCCGTGTTGGTCTGCCATAGTCAAAACAAAAAAATTTCTTTCCAGTAGCACCTTAAAGACAAACTAAGTTAGTTCTTGGTATGAGCTTTCGTGTGCGTGCACACTTCTTCAGATACACTGAAACAGAAGTTGCCAGATCCTTCTATATAGTGAGAAGGTGGGGAGGGGTATTACTCAGAAGGGTGGTGGGAATGGGTGATTGGCAGATAGGGATTCATTCTAGTTAGAATATTTTATTATTGTAATTATAATTGTTATTTAAAAGTAGCACTATATTTCTTCTAATACTTGAAATACAGTGTTGGTTCCTGACTTTTATTTTTGCTTCATGTTGGGTGGGACTCATTTCCCTTCAGTTCAGTGTTCACGAGAGGCAAGGTAAAAACTTTGCAAATTTGTATACATAAATGTATATGGTAGGGACGCGGGTGGCGCTGTGGTCTAAGCCACTGAGCCTCTTGGGCTTGCTGATCAGAAGGTCGGTAATTCGAATCCCTGTGACAGGGTGAGCTCCCATTGCTATCGGGCACCTGCTCTCTCTCCAAACCTGGCTTTCCATCAACAAGGCCCCCAAGAATGGTGATGTTTGGATAAGGGGCCTTACGCACCACCGCTCGATCCAAGGCTTTCCTAGCCCTATTTGTGGCTATCGGGCACCTGCTCTCTCTCCAAACCTGGCTTTCCATCAACAAGGCCCAAAGAATGGTGATGTTTGGATAAGAGGTCAGCGCATTCCCCTCCGAGAAATCCAAGATATATTGATGTAGTAAAGGTGCAGCCTGAGACCGGAATTGATGGCGCGGACCCTGGCCCAATGCACAATGCTGTGCCCGCTTATCCAGATGCACGCCCTCATAGCTCCTGCACCCTAGGGTCCCCGTTAACGGCATGGTTTCTATCCCAGTGGACAGTGCAGGGCCTATAATCCCAAATGTGCACCACAACGTCACCTGAAAGCAAAAGAAGGTAACGAAGCCAGGTCAAGTATACTGTGAACAATCTCAAGGTCTTACAATATATCCCTTAAATGCATCAGACTTCCACTGCCCCCAAGTCCTTCATCCTTTCAGCTGAGAGTCCCAAATGCAGTGCTGTGGTGGCGGCCCCAATCCTAAAGGAGTTAGCCGCGAATTCAGCTGAGGATAAACCGCAGGCAGCCATCTCTCTTTGCATAATGCGCGTGGACTGGTGCCGTGCAAGGCGGGAGCCATCCAAATGTATAAGGAATGGACCTGAGACGGTTGGTCTCACGTGCATGAAATGTTTAGTGTCCTTTACCGCTGATCGGTTTTGGAACATTGGACATGCAGGACTAAATTGGATCTGGACAAGGTCATGTCTCTCAAACTAACCCCGGGCAGCGGATTCTGGTTGGCCCTTACAAACTACTTCGCCAATGCGCATAGCACCAAAGGCAATGGAGTATGCAGCTGAAAATAACCGGGCCTTGTCCTCGGACCAACAGTTACTTCTTATTTTATTTTATTTAAATTATTTTTATTTTATTTAATTATTTGGAATTGGCATAGAATGTCATAAGGGCCTTCTACCATCACTTTTAGGAGGCTGCAGCCTGCGCCAGCCCTACAACAACAACAATAATAATAGTAATAATAATAATAAGTTATTATTTGTACCCCGCCCATCTGGATGTGTTTCCCCAGCCACTCTGGGCGGCTTCCATAGAAATCAAACATACACTAAAATATCACACATTTTTTAAAAAAACCACAACTTCCCTGAACAGCAGCCCTACAGTGCCCTTCACACTAAGAAGTCCACGCCAGGGTCTATGGATTAAACAACCTTACAGAAAAAGGGAGATTGCCGCCTACTGGATGTTTAAGAGTCTTTGCTGCACGACCCCAGCACCCTCCAATGTACCAAGTATTGCAGAGCTTCAGCCTTGGTAGGAGGTGTGTCAAGCCTAGGATTTTCTAGTTTGCCTTGAGGTGTGTCAAGCCTAGCATTTATTCATTCATTTTTTTATATTTTATATTTATTTATTTATTTATTTATTTATTTATTTATTTATTTATTTATTTGCCTTGGAACTTGGAACTTTATGAAGTCCAACCAAGCCTTTTTATAAGATCTAAGCGTGGACAGGGCTCCTGAAGCTAATACTCCTTTCAGGACATCACGTTCCCAAGGCTCCAAGGGTGCTCCCGGAATGGCTGTGGCAATTTGCTGCGCCTGAGCATCCGTGATCTCACTGTTAACCCTAGGGGTAAATTTGGTAGAGAAATAGATGTTTAACTCTAAGCACAAAAGGACAAAGGTCCGGGGCAGATCTGCCACTCTAGGAGAGTGTGATAATTGCTTTGACAGGACACTGACAACCGTTTGATTGTCGGTCCAGAAGCATACCTGGTGATTCCTGAACTCGTCAGCACACAAATGCCATTGTACTTTTCCAGGAACTTCAACCCAACCTTCAGGTCTGACTTGACCACTTTAGAGAGGCGCACTCAGTGTTGCGGAGCACGCAGTCCCGCTGACAGCTTAGCCAATCGCCCACAAAAGGGAACACTACCCAGCATGCAAAGTTGAGGTGACCGAAGCGCGAATTGACTCTGGCCAAGGGTTCTTGAGGGGAATTTGCAGAATTAATGCAAGCCTCTCCCTTGGTAGGCGGGATGTCTGTGCAATTGTGTACAATTCAATACCCAAAATAGGTTATGGTCAAAAGTGGACCCTCTGTTTTGTCGGCCACCAAAGGTACCCCAAGCTCCTCAGCCAGGGAGGTGAAAGCCTTTGCTCTTTCCTCCTCTGGTTCCGCTTGTCCGCTGGGGTCTTGCCCTTCCTAGACTCTTCTGACGCTGAGTCCCCTGAGTCTTCCCCCTGCCTCCGGCGGGCTTTAGGAGCTGGTTCCCAATCCGGGTTTTCTGCTGTCCCGCACGCCTGTACATTCGAACTTGGCGCGCGCGCCCAGCCGGCAACCTTCCTCCTGACCGTTACACTGCTCCTGTCACTGCTTCCCCCTTCGGGGAGGCTAGCTGGACCTGACCTCCCCTCCGTTCCCCCACTCTCCGATAGAGGCGTGGTCAGCCCTGACTCATCTTCTCTCCCCGCTGGAGGAGACGCTGGCCCTGACACATGGGACTCTTCCCCCCCACTACGCTCTGGTGGGGAAGCTGGTCCTGATCTCCCGCTGCTGCTTTGGGAGTCCCCGCTGGCCCCTTGTTTCTGGTGCGTCCCCCCTGGGACCCCCCTTGCCCTGACCATCGGCGCCCCCTTCTGGGAATCTTCTGATTCGCTGGAGAAGCTCATGGAATATCTCGGGTCACTGTCATACTCCCCTACGCTGCCCTCAGATTCTTCCCCTTCGCTCTCCATTTCCTCTCTCCCCTGTGCCTCTGCTCCTGAGCCCCTGACAGCGCCCCTGCTGAACCTTCGCATACGCTTTATAGCCTGATCAAAGGAGGCATACTTCACAGAACAAGGCTTCTGTGGTATTGCATCATTGACTGAGCCACCTCTAGGGTAGGATAGGTTGTGGATCATAGGATACTCTCCTGGAGACAATGCCTAAAGATGAAATGAGTAAACCTGCTATAGGTGGCTCCCTGAAGGGGCCGGCCACCCTCCCGGCCAGACATTTCTTTAATTTCTTTTTTGCAATAGCTGGCATTTCCCAATGAAACGAGGATCTTGAAGCACTAACAGAAACTCTTCCCAGGGTACTTTGCTGCCTCTATTTTAGGTTATTTATCGAGAAGAGTTCTAAGAGGTGAGAGCTTAACAGAAGAGAACACCACAGTCAAGGGCCAAATTCATACCAGTTTGTGGCTGTTCTTTTTGGCGGGTCTGTGAGCTTTTCAAGACCCCTGGTGGAAATGCCCCCTGCTGCCCGGAAAGGGGTGTTTACCTTTAAAACATGAAGACACTGGGTGGTTACCTAGGCACTTCTCACCTTCATGCGCATACTTACAATTTGGCCCCTGGCACACACCCGTGTTGTACTCCCAGCAAACCTCATGGTGAGAGACTCGCTTAGCTTCAAATCTTCCAACTTTCCTTTTTCCACATAGGGACCCATATGCTCCATCCAGTCATTCTGGTCGCTCGGAACCCAGCAGGTGGTGGGCAGCAGGAAGCTATTCTGAATTGTCCTCGGCATCAGAAGGCTTACTTCTTTTGCTCTTCTTGGCCGAATGCTTCTGCTTACTTAGACTTCTTTCTCCCTTGCCCATCATTGGAGACTGGTGCTGTTCTGCAGCCGCTACCACTTCCTGTTGCCCCTGCGCCTCTTCCTCCGATGATGTTTCGGAACCCCCTTCCGCGGTAAAGACTGAGGTTGTGAATGCTGTAGAATACAGGGAAAGTCTGGGGTATACTGAGAGGCAGAAAGGTTATAATTGTGAGCATGAGCCCTACCTCCCGAGGATCTGTCATTGGAAACCCAGGGACACGTAGACTGTAATTATGTGTGAGGATGCATAAATGGATTGCTACCCGAATGTGGAACCCTAAATAAGGAGGCCAAAGTGCAAGGGAGCTCCTCATTGCTGGACGGAAGAACTCACTATTTGGGGGCCATGGGCCTGAATTGCTGGTAAAAGGTTTCAAAAGCAGAGGAAACACTGACTAGGCCTGTGGGTTTCAGGGCACAGGAGGCTACCCTGACCCATCTTGGACAAAGGACCCACTGTTGAGTCATTGGCTGCTCTCAGCACTGCTGCGGTGGCCGCGGAGGTGCTGGGGCAGTCCACAACGTTAGGTGGCGTATCTGGGATGCATTCTTGGGTGAGCGCCAGAGGTGCCGCTGCCACCTGGTCTGCGGGCCTATATTGCCTATAAAATGTCTAAAAAGCATTGAAAAACTGTGCCAAAGCCTGTGGGTTACTAGGCACTACGAAGGCCTGAGGCCCCTCTTGGTTCCCTTGTGCCCCCCCCCCCCAGATACAGCAGGCATTACAAAGCTTGGGACCCCTCCTGGTTCCCTTGTGCCACCCCAGATATAGCGGCATTTTGCTGGTTCTCTTGAGCAGACATAGTTTGATACCCTTAATTATCCTGGTTCTGTAAAATCAACGCCAACTAGCTTGGATTATATGCGTGAGCTGCGAGCAATAACACGGTAGTTCAGTATTGTCTGCACTGGTAAGTTTAAAGGACCCAAAAATGCCTATAATATAAGCAGCTATGCAGCAAGCTAGAGGTAGAATTATAAATTGTAACCCAGCAATACAGCAGTGAAAAATGATAAATTGACTTATGCAACAAACCTATAAGCAAAGCAAAGCTCCCCAGAGCCCTTAAGCACTATTATCAAAATCAACCAAATGAATTAAATTGCCAGATTAAATATATACTTACAAACTAACAGATGAAATGCCAGAAAGAGATGAACGTAGAAGAGGCATGAGCTATTTACTTTAAACCTGTATGCACAGATTATTTTGCAGGCGAAGAAGCCCTTTAATAAATCAAATGATATAAAACCCGGATCTCTTTTTCCTTATAACTATGAATTGACTATACCAAATTATAAAACTTAATGCCAAGGCAGAGAGTAAATGACACAGCTCCTCAGAGCACCGCAAGCTGAATGAAATAATTTGAATTCCAATATACTGTGCACTAATGCTTCAATTTAATTTAAATGCTGTCAGGGGCTCAGGAGCAGAGGCACAGGAGAGGGAGGAAATAGAGACCGAGGGGGAGGAATCTGAAGGAAATGTTAGCGATGACAGCCGTCTGAGGTCTCGGAGTCTCTCCAGCGACTCGGAGGATTCACAGAAAGGGGCTCCCATGGTCAGAGCAAGGGGGTGCCTAGGGGGACACCCCAGGAAGAAGGGGCTAGAGGGGACTCAGAGAGCAGCAGTTGGAAATCAGGACCAGCTTATCCACCAGAGCGCAGTAGGGGGGAGGAGTCCCAGGCATCGGGATCAGGCGGCGCACCGCCAGCGGGAGGACATGAGTCAGGATTGGCCACGCCTCCATCGGAGAGCGAGGAAACGGTCAAAAGGAAGGTCGGAGACTGGGCGCGCGCGCCAAGTTCAAATGTACAAGAGGGCGGCGCAGTGGGCAGCCCGGATAGGGAGCCAGGTCCTAAAGCCCGCCGAAAGGAGGGAGGAGACTCAGGGGGGTCAGCGTCAGAAGAGTCCAGGAAGGAAGGGACCCCGGGGGGTAGAAGGACCCAGAGGAGAAAGGAGAGACGGAAGAGGTGGAGTAAGGTTAGAGTCTTAAACTGGTGTACAGGGGGCGGAGACTCAGATGGAGCTTCGCCGGTCTAGCATCTAGACGTAGAGATGCCCGCTAGGGCTTGAAAATGGAAACTGTACTTCAATAAAGACTTTTGTACATTACTACCGGCTAGCGTTGGTCCTCTGTGAGCTGGGACCTGGAGGCAGTCTCTGACAGTAAGCTCCATCTCCCTTTCATCAGTTTTCTTCACCAAAAACCTCGCTACGTGAGTGGACGCAGTGAGAGAAGAAGATTGGTACTTCGCGAGCTCACAAAAGTCAAGCGAGATGACTACAGAACAGCAAATAGCAGCCCTGCAAAATGCAGTGACACAACTCAACGCGGAGATAATCGCATCCAGGAAGAGGGAAGACGAAGCGGCTGCCGCCTGCAGGGATCTCCAAGCCAGGTTGGAAGTGCTTACTAAGCAGGGGCAACCGGGACCCAAATCAGAGGGGATTGGGCTGGGGAAGAGAGGAGGCAGCCTTGTATCTCATTTCGATGGGAATTTACAGCAGTACCCCAACTTCCGAGCAGACGTGCTGTTTGCGCTGCAACTGCTGGATAAAGACTTTAGAGATGAGCAAGAGAAGGTGGGGTTTATCTTATCTCATTTGCATGGAGACGCTAAAGCGTGGCTGCGTAATCTGTGGAGAGATAAGGATCCGGCGCTCCAAAGTGCGGATGCATTCATTAAAGCGATGGATTCGTGTTTTTTATCTAATATAGACATTGATATCGCCAGAAAAGACATACATGGTTTGAAACAAGGAAGAGCCACTGTAAGGCAGTATCATTCTCGCTTTTTTGCATTGGTCAACGCGCTGGGTTGGGAGAAACATTCTGCTCCAGTCAGAGACCTTTTTTGGGAAGGATTGAATGCAAATTTGAAAGACGAAATTGCAAGGGGGGAGAGACCCCAGAGCACTCAGGAAGTGGTCCAGAAGGCTCTGACAATCGGGGTGCGTCTGGAAGAACGTCCATGGAGCAAAGAAGAAGGGCGTTGGGGACGCACGCCAGCGAGAGTGCCCGCCCTCTTGCCCAGGGATGCAGCACGTGCGCAATCCACGCCTCCGCTGGGAGGAGGAGAAGAGCCGATGGAGATTGGCGGTGCTAGGGCTCAGTCAGCAACCAGAGCCTTAACACCGGGAGCAGTCAAAGCGAAGCCGCCTAGAGGGAACAGGAAGTGCTACATCTGCGACAGTGCTCAGCACATGGTGAAAGAGTGTCCCCAGAGGCTCCACAAGCACACTGCAGCCTCCGCAAGAGTAACGGAAGCAAATCAGCAGAGAGAACCACAGCAGGGAAACAACAGAGTCTGGCTGGAAACAGAGGCACTGGGGCCCAGCCAGATGAGTCAGTGAAGCAGTCCCCAGAAATTTTGCAGCCCACAGACCCCCTCCTGCCCAAACCAGTGGTGCAGCTCACCGCATCGCTCCAGCTACCCAATGGCCTCACAATGGAAGTGCCTATTACTATTGACTCTGGCAGTAATGCAGACTTTATAGGACTGGAGTTCATTCAACAACACAACATAGCGCTACTGCCAGCCACGCTGCCCCTGAAGGTTGTCACGGTGGGTGGCAGGGAGTTGCTGGGGGGCAGGTGGTACAGCAAACGCCGCCGATGGTGATGCAAATTGGGAATCACAGGGAAGTCATCAGCTTCAATGTCACCCAATTGTCGGACACGCCTGTAGTATTGGGCATGAGTTGGCTGTACAGGCACAGTCCAGCATTGGCTTGGTACCAACGCCAACTGACTTTCGGCTCCTCCTACTGTGCGGAACATTGCATTATACCTAGCCCAGAAGGGGAAGAGGATGACCCGCAGTTACAATTGGGCACGCTGCAAGCAGTGCCACTCAAGTACGCGGAGTTTTTGGAGGTTTTCTGCGAGAAGGAAGCGGACAAGCTACCTCCCCACAGGTCCTATGACTGCCAGATTGACCTCCTGCCGGGGGCGACGCTGCCGACCGGGAAACTGTATTCCATGACTGAAGACGAACTGCAGGAACTCAGGGAGTTCATAAATCACAATTTGAAGCGCGGTTTCATCCGGGAGTCGAGAGCAGTGGGGGGCAGTCCCGTATTCTTTGTGAAGAAAAAGGACACGCCCCAAAAAAGACTTGTGGTGGACTATAGAATTTTGAACTCGAAAACCAAGCCCTCAGCCTTCCCCATGCCCAAGATAGACGACCTGCTCGCGACTGTGAGGAAAGGACGCGTTTTCACCAAGTTGGACCTGCGAGGGGCGTACAACCTGATTCGCATACGGGAGGGCGACGAGTGGAAGACGGCCATGTTCACGCCACTGGGCACCTATGAATACAGAGTTATGCCCTTCGGATTACAAAATGGCTCTCACTGCTTTCAAGCCTTCATGCATCATGTGTTGGCGGGACTCCTCTACAAGAAGTGCGTCTGCTTCCTGGACGACATCCTGATATTTTCAGCATCGCGAGAGGCTCATGAGAGGGATGTCAAGGAAGTTATGCAGAGACTGCAGGAGCACAGACTGTACGCCAAGCTGGAGAAGTGCCAGTTCGACATGACGGAGGTGGATTTCCTGGGCTACAAATTGTCGGACAAGGGGCTCGCCATGGACAGCGCCAAGGTTCGCTCAGTATTGGACTGGAAGAGCCCACGCAATCGGAAGGAAGTCCAGCGGTTTGTCGGCTTTGCCAACTTTTACCGCAAGTTCATCAAGGGGTTCGCTATGCAGACGGCGGCCATCACCGACACGCTCAGCTCCAAGAAGAAGAAATTCACCTGGACGGAGCAAGCGGAGCAGTCCTTTCAGAAACTCAAGCGTCTCTTCGCGTCCGAAGAGCAGCTACTGCATGTGAATCCCAGCAGACCGATGAGGGTGGAGACAGACGCCTCAGACAGGGCCGTGGGAGCTGTCCTGTTGCAACAAGACCCGCATGGGGACTGGAGACCGTGCGCCTTCTACTCCAGGAAGCTCAGCAAGTCAGAGCAGAACTACACCATCTGGGACAGGGAGTTGCTAGCTATTCATGCAGCGTTCAAGGCATGGCGGCACTTCCTTATCGGAGCCAAACACACAGTGCAGGTCCGCACGGACCACAAGAACCTGGAGTACTGGCGCACGGCAAGGTTCCTGAACCAGAGGCACATTAGATGGGCGGAGTTCTTCGCGGACTTCGACTTCAGGATAGAGTACATCCCAGGCGACAACAACGTCATGGCGGATGCACTGTCCAGGAAGCCGCAATACCTCGAGGAGGCGGCACCGTCGGCGGCCAAGCACATTTTCGCACCGGAAGCGTGGGCGTGCGCTTCGGCAACCGTGGACCTGGATGCCGTACGTCGCGCGCTGCAGGAGGACCCCTTCGCACAAGCCAAGATGGAGGAGGTGCACAGGGGCAAGGCGAAGGACGACGAGTTCCAGATAAGAGACGGGTTGCTCATCCGCAAGGGGGCACTCTACGTACCGGGAGACGACCTCCGCGCAAGGGTACTGCAGCAGTTACACGACGCTCCCACCGCCGGGCACTTTGGCAAAGAGAAGACTGTAGAATTAGTAGCCAGAGATTTTTGGTGGCCCAAGATGTGGGGGGAAGTCGCAGATTACGTCTCGAGGTGCGACACCTGCCAGAGGGCCAAGTCAGTGCACAAACCGCCGGCGGGACTGCTGGAACCGCTGCAGACACCGCTCGAACCGTGGGAGAGGGTGGCCCTGGACTTTGTCACGGATCTGCCCAGTTCGAGGG
The DNA here is from genome assembly GCF_964188315.1 of Podarcis muralis. NCBI lineage: Eukaryota > Metazoa > Chordata > Lepidosauria > Squamata > Lacertidae > Podarcis > Podarcis muralis. The sequence continues at coordinate 225,925 of NC_135664.1, read as the reverse complement.
GCAAGACAGCAGTGCTAGTGGTGGTGGACATGTTCACCAAAATGGCACACTTCATTCCGTGAGCGAAGGTGGCCACGGCGGAACAGACCGCCAAACTGTTCATAGACCACGTGTTCAAGGTCCACGGTCTACCAAGGTCTATCCTGTCCGACCGGGGGCGGCAGTTCATCTCGAACTTCTGGCAGAAGCTGATGGGCATCCTGAACGTCAAGATCAATCTAGCGTCGGCGAGACACCCACAGACCAATGGACAAGCGGAGAGGGTCAACGCCATCATGCAGCAGTACCTGAGATGCTACGCTAACCAGCAACCTGCAACATGGGTAGACTACCTACCACTCGCCGAGTTTGCTTACAACAATACGAAGCACGTGTCTACGGGGGTGACACCGTTCTTCGCCAACAACGGGAGGCATCCCAGAACCTTCCCGGGATTAGAGAGAGTGGGGGAGGGGGAGCCACAGGCAGCGGAAGCCTTAGCGTCAGAGTTGCAGGAGGTCCACGAACAGCTTAGGAGGCAGTTAGAACTAGCAAAGCATGCATACAAACTGCAGGCTGACAGACACAGAAGAGCGGGGGAAGACATACAGGTGGGAGACTGGGTTTGGTTAGCAGCTCAGGCAGTGCCGGCCAGATCGTTAGCCAAGAAGAAGCTCGGGCATAAGCAGCTAGGGCCTTACCAAGTCCAGGCACAGGTCAATCCAGTGGCCTTCTGGTTGACACTTCCGGAGGGATCCAGAATGCACCCGGTTTTCCATAGATCAGTGCTCACGCCCTATAAAGCACCTCACAGATTTCAGGAGCCAGGCACGGCACCAGACCCGCTCAGAGAAACGCCCAGAAAGGGGGGGTCGCCAACGGGGGAGCACATCAATGAGGTCACAGAGATTTTAGACTCGAGATGGGGGGAAGAGGGAGTAGAATATCTCCTCGCCAGAGAAGGTACCCCGGCCAGTGCCAACAGTTGGGTGCCGGACTATGCCTTGGAGGAGCCTCTGCTCAAAGAAGAATTTCATGCCCTCTTCCCACACAGGCCAATGCCAGCCGAGTATTTCGACGACTGGCTTTTCACACCCACACTTTCAACCAGCACATTCCAGGGGTTCGCCTCGGACGAGGAACCGGCACCAGACACACGCTCTCCGGAGGGATCACCCTCGGGGTCTGCCTCAGACCGCTCTTATTGGTGGGACGATCAACCAGAGGAGCAGTGGCGCAGGAAGTGGCTGGGGGGTCCTTGGCAGGCAACACCCTCAGATGAGAACGGGGGAGAGACGGACATGGACGTGTTGGGGGAGGACGTTGGGTTCGAGCACGGAGGCAGAGAGATGGAGGCAGAGGAGATCGACGTCGACGAGAGCACGGAGAACGAGCCGGACTTATCCGGCTGGATGTACGACACGGGGGACGAACTGTATCCGGCACTCACCCCCACAACGACGGAGCACCCAGTACCCACACCGGAAGGAGGGGAGGGGGAAGGGGGGGCTTCGAGGGGGGGATGGATGTCAGGGGCTCAGGAGCAGAGGCACAGGAGAGGGAGGAAATAGAGACCGAGGTGAAGGAATCTGAAGGAAATGTTAGCGATGACAGCCGTCCGAGGTCTCTGAGTCTCTCCAGCGACTCGGAGGATTCACAGAAAGGGGCTCCCATGGTCAGAGCAAGGGGGGTGCCTAGGGGGACACCCCAGGAAGAAGGGGCTAGAGGGGACTCAGAGAGCAGCAGTTGGAAATCAGGACCAGCTTATCCACCAGAGCGCAGTAGGGGGGAGGAGTCCCAGGCATCGGGATCAGGCGGCGCACCGCCAGCGGGAGAACATGAGTCAGGATTGGCCACGCCTCCATCGGAGAGCGAGGAAACGGTCAAAAGGAAGGTCGGAGACTGGGCGCGCGCGCCAAGTTCAAATGTACAAGAGGGCGGCGCAGTGGGCCAGGTCCTAAAGCCCGCCGAAAGGAGGGAGGAGACTCAGGGGGGTCAGCGTCAGCGTCAGAAGAGTCCAGGAAGGAAGGGACCCCGGGGGGTAGAAGGACCCAGAGGAGAAAGGAGAGACGGAAGAGGTGGAGTAAGGTTAGAGTCTTAAACTGGTGTACAGGGGGCGGAGACTCAGATGGAGCTTCGCCGGTCTAGCCTCTAGACGTAGAGATGCACGCTAGGGCTTGAAAATGGAAACTGTACTTCAATAAAGATTTTTGTACATTACTACCGGCTAGCGTTGGTCCTCTGTGAGCTGGGACCTGGAGGCAGTCTCTGACAGATACCCTTAATTATCCTGGTTCTGTAAAATCAACGCCAACTAGCTTGGATTATATGCGTGAGCTACGAGCAATAACACGGTAGTTCAGTATTGTCTGCACTGGTAAGTTTAAAGGACCCAAAGATGCCTATAATATAAGCAGCTATGCAGCAAGCTAGAGGTAGAATTATAAATTGTAACCCAGCAATACAGCAGTGAAAAATGATAAATTGACTTATGCAACAAACCTATAAGCAAAGCAAAGCTCCCCAGAGCCCTTAAGCACTATTATCAAAATCAACCAAATGAATTAAATTGCCAGATTAAATATATACTTACAAACTAACAGATGAAATGCCAGAAAGAGATGAACGTAGAAGAGGCATGAGCTATTTACTTTAAACCTGTATGCACAGATTATTTTGCAGGCGAAGAAGCCCTTTAATAAATCAAATGATATAAAACCCGGATCTCTTTTTCCTTATAACTATGAATTGACTATACCAAATTATAAAACTTAATGCCTAGGCAGAGAGTAAATGACACAGCTCCTCAGAGCACCGCAAGCTGAATGAAATAATTTGAATTCCAATATACTGTGCACTAATGCTTCAATTTAATTTAAATGCGTTTCGTATATTCCCAGAATGAAATTCTCAAGAGTGTAAGTATAAACAAAAGCAGTCAAATTAATTAGAGGATATCAATTCTAAGATCAGCCTAGCCAGAGACGCTGTAGCCAGCTCTATACAAGCTTATGGGGCTCCCTGCAGCCCCTTGTGCGCTCTTATTTAAGCTAGGCTCTTTTAGTAATTGCGCTATCATCCTTTGTTTATATTGCTTATTGTCAGGGGTTCAGGAGCAGAGGGACAGGAAAGGGAGGGATTGGAGACCGAGGGAGAGGAATCCGAGGGAGAGGTCAGCGATGATAGCCATCCGAGGTCTCTAAGTCTCTCCAGCGAATCAGAGGATTCACAGAAAGGGGCTCCCGTGGTCAGAGCTAGGGGGTTGCCAGAGGGAACACCCCAGGAAGGAGGGGCCAGAGGGGACTCAGAGAGCAGCAGCTGGAAATCGGGACCAGCTTCCCCACCGGAGAGCAGTAAGGGGGAGGAGTCCCAAGCATCGGCAGCAGGCAGCTTTCCGTCAGCGGAAGGGCATGAGTCAGGGTTAGCCACGCCTGCATCAGAGAGCGAGGAAACGGTCAAAAGGAAGGTCAGGGGCAGCGCGCGCGCGCCAAGTTCAAATGTACAAGAGGGAGGCGCAATGAGCAGCCCGGAGAGGGAGCCGGGTCCTAAAGCCCGGCGAAGAGAAGGGGAGGAGTCCGAAGGGTCCGCTTCCGAGGCGTCCAGGAAGGAAGGCACCAAGGGGGGTAGTAGGACCCAGAGGAGGAAGGAGAAACGTAGAAGGTGGAGTAAGGCTAGAGTCTTAAACTGGTGTACAGGGGGCGGAGACTCAGACGAGGCTTCGCTGGTCTAGGGTCTAGACGTAGAGACGCACGCTAGGGTTTGAAAATGGGAACTAAACTTCAATAAAGACTTTGTACAGTTCCGCTGGCTAGCGTTGGTCTTCTGTGAGCTGAGACCTGGGGGCCGTCTCTGACAGTAAGCCTCGTCCCACAGTTTCATCGGTTTTCTTCGCCTCAAGCATCGCTGCGGGAGCGAGGCAGGGAGGGCAGAAGACTGGTGCCTTGCGAGCTCACAAGAGTCAGGCGACATGACTACAGAACAGAAAATAGCTTCCCTGCAAGAAGCGGTGACACAACTCAGCGCTGAAATAATCGCATCCAGGAAGAGGGAGGAAGAAGCGGCAGCTGCCTGCAGAGATCTTCAAGCCAGGTTGGAAGGGCTTGTGAAGCAGGGGCTACCGGGACCCAGATCCGAGGGAATTGGGCTGGGGAAGAGAGGAGGCAGCATTGTATCTCATTTTGATGGGAATTTGCAGCAGTACCCCAATTTCCGAGCAGATGTGCTGTTTGCACTGCAGCTGCTGGATAGAGACTTTAGAGATGAGCGGGAGAAAGTGGGTTTTATTTTGTCTCATCTGCATGGGGACGCGAAAGCATGGCTGCGCAATCTGTGGAGGGATAATGATCCAGCGCTCCAAAGCGCAGATGCATTCATTAAAGCAATGGACTCCTGTTTCTTATCCAACATAGACATTGACATTGCCCGGAAAGACATATTTGGGCTAAGACAAGGGAAAGCCAGCGTAAGGCAGTATCATTCCCGGTTTTTTGCATTGGTCAACGCGCTGAATTGGGATAAGGATTCTCCGCCAGTTAGAGACCTTTTTTTGGAGGGATTGAACCCACAAATCAAGGATGAGATGGCACGGGGAGAGAGACCCACAACCACTCAGCAAGTGGTTGAAAGAGCGCTGTCTACTGGGGTGAGGCAGGAGGAACGCCCATGGAGCAAAGAAGAAGGGCGTTGGGGACGCACACCAGCGAGAGTGCCCTCCCTCTTGCCTAGAGAGGCAGCGCGTGCGCAGTCCACGCCTCCACAGGGAGGGGGCGACGAGCAGATGGAGATTGGCGGTGCTAGGGCTCACTCAGCTACCAGAGCCTTAACACCGGGAGCAGTAAAACCGAAGCTGCCTAGAAGGAACAGGAAGTGCTATATATGTGAGAGTGAAGAGCACATGGCGAAAGAGTGTCCCCAGAGGATCCACAAGCACACTGCAGCTTCAGTGACAGTATTGGAAACAACTCAGCAGAGAGAGACACAGCAGGGAAACGACCAAGTCTGGCTGGAAACGGAGGCACTGGGGCCCAGCCAGACGAGTCAGTGAAGAAGCCCCCAGAGATTTTACAGCCCACAGACCCCCTCCCGCCCAAACCAGTGGTGCAGCTCACCGCATCGCTCCAGCTGCCCAATGGACTCACCTTAGAAGTGCCTATTACAATTGACTCTGGCAGTAATGCAGACTTTATAGGACTGGAGTTCATTCAACAACACAACGTAGCTTTACTGCCAGCCACGCTGCCCCTGAAGGTTGTCACGGTGGATGGCAGGGAACTGCTAGGGGGGCAGGTGGTGCAGCAGACGCCGCCGATGGTGATGCAAATTGGGAATCACCGGGAGGTCATCAGCTTCAATGTCACCCAACTGTCGGACACGCCTGTAGTATTAGGCATGAGTTGGCTGCACAGGCACAGCCCAGCATTGGCTTGGTACCAGCGCCAACTGACTTTTGGCTCCTCCTACTGTGCAGAACACTGCATTATACCCAGCCCAGAAGGGGAAGAGGAGGACCCGCAGTTACAGTTGGGCACGCTGCAAGCAGTACCCCTCAAGTATGCGGAGTTTTTGGAAGTATTCTGCGAGAAGGAGGCGGACAAGCTACCTCCTCACAGACCCTATGATTGCAAGATTGACCTCCTGCCGGGGGCGACGCTGCCAACTGGGAAACTGTACTCCATGTCTGAGGATGAACTGCAGGAACTCAGGGAGTTCATAGATCACAATTTGAAGCGTGGGTTCATCCGGGAGTCGAAAGCGGTGGGAGGCAGTCCAGTATTCTTTGTGAAGAAGCGGGACACGCCCCAACGGAGGCTGGTGGTGGACTTCAGAATTTTAAATTCGAAAACCAAGCCCTCAGCTTTCCCCATGCCCAAGATAGATGACCTGCTCGCGACGGTGCGGAAAGGACGCGTTTTCACCAAGTTGGATCTACGTGGGGCGTACAACCTGATTCGCATGCGCGACGGCGACGAGTGGAAGACGGCCATGTTCACGCCTCTGGGCACCTACGAATACAGAGTTATGCCCTTCGGATTACAAAATGGCTCTCACACTTTCCAAGCCTTTATGCATCATGTGCTGGCGGGGCTCCTTTACAAGAAGTGCGTATGCTTCCTGGACGACATCCTGATTTTTTCAGAATCGCGAGAGGCGCACGAGAGGGATGTCAGGGAAGTTCTGCAGAGACTGAAGGAGCACAGGCTGTACGCCAAGCTGGAGAAGTGCCAGTTCGACGTGACGGAGGTGGATTTCCTGGGCTACAAGTTGTCGGACAAGGGGCTCGCCATGGACAGCGCCAAGGTTCGCGCAGTTTTGGATTGGAAAAGCCCGCGCAATCGGAAGGAAGTCCAGCGGTTTGTTGGCTTTGCCAACTTTTACCGCAAGTTCATCAAGGGATTTGCCATGCAGACAGCGGCCATCACCGACACGCTCAGCTCCAAGAAGAAGAAATTCATCTGGACGGAGCAAGCGGAGCAGTCCTTTCAGAAACTCAAGCGTCTCTTCGCGTCCGAAGAGCAGCTGCTGCATGTGAATCCCAGCAGACCCATGAGGGTGGAGACAGACGCCTCAGACAGAGCCGTGGGAGCTGTCCTGTTGCAACAAGACCAGCAGGGGGACTGGAGGCTGTGCGCCTTCTACTCGAGGAAGCTCAGCAAGTCGGAGCAGAATTACACTATCTGGGACAGGGAGTTGCTAGCCATACATGCAGCATTCAAGGCATGGAGGCACTTCCTCATCGGAGCCAGACATACAGTGCAGGTCCACACGGACCACAAGAATCTGGAGTACTGGCGCACGGCTAGGTTCCTCAACCAGAGACACATTAGATGGGCAGAGTTCTTCGCGGACTTCGACTTCAAGATAGAGTACATCCCAGGCGACAACAACGTGATGGCGGATGCATTGTCCAGAAAACCGCAATACCTTGAGGAGGCGGCACCGTCGGCGGCCAAGCACATTTTCGCACCGGAAGCGTGGGCATGCACGTCGGCAACCGTGGACCTGGACGCCGTACGTCGCGCGCTGCGGGAAGACCCCTTCGCACGGGCCAAGATGGAGGAGGTGCACAGGGGCACAGCGAGGGCCGACGAGTTCCAGATACGTGATGGGTTGCTCCTCCACAAGGGAGCACTCTACGTGCCGGGAGACGACCTCCGCGCAAGGGTCCTGCAGCAGCTACACGACGCTCCCACCGCCGGGCACTTTGGCAAAGAAAAGACTGTCGAACTCGTAGCCAGAGACTTTTGGTGGCCCAAGATGCGGGGGGAAGTAGCGGATTACGTCTCGAGATGTGACACCTGCCAAAGGGCCAAGTCAGTTCACAAACCGCCGGCGGGACTGCTGGAACCGCTGCAGACACCGTCTGAACCGTGGGAGAGGGTGGCCCTGGACTTCGTCACGGATCTGCCCAGCTCGAGGGGAAAGACAGCGGTGCTAGTGGTGGTGGACATGTTTACTAAGATGGCACACTTCATTCCGTGTGCGAAGGTAGCCACGGCAGAGCAGACCGCCAAACTGTTCATAGACCACGTGTTCAAAGTCCACGGTCTGCCACGGTCTATTCTCTCCGACCGGGGGCGACAGTTCATCTCGAACTTCTGGCAGAAGCTGATGGGCATTCTGAATGTCAAAGTCAATTTGGCCTCGGCGAGACACCCACAGACCAACGGGCAAGCAGAGAGGGTCAACGCCATCATGCAACAGTACCTGAGATGCTACGCCAATCAGCAGCCCACGACATGGGTGGACTACCTGCCACTCGCCGAATTCGCTTACAACAATACGAAGCACGTGTCGACGGGGGTGACGCCGTTCTTCGCCAACAACGGGAGGCATCCCAGAACCTTCCCGGGTTTAGAGAGAGTGGGGGAGGGGGAGCCACAGGCAGCGGAAGCCTTAGCGTCGGAGTTGCAGGAAGTCCACGAACAACTCAGGAGGCAGTTAGAACTAGCAAAGCACGCATACAAGGTGCAGGCTGACAGACGCAGAAGAGTTGGGGAAGACATACAGGTGGGAGACTGGGTCTGGTTAGCAGCGCAAGCAGTGCCGACCAGATCGTTAGCGAAGAAGAAGCTAGGGCATAAGCAGCTAGGACCTTACCAAGTCCAGGCACAGGTCAATCCAGTGGCCTTCCGGTTGGCTCTTCCGGAAGGTTCCAGAATGCATCCGGTGTTCCATAGATCGGTGCTCACGCCCTACAAAGCACCTCATAGATTTCAGGAGCCAGACACAGCACCAGACCCGCTCAGAGAAGGGCCCAGAAAGGGGGGGTCGCCTAGGAGGGGGCACATCAACGAGGTCACAGAGATTTTAGACTCGAGATGGGGGGAAGAGGGAGTAGAATATCTCCTAGCCAGAGAGGGTACCCCGGCCAGTGCCAACAGCTGGGTACTGGACTATGCCTTGGAGGAGCCTCTGCTCAAGGAGGAGTTTCATGCCATCTTCCCGCACAGGCCCATGCCAGCAGAGTATTTCGACGACTGGCTCTTCACACCCACTCTTTCGGCCAGCACATTCCAGGGGTTCGCCTCGGACGAGGAACAGGCACCAGTCCCGAGCTCCCAGGTGGGTTCGCCACCAGGGTCTGCCTCAGACCACTCGTATTGGTGGGACGATCAACCAGAGGAGCAGTGGCGCAGGAAGTGGCTGCGGGGTCCTTGGCTGGGACCACCCGAAGAGGGGGAGGGGGCGAGACGGACATGGACGTGTTGGGGGACAACGTGGGGTTCGAGCACGGAGACAGAGAGATGGAGGCAGAGGAGAGCGAGGTCGACGAGTACATGGGGGACGAACTGTATCCTGCACGCACCCCCGCTACGACGGAGCACCCAGTACCCACACCGGAAGGAGGGGAGGGGGGAAGGGGGGGCTTCGAGGGGGGGATGGATGTCAGGGGTTCAGGAGCAGAGGGACAGGAAAGGGAGGGATTGGAGACCGAGGGAGAGGAATCCGAGGGAGAGGTCAGCGATGATAGCCATCCGAGGTCTCTAAGTCTCTCCAGCGAATCAGAGGATTCACAGAAAGGGGCTCCCGTGGTCAGAGCTAGGGGGTTGCCAGAGGGAACACCCCAGGAAGGAGGGGCCAGAGGGGACTCAGAGAGCAGCAGCTGGAAATCGGGACCAGCTTCCCCACCGGAGAGCAGTAAGGGGGAGGAGTCCCAAGCATCGGCAGCAGGCAGCTTTCCGTCAGCAGAAGGGCATGAGTCAGGGTTAGCCACGCCTGCATCAGAGAGCGAGGAAACGGTCAAAAGGAAGGTCAGGGGCAGCGCGCGCGCGCCAAGTTCAAATGTACAAGAGGGAGGCGCAATGAGCAGCCCGGAGAGGGAGCCGGGTCCTAAAGCCCGGCGAAGAGAAGGGGAGGAGTCCGAAGGGTCCGCTTCCGAGGCGTCCAGGAAGGAAGGCACCAAGGGGGGTAGTAGGACCCAGAGGAGGAAGGAGAAACGTAGAAGGTGGAGTAAGGCTAGAGTCTTAAACTGGTGTACAGGGGGCGGAGACTCAGACGAGGCTTCGCTGGTCTAGGGTCTAGACGTAGAGACGCACGCTAGGGTTTGAAAATGGGAACTAAACTTCAATAAAGACTTTGTACAGTTCCGCTGGCTAGCGTTGGTCTTCTGTGAGCTGAGACCTGGGGGCCGTCTCTGACACTTATGTTTATTACCTTTGTTTATATTGCTTTTGAATTTAAAACCAATGAGAAAGTGAGGGGCACTCGAAAAGGAGATAGCTCCCACGTGGTTTTGCCTCTCCTAAAATGGCTGCCACCGCAAGGCCACGTGGGCAATCAAAATGGCGGCTGTGATGCGTTCCCGTTGCCTAGCGACAATGAACACGTGCGAAAACACTTAACGCTAGCCCTTTAACACTGAAAAATTCCGCAGCCTCAAGAGCAAAACCTGCAGGCATTCCCCATGTACCCCTTATGAACGTTAATTATTCCCCTGGTTTTCTCGCCGGTTAAGCTTAAAAGGGAGGGTTTGTAAAATTACTTCCCACGTGGAATGCCTATAGTAAAATGGCGGCCGCGCGGAAAGGCACGTGGGCAGATGAAATGGCGGCCGAGGCATGCTGGTTGCCCGGCAACGGCATAGCTGCTTTCCAAGTCTAAACTTCCGCGCGAAATTAAAACAGCCTGTAGAGGAAGCGATGCTCTGCGGAAGCCACTCACCCCCTCAAGAATGCTGCTTTGGGTTTGGGTTCCATCTGCATAAAAAGAAGATGATAAAGCTCTGATGGGGCTTATATCAAATTGGTGTTTTGGCGGTTAGAATGCACATTCACCAAAAATCGCAGTAAAATGTTTGTTATCAGCCCAAATCAATTATAGGTGATTTGCTTCCATCTCAATCAAAAGAGCACGAATAAGCTTTAATTGTTCTTTCCGTGTTCATTCACAAACAAATAGCAAAGCAAATAAGTCTAAACTAGGAAAAAGAGGATGTTTTGGGTTCCAACTACATAGAAAGAAGAATCTTGGCTTTCGCTTATTTCAAGTTGTGTTCTTTAGTGTTAATGCAACATTGACCCAGAAATCGCAAAGTGCATGTGTCAGAGACTGCCTCCCGGTCTCAGCTCACAGAAGACCAACGCTAGCCATTAGAACTGTACAGAAGTCTTTATTGGCATTTAGTTTCCATTTCCAAACACTAGCGTGCGTCTCTACGTCTAAACCCTAGACCAGCGAAGCCTCGTCTGAGTCTCCGCCCCCTGTACACCAGCTTAAGACTCTAGCCTTACTCCACCTTCTACGTTTCTCCTTCCTCCTCTGGGTCCTACTACCCCCCTGGGTGCCTTCTTTCCGGGATGCCTCGGAAGCGGACCCTTCGGACTCCTCCCCTTCTCTCCGGCGGGCTTTGGGACCCGGCTCTCTCTCCGGACTGCCCATTGCACCCCCCTCCTGTACATTTGAACTTGGCGCGCGCGCGCTGCCCCTGACCTTCCTTTTGACCGTTACCTCGCTCTCTGATGCAGGCGTGGCTAACCCTGACTCATGTCCTTCCGCTGACGGAAGGCTGCCTGCTGCCGATGTTTGGGACTCCTCCCCCTTACTGCTCTCCGGTGGGAAAGTTGGTCCCGATTTCCAGCTGCTGCTCTCTGAGTCCCCTCTGGCCCCTCCTTCCTGGGGTGTTCCCTCTGGCAACCCCCTGGCTCTGACCACTGGGGCCCCTTTCTGTGAATCCTCTGATTCACTGGAGAGACTTAGAGACCTCGGATGGCTACCCTCGCTGACTTCTCCCTCAGATTCCTCTCCCTCGGTCTCTACTTCCTCCCTCTCCTGTCCCTCTGCTCCTGAACCCCTGACATCCATCCCCCCCTCGAAGCCCCCCCTTCCCCCCTCCCCTCCTTCCGGTGCGGGTACTGGGTGCTCCGTCGTCGCGGGGGTGCTTGCCGGATACAGTTCATCCCCCATGTGCTCGTCAACGTCGCTCTCCTCTGCTTCCATCTCTCTGTCTTCATGCTCGAACCCCACGTTGTCCCCCAACACGTCCATGTCCGTCTCGCCCCTCTCCCCCTCTTCGGGTGGTCCCATCCAAGGACCCCTCAGCCACTTCCTGCGCCACTGCTCCTCTGGTTGATCGTCCCACCAATACGAGTGGTCTGAGACAGACCCCGGTGGCGAACCCACCTGAGAGCTGGGGACTGGTGCCTGTTCCTCGTCCGAGTCGAACCCCAGGAATGTGCTGGCTGAAAGAGTGGGTGTGAAAAGCCAGTCATCGAAATACTCTGCTGGCATGGGCCTGTGCGGGAAGAGGGCATGAAACTCCTCTTTGAGCAGCGGTTCCTCCAAGGCATAGTCCGGTACCCAGCTGTTGGCACTGGCCGGGGTACCCTCTCTGGCTAGGAAATATTCTACTCCCTCTTCCCCCCATCTGGAGTCCAAAATCTCTGTGACCTCATTGATGTGTCCCTTCCTAGGCGGCCCCCTCACTCTGGGCCCTTCACTGCTCTGGTCTGGTGCTGTGTCTGGCTCCTGAAACCTATGAGGTGCTTTGTAGGGCGTGAGCACCGATCTATGGAACACCGGATGCATTCTGGAACCCTCCGGAAGAGCCAACCGGAAGGCCACTGGATTGACCTGCGCCTGGACTTGGTAAGGTCCTAGCTGCTTATGTCCTAGCTTCTTCTTAGCTAATGATCTGGTCGGCACTGCTTGCGCTGCTAGCCAGACCCAGTCACCCACCTGTATGTCTTCCCCAACTCTTCTGTGTCTGTCGGCCTGCACCTTGTATGCGTGCTTTGCTAGTTCTAGCTGCCTCCTGAGCTGTTCGTGGACTTCCTGCAACTCTGACGCTAAGGCTTCCGCTGCCTGTGGCTCCCCCTCCCCCACTCTCTCTAAACCCGGGAAGGTTCTGGGATGCCTCCCGTTGTTGGCGAAGAACGGCGTCACCCCCGTCGACACGTGCTTCGTGTTGTTGTAAGCGAACTCGGCGAGCGGCAGGTAGTCCACCCATGTCGTGGGCTGCTGGTTGGCGTAGCATCTTAGGTACTGCTGCATGACGGCGTTGACCCTCTCCGCTTGTCCGTTGGTCTGCGGGTGTCTCGCCGACGCCAAATTGACTTTGACGTTCAGAATGCCCATCAGCTTCTGCCAGAAGTTCGAGATGAACTGTCGCCCCCGGTCGGAAAGAATAGACCGTGGCAGACCGTGGACCTTGAACACGTGGTCTATGAACAGTTTGGCGGTCTGCTCTGCCGTGGCTACCTTCGCACACGGAATGAAGTGTGCCATCTTAGTAAACATGTCCACCACCACTAGCACTGCTGTCTTTCCCCTCGAGCTGGGCAGATCCGTGACGAAGTCCAGGGCCACCCTCTCCCACGGTTCAGACGGTGTCTGCAGCGGTTCCAGCAAACCCGCCGGCGGTCTGTGAACTGACTTGGCCCTTTGGCAGGTGTCACATCTCGAGACGTAATCCGCTACTTCCCCCCGCATCTTGGGCCACCAAAAGTCTCTGGCTACGAGTTCGACAGTCTTTTCTTTGCCAAAGTGCCCGGCGGTGGGAGCGTCGTGTAGCTGCTGCAGGACCCTTGCGCGGAGGTCGTCTCCCGGCACGTAGAGTGCTCCCTTGTGGAGGAGCAACCCATCGCGGATCTGGAACTCGTCGGCCCTCGCTGTGCCCCTGTGCACCTCCTCCATCTTGGCCCGTGCGAAGGGGTCTTCCCGCAGCGCGCGACGTACGGCGTCCAGGTCCACGGTTGCTGACGCGCATGCCCACGCTTCCGGTGCGAAAATGTGCTTGGCCGCCGACGGTGCCGCCTCCTCCAGGTATTGCGGCTTTCTGGACAACGCATCCGCCATCACGTTGTTGTCGCCTGGGATGTACTCTATCTTGAAGTCGAAGTCCGCGAAGAACTCTGCCCATCTAATGTGTCTCTGGTTGAGGAACCTAGCCGTGCGCCAGTACTCCAGATTCTTGTGGTCCGTGTGGACCTGCACTGTATGTCTGGCTCCGATGAGGAAGTGCCTCCATGCCTTGAATGCTGCATGTATGGCTAGCAACTCCCTGTCCCAGATAGTGTAATTCTGCTCCGACTTGCTGAGCTTCCTCGAGTAGAAGGCGCACGGCCTCCAGTCCCCCTGCTGGTCTTGTTGCAACAGGACAGCTCCCACGGCTCTGTCTGAGGCGTCCGTCTCCACCCTCATGGGTCTGCTGGGATTCACATGCAGCAGCTGCTCTTCGGACGCGAAGAGACGCTTGAGTTTCTGAAAGGACTGCTCCGCTTGCTCCGTCCAGATGAATTTCTTCTTCTTGGAGCTGAGCGTGTCGGTGATGGCTGCTGTCTGCATGGCAAATCCCTTGATGAACTTGCGGTAAAAGTTGGCAAAGCCGACAAACCGCTGGACTTCCTTCCGATTGCGTGGGCTCTTCCAGTCCAAAACTGCGCGAACCTTGGCGCTGTCCATGGCGAGCCCCTTGTCCGACAACTTGTAGCCCAGGAAATCCACCTCCGTCACGTCGAACTGGCACTTCTCCAGTTTGGCGTACAGCCTGTGCTCCTTCAGTCTCTGCAGAACTTCCCTGACATCCCTCTCGTGCGCCTCTCGCGATTCTGAAAAAATCAGGATGTCGTCCAGGAAGCATACGCACTTCTTGTAAAGGAGCCCCGCCAGCACATGATGCATAAAGGCTTGGAAAGTGTGAGAGCCATTTTGTAATCCGAAGGGCATAACTCTGTATTCGTAGGTGCCCAGTGGCGTGAACATGGCCGTCTTCCACTCGTCTCCTTCGCGCATGCGAATCAGGTTGTACGCGCCACGTAGATCCAGCTTGGTAAAAACGCGTCCTTTCCGCACCGTCGCGAGCAAGTCGTCTATCTTGGGCATGGGGAAGGCTGAGGGCTTGGTTTTCGAATTCAAGATTCTGAAGTCCACCACCAATCTTTTTTGGGGCGTATCCCGCTTCTTCACAAAGAATACGGGACTGCCTCCCACCGCTTTCGACTCCCGGATGAACCCACGCTTCAAATTGTGATCTATGAACTCCCTGAGTTCTTGCAGTTCATCCTCAGACATGGAGTACAGTTTTCCAGTGGGCAGCGTCGCCCCCGGCAGGAGGTCAATCTTGCAATCATAGGGTCTGTGAGGGGGTAGCTTGTCCGCCTCCTTCTCGCAGAATACCTCCAAAAACTCCGCATACTTGTGTGGTACTGCTTGCAGCGTGCCCAACTGCAACTGCGGGTCCTCCTCTTCCCCTTCCGGGCTGGGTATAATGCAGTGTTCTGCACAGTAGGAGGAGCCAAAAGTCAGGTGGCGCTGGTACCACGCCAATGCTGGGCTGTGCCTGTGCAGCCAACTCATGCCTAATACTATAGGCGTGTCGGACAGCTGGGTGACATTGAAACTGATGACTTCCCGGTGATTCCCAATTTGCATCACCATAGGCGGCGTCTGCTGCACCACCTGCCCCCCTAGCAGTTCCCTGCCATCCACCGTGACAACCTTCAGGGGCAGTGTGGCTGGCAGTAATGCTACGTTGTGTTGTTGAATGAACTCCAATCCTATAAAGTCTGCGTTACTGCCAGAGTCAATTGTAATAGGCACTTCTAATGTGAGTCCATTGGGCAGCTGAAGCGATGCGGTTAGCTGCACCACTGGCTTGGGCGGGAGGGGGTCTGTGGGCTGCAAAATCTCTGGGGACTTCCTCACTGACTCGTCTGGCTGGGCCCCAGTGCCTCCTCTTCCAGCCAGACCTGGTCGTTTCCCTGCTGTGGTGCTCTCTGCTGAGTTGTTTCCAATACTGTCACTGAAGCTGCAGTGTGCTTGAAACTCCTCTGGGGACACTCTTTCGCGATGTGCTCTGCACTCTCACATATATAACACTTCCTGTTCCTTCTAGGCAGCTTCGATTTTACTGCTCCCGGCGTTAAGGCTCTGGTAGCTGAGTGAGCCCTAGCACCGCCAATCTCCATCTGCTCCTCGCCCCCTCCCTGTGGAGGCGTGGACTGCGCACGCGCTGCCTCTCTGGGCAAGAGGGAGGGCACTCTCGCTGGTGAACGTCCCCAATGCCCTTCTTCTTTGCTCCACGGACGTTCTTCCTGCCTCACCCCAATAGACAACGCTCTTTCAACCACTTGCTGAGTGGTGGTGGGTCTCTCACCCCTTGCCATCTCATCCTTGATCTGTGCATTCAAACCCTCCCAAAAAAGGTCTCTAACCGGCGGAGAATCCTTATCCCAATTCAGCGCGTTGACCAATGCAAAAAACCGGGAATGATACTGCCTTACGCTGGCTTTCCCTTGTCTTAGCCCAAATATGTCCCTCCGGGCAATGTCCAGGTCTATTTTGGATAAGAAACAGGAGTCCATCGCCTTAATGAACGCATCTGCGCTTTGAAGCGCTGAATCCTTATCTCTCCACAGGTTGCGCAGCCATGATTTCGCGTCCCCATGCAAATGAGACAAAATAAACCCCACTTTCTCCCGTTCGTCTCTAAAGTCTCTTTCCAGCAGCTGCAGCGCAAACAGCACATCTGCTCGGAAATTGGGGTACTGCTGCAAATTCCCATCAAAATGAGATACAATGCTGCCTCCTCTCTTCCCCAAACCGATCCCCTCGGACCTGGGTGCTGGGATCCCCTGCTTTACAAGCCCTTCCAACCTGGCTTGAAGATCTCTGCATGCAGCTGCCGCTTCTTCCTCTCTCTTCCTGGATGCGATTATTTCAGCGTTGAGTAGCGTCACCGCTTCTTGCAGGGAAGCTATTTTCTGTTCTGTAGTCATCTTGCCTGACTCTTGTGAGCTCGCAAGGCACCAGTCTTCCACCCTCCCTGCCTCGCTTCCTTAGCGATGCTTGAGGCGAAGAAAACCGATGGTAACTGGAGACGAGGCTTACTGTCAGAGACTGCCTCCCGGTCTCAGCTCACAGAAGACCAACGCTAGCCATTAGAACTGTACAGAAGTCTTTATTGGCATTTAGTTTCCATTTCCAAACACTAGCGTGCGTCTCTACGTCTAAACCCTAGACCAGCGAAGCCTCGTCTGAGTCTCCGCCCCCTGTACACCAGCTTAAGACTCTAGCCTTACTCCACCTTCTACGTTTCTCCTTCCTCCTCTGGGTCCTACTACCCCCCTGGGTGCCTTCTTTCCGGGATGCCTCGGAAGCGGACCCTTCGGACTCCTCCCCTTCTCTCCGGCGGGCTTTGGGACCCGGCTCTCTCTCCGGACTGCCCATTGCACCCCCCTCCTGTACATTTGAACTTGGCGCGCGCGCGCTGCCCCTGACCTTCCTTTTGACCGTTACCTCGCTCTCTGATGCAGGCGTGGCTAACCCTGACTCATGTCCTTCCGCTGACGGAAGGCTGCCTGCTGCCGATGTTTGGGACTCCTCCCCCTTACTGCTCTCCGGTGGGAAAGTTGGTCCCGATTTCCAGCTGCTGCTCTCTGAGTCCCCTCTGGCCCCTCCTTCCTGGGGTGTTCCCTCTGGCAACCCCCTGGCTCTGACCACTGGGGCCCCTTTCTGTGAATCCTCTGATTCACTGGAGAGACTTAGAGACCTCGGATGGCTACCCTCGCTGACTTCTCCCTCAGATTCCTCTCCCTCGGTCTCTACTTCCTCCCTCTCCTGTCCCTCTGCTCCTGAACCCCTGACAGCATGTAATGAGACAAAAATAACAAAACACCAGCTTTTCGCTTCCATATGTGTAGAAAGAAGACGAATAAGCTTTGGGGTTAGAAAGCACATTCTCCCAAAAATCAAACTGAAGTGTATGTTATAAGCCAAAATCGGGCATAGGTGTTTTAGTTCCATCTCAATGAAAAGGGGATGAATAAACTTGGCTTGTTTTATTCGGTGTTCACTCACCCACAAGTAGCAAAACAAAGTGTAATAAGTCTAAACTAGGCAAAAGAGGATGGTTTGGGTTTCATCTACTTAGAAAGAAGAATCTTGGCTTTCACTTATTTCAAGTCGTGTTCTTTGGTGAAAATGCAACATTAACCCAGAAATCGCAAAGTGTATGTAAGGAGACGAAAATAACAAAACACCGTCTTTTCGCTTCCATATGTGAAGAAATAAGACAAATAAGCTTTGATTGAGCTTATTTCAATTCGTATGGTGTTTTTTCGGTGTGCACTAGAATCACCTCCAACCAAATAAAAATGGTGTTGTCGGTTCCATCTGCATAAGAAGAAGATGATAAAGCTGTGTTTGGGCTTATTTCCAATTGTTGTTTTTGGGGTTAGAAAGCACATTCACCCAAAATCAAACTGAAGTGTACGCCAAAATCAAGCATAGGTGTTTTAGTTCCATCTCAATCGAAAGAGCACGAATACGATTTAATTGTTCTTTCCGTGTACATTCACACATAATTAGCAAAGCAAAGTGTAATGTCTAAACTAGGCAAAAGAGGATGTTTTGTGTTTCATCTTCTTAGAAAGAAGAATCTTGGCTTTCACATATTTCAAGTCGTGTTCTTTGGTGAAAATGCAACATTAGCCCAGAAATCGCAGTGTTTGTAATGAGACCAAAATAACAAAACACCGTCTTTTCGCTTCCATATGTGAAGAAAGAAGACAAATAAGCTTCGATTGAGCTTATTTCAATTCGCAAGGTGTTTTTTGGGTGTGCACTAGAATCACCTCGAACCAAAGCAAAAAGGAGTTTTGGCTTCCATCTACATAAAAACAAGATGATAAAGCTCTGATTGAGCTCATTTCCAATTGTTGTTTTTGGGGTTAGAAAGCACATTCACCCAAATATCAAACTGAAGTGTATGTTGTAAGCCAAAATCAAGCATAGGTGTTTTAGTTCCATCTCAATGGAGATTTTGATTGAACTTATTTCAATTCGCATGGTGCTTCTTGGGCTTGCACCAGAATCACCCCTAACAAAATAAAAATGGTGTTTTCGGTTCCATCTGCATAAGAAGAAGATGATAAAGCTGTGATTGGGTTTATTTCCCGTTACTGTTTTTGGGTTTAGAATGCATTCACCCAAAAATCGCAGTTAAATGTTTGTTAGCAGCCCAAATCAAGCATAGCTGCTTTGGTTCCATGTTTCCGTGTTCATTCACACACAATTAGCAAAGCAAAGTGTAATGTCTAAACTAGGCAAAAGAGGATGTTTTGGGTTTCATTTACTTAGAAAGAAGAATATTGGATTTCACTTATTTCAAGTTGTGTTCTTTGGTGAAAATGCAACATTAGCCCACAAATCGCAAAGTGTATGTAATGAGACCAAAATAACAAAACACCGTCTTTTCGCTTCCATATGTGATGAAAGAAGACAAATAAGCTTTAATTGAAATTTCAATTCGCATGGTGCTTCTTGGGTGTGCACCAGAATCACCCCTAACCAAATCAAAAATGGTTTTTTCGGTTCCATCTGCATAAGAAGAAGATGATAAAGCTGTGATGGGGTTTATTTCCCGTTGCTGTTTTTGGGTTTAGAATGCATTCACCCAAAAATCGCAGTTAAATGTTTGTTAGCAGCCCAAATCAAGCATAGCTGCTTTGGTTCCATCTTTCCGTGTTCATTCACACACAATTAGCAAAGCAAAGTGTAATGTCTAAACTAGGCAAAAGAGGATGTTTTGGGTTTCATTTACTTAGAAAGAAGAATAATGGGTTTCACTTATTTCAAGTTGTGTTCTTTGGTGAAAATGCAACATAGCCCAGAAATCGCAAAGTGTATGTAATGAGACCAAAATAACAAAACAACGTCTTTTCGCTTCCATATGTGAAGAAAGAAGACAAATAAGCTTTCATTGAGCTTATTTCAATTCGCAAGATGTTTTTTGGGTGTGCACTAGAATCACCTCCAACCAAAGCAAAAAGGAGGTTTGGGTTCCATTTGTAGATGGAAGAAAAAGAAGATGATAAAGCTTATTTCCAATTGTTGTTTTTGGCGTTAGAAAGCACACTCACCCCAAAATCAAACTGAAGTGTATAAGCCAAAATCAATATATAGGTGTTTTAGTTCCCTCTCAATGAAAAGAGGACGAATAAACTTGGATTGTTTTATTCGGTGTTCACACACCCACAAGTAGCAAAGCAAAGTGTAATAAGTCTAAGCTAGGCAAAAGAGGATGGTTTGGGTTTCATCTACTTAGAAAGAAGAATCTTGGATTTCACTTATTTCAAGTTGTGTTCTTTGGTGAAAATGCAACATTAGCCCAGGAATCGCAAAGTGTATGTAATGAGACGAAAATAACAAAACACCGCCTTTTCGCTTCCATATGTGAAGAAAGAAGACAAATAAGCTTTGATTGAGCTTATTTCAATTCGTGTGGTGTTTTTTGGGGTGTGCACTAGAATCACCTCCAATCAAATAAAAATGGTGTTTTCGGTTCCATCTGCATAAGAAGAAGCTGTGATTGGGTTTATTTCCCGTTGCTGTTTTTGGGGTTAGAATGCATTCACCCAAAAATCGCAGTTAAATGTTTGTTAGCAGCCGAAATCAATCATAGCTGCTTTGGTTCCATCTCAATCGAAAGAGCACGAATAAGCTTTAATTGTTCTTTCCGTGTTCATTCACACACAATTAGCAAAGCAAAGTGTAATAAGTCTAAACTAGGCAAAAGAGGATGTTTTGGGTTTCATTTACTTAGAAAGAAGAATAATGGATTTCACTTATTTCAAGTTGTGTTCTTTGGTGAAAATGCAACATTAGCTCAGAAATCGCAAAGTGTATGTGATGAGACCAAAATAACAAAACACCGTCTTTTCGCTTCCAAATGTGAAGAAATAAGACAAATAAGCTTTGATTGAGCTTATTTCAATTCGTGTGGTGTTTTTTGGGTGTGCACTAGAATCACCTCCAACCAAATAAAAATGGTGTTGTCAGGGTTGCTTCAAGATCCTAGCTCACAGAGGATCACGCTAGCCAACGGTCATTAAGTAAAAGTCTTTATTGAGTTACAGTTTCCATTCTCAAGCTGCTGCGTGCAACCCTACGTCTAGTAGCTAGATCGGCGAAGCTCCGTCTGAATCTCCGCCCCTCGTACACCAACTTAATATCCTAGCCCTGCTCCACCTTTTCCGCCTGACTGTTCTTCTCTGGGTCCCTCTGCCCCCCTGGGTCTCTTCCTTCCGGGATTCTTCGGACGCTGACCCCCCGGACTCTCCTGTCTCCTTGCGCCGGGCTTTAGGACCCGGCTCTCTTTCCGGGCTGCCTACTGCGCCTCCTTCCTGTGCATTTGAACTTGGCGCGCGCGCCCAACCTTCCACCTTCCGTCTAACCGTTTCTTCGCTCCCAGATGGAGGTGTGGCCACCCCTGACTCGTGCCCTCCCTCCTGCTGTGAGCTGCCAGCGCTTGCCCCCTGGCTCCTTTCCTCTTCCCTGCTCTCTGGCGGTGACGCTGGACCCGATCTCCAACTGCTCTCCTCTGATTCCCCTCTGGCTCTATCTCCCTGGGGTGCCCCCCTAAACTCCCCCCTTGCCTTGGCCACTGGTGCTCCTTTCTGTGAATCCTCCGACTCACTGGAGAGACTCGGAGATCTCGGGTCGTCGTCATCGCTCATCCTTTCTTCTGCCCCCTCCCCTTCGCTCTCTGTTTCCTCCCTTGCCCTTGCCTCTGCTCCTGAACCCCTGACATCCATCCCCCCCTCGAAGCCCCCCACTCCCCCTTCCCCTCCTTCCGGTGCTGGAGCTGGGTGCTGCTGCGTCAAGGAGACGAATGTCGGGTACCGTTCGGTTCCCGTAGCGGGCCTCCCTCCGAAGTCTTCCGGTTCTTCCTCCCTTCTCTCGTTGACGACGGTCACCTCTGCTTCCATCTCTGTGCCGCCGTGCTCGAAACCTGGATCGTCCCCGAAAATGTCCATGTCCGTCTCTCCCTCGCTTCCTCCAGGCGGCGTTGCTCGGCCTGGACCTTCTTGCCACTTCCTGCGCCACTGTTCCTCTGGTTTGTCGTCCCACCAATACGAGGGTTCTGAGGCAGATCCCGAGGGCGACCCCTCCGGGGAACGGACGTCTCGTATCGGGTCCTCGTCAGAGTCGAACCCCCGGAACGTGCTGCCCGAAAGCGTGGGTGTGAAAAGCCAGTCGTCGAAAAAGTCTGCTGGCATCGGTCTATGTGGGAAGAGGGCATGAAACTCGTCTTTGAGCAGAGGTTCGTCCAAGGCGTAGTCCGGCACCCAACTGTTCGCACTGGCCGGGGTGCCCTCCCTGGCGAGAAAGTATTCTACCCCTTCTTCCCCCCATCTGGAATCCAAAATCTCTGTGACTTCGTTGATGCGCTCCTTCTGTGCCACTCCTGCGTGCCCTGTTCTGTCTCTGGCCGGACTCTGCGCCGTTCCGGGTTCCTGAAACCTGTGCGGTGCCTTGTAGGGAGTGAGCACCGATCTGTGGAATACCGGATGCATTCTGGAACCCTCCGGAAGCGCCAGCCTGAAGGCCACCGGGTTGACCTGCTCTTCGACTTGATAGGGCCCCAGTTGCTTATGCCCTAGTTTCTTCTTGGCCAACGACCTGGCCGGCACTGCGTGGGCTGCTAACCAGACCCAGTCCCCCACGTGTAGCTCTTCGCCAACCCTTCTGCGTTTGTCCGCTTGTACCTTGTATGCGTGCTTGGCCAGCTCCAGGTGGCGCCTCAGCTGATCGTGGACTTCCTGCAGTTCCGACGCGAACGCATCTGCCGTCTGCGGCTCCCCTTCCCCCAGCCTTTCCAGTCCCGGGAAGGTTCTGGGGTGCCTCCCGTTGTTGGCGAAGAACGGTGTGACCCCCGTGGACACGTGCTTCGTGTTGTTGTAAGCGAACTCGGCGAGCGGCAGGTAATCCACCCACGTCGCAGGCTGTTGATTTGCATAGCACCTCAAGTACTGCTGCATGATGGCATTGACCCGTTCTGCTTGCCCGTTGGTTTGCGGGTGTCTCGCCGACGCCAGGTTGATCTTGACGTTCAGGAAGCCCATCAGCCGCTGCCAGAAATTTGAGATGAACTGCCGCCCCCGGTCGGACAGAATAGACCGTGGCAGACCGTGAACCTTGAACACGTGGTCTATGAACAGTTTGGCGGTTTGTTCCGCCGTGGCCACCTTCGCACACGGAATGAAATGTGCCATCTTGGAGAACAAGTCCACCACCACCAGCACTGCCGTCTTGCCCCTCGAGCTGGGCAGATCCGTGACAAAGTCCAGGGCCACCCTCTCCCAAGGTTCGGCCGGAGTTTGCAGCGGTTCCAACAGTCCGGCCGGCGGTCTAAGCACTGGCTTCGCCCTCTGGCAGGTGTCACACCTCGCCACGTAGTCCGCGACCTCCCTTCTCATTCCAGGCCACCAGAAATCCCTGGCTACTAGTTCCACCGTCTTCTCCTTGCCGAAGTGCCCTGCAGTGGGCGCGTCGTGCAGCTGCTGCAGCACCTTGGCGCGAAGTTCGTCTCCCGGCACGTAGATGGCCCCTTTACGGATGAGCAATCCATCTCTTAGCTGGAAACCGTCGGCCGCTGCTTTGCCCCTTTGCACCTCTGAGATCTTTGCTTGCGCGAAGGAGTCCCCTTGCAACGCTCGTCGCACCGCCTCCAGATCCACGGTTGCCGCGGCGCACGCCCACACTGTTGGTGCGAAGATGTGCATGGCGGCCGCTGGCGTTGCTTCCTCCAGATACTGTGGCTTGCGGGAGAGAGCGTCCGCCATGATGTTGGTGTCCCCCGGGACATACTCTATTCGGAAGTCGAAGTTCGCAAAGAACTCAGCCCAACGTATCTGCCTCTGGTTCAGGAACTGTGCCGTGCGCCAGTGCTCTAGGTTCTTGTGGTCCGTGCAAACCTGCACCGTGTGCTTGGCGCCGATCAGAAAGTGCCTCCACGCCTTGAACGCTGCATGAATGGCCAGCAACTCCCTGTCCCATATGGTGTAGTTCTGCTCGGACTTGCTGAGCTTCCTGGAGTAAAACGCTCCCGGTCGCCACACCCCCTGCGGGTCTTTCTGCAGCAGGACCGCCCCCACGGCTCTGTCCGAGGCGTCAGTCTCCACCCTCATCGGCTTGCTGGGGTTGACATGAAGCAGCTGCTCTTCCGACGCGAAGAGACGCTTGAGTGCCTGAAAGGACTGTTCCGCCTGCTCTGTCCAAATGAACTTCTTTTTCTTGGAGCTAAGCGTGTCAGTGATGGCCGCCGTCTGCATAGCGAAGCCCTTGATAAACTTGCGATAGAAGTTCGCAAAGCCGACAAACCGTTGGACCTCCTTCCGGTTGCGCGGGCTCTTCCAATCCAACACCGCTCGAACCTTGGCGCTGTCCATGGCGAGCCCCTTGTCAGACAGCTTGTAGCCCAGAAAATCCACCTCCGTCACGTCAAATTGGCACTTCTCCAGCTTGGCGTAGAGCCTATGGTGCTTCAGCCTGTTCAGTACTTCCTTGACGTGTTTGTCATGCTCCTGTTGCGACTCCGAAAAGATCAGGATGTCATCTAAGAAACAGACGCACGTCTTGTAGAGAAGTCCCGCCAACACGTGATGCATGAATGCTTGAAAAACGTGGGAGCCATTTTGCAATCCAAAAGGCATAACTCTATATTCGTAGGTCCCCAGTGGCGTGAACATGGCTGTTTTCCACTCGTCTCCCTCCCGCATGCGAATGAGGTTGTACGCACCTCGCAGATCCAATTTGGTGAACACTCTGCCCTTCCGCACCTTTGCGAGGAGGTCGTCAATTCGGGGCATGGGGAAGTCCGACGGCTTAGTCACACTGTTCAAGATCCTGTAATCCACTACGAGCCTCTTTTGGGGCGTATCCCGCTTCTTAACGAAGAACACCGGGCTGCCTCCCACCGCCTTGGACTCTCGGATGAAACCGCGCTCCAAATTATGATCTATGAACTCCTTGAGTTCTTGCAGCTCGTCCTCTGACATGGAATACAGTCTCCCCTTAGGCAGCGCCGCCCCTGGCAGCAGGTCAATCTTGCAGTCATATGGCCTGTGAGGGGGTAGCCTGTCTGCCTCCTTCTCGCAGAAAACTTCCAAGAATTCTGCGTACTTGTGGGGAATCGCTTGCAGCGTGCCTAGCAGTAGCTGTGACTCCTCTTCCTCTCCTTCCTGCCTGGGCACGATGCAGTGTTCAGCACAAAAGGAAGAGCCGAAGGTCAGCTGCCTCTGGTACCAAGCCAGCGTTGGGCTGTGTTTGTCCAGCCAACTCATGCCCAACACAATGGGCGTGTCCGACAATTGAGTGACGTTGAAGCTGATGACTTCTTGGTGATTCCCAAGTCGCATCACCATCGGTGGCGTCTGCTGCACCACTTGCCCTCCTAGCAGCTCCCTGCCATCCACCGTGACCACCTGCAGGGGCAGTGTGGCCGGCAGCAACTGCATAGCATGCTGGTTGACGAAGTCCTGCCCCATAAAGTCCGCATTGCTGCCTGAGTCAATGGTGATTGGCACGTCCATGGTGATGCCATTGGGCAGCTGGAGCGACGCGGTGAGCCTCACCACTGGTTTGGGCGGGAGGGGGTTCACGGGCTGTAAAATCTCTGGGGACTGCATCATTAATACGTCTGGCTGGGCCCCAGTGCCTCTTCCTCCAGCCAGACAGCGTCGTTTCCCTGCTGTGGTTCTCCTTGCTGCGTTGCTGCAGTCGCCATTGCCGAGGCTGCAGTGAGCTTGTGGAGCCTCTGGGGACACTCTTTCGCCATATGCCCTGGCTCCTCACAGACGTAACACTTCCTGTTCCCTCTAGGAGGCTTCGCTTTCACTGCTGCTGGTGCTAGGGCTCTGGTTGCTGACTGAGCCCTGGCACCTCCAACCTCCATCGGTTCAGCTCCTCCCCCTGGCGGAGGCGTGGATTGCGTACGTGCTGCTTCTCTGGGAAAGAAGGAGGAGCCCCTGGCTGGTTCGCGCCCTCCACGCCCTTCGTCCCTGCTCCACGGACGTCCTTCCAGCCGTACCCCCACTGCCAGCGCCCTCTGCACGACCTCCTGGGTGGTCCGGGGTCTCTCCCCCCTCGCAATCTCATCTTTTACAGAGCTGTTTAGTCCCTCCCAGAAAAGGT
This sequence comes from Podarcis muralis, assembly GCF_964188315.1. Taxonomy (NCBI): domain Eukaryota; kingdom Metazoa; phylum Chordata; class Lepidosauria; order Squamata; family Lacertidae; genus Podarcis; species Podarcis muralis. The sequence goes on along the minus strand of NC_135664.1, from coordinate 200,533 downwards.
CTCTTACAGGAGTCGCATCTCTGTCCCATTCTAGGGCACTGGCCAAGGCGAAAAAGCGGGCATGGTACTGCCGTACGCTGGCCCTTCCCTGCTTCAGTCCATGAATCTGTTGCCGAGCAAGATCCACGTCAATGCTTGATAAAAAACACGCATCCATCGCTTTAATAAAGGCATTCGCATTTTGGAGCGCCGGATCGTTATCCCTCCATAAATTGCGCAGCCATGCTCTGGCATCCCCATGCAAATAAGACATGATGAACCCCACTTTCTCTTGCTCATCTCTAAAATCTTTACTCAGCAGTTGCAGTGCACACAGTACGTCTGCTTTAAAATTGGGATACTGTTGCAGGTTCCCATCGAAGTGAGAGACCAGACCGCCTGTGCGTCTCCCCAACCCAATCCCCTCTGGTTTGGGTGTCTGTTGCCCTTGCTTCGTAAGCACTTCCAACCTGACCTGGAGATCCCTGTAGGCGGCAGCTGCGTCCTCCTCTCTCTTCCTGGATGCGAGAGCCTCGGCATTCAGCTGTGACACTGCTTCTCTGAGTTCCGCTATCTGCTGTTCAGCCGTCATGTCGGCTGCCGTTCGTGAGCTCACTAGTAGGCACCTGCTTCTCTCCTCTCCTCGAGGCTGTAGATGCCCACAATACAGCAGACGGAGCTTACTGTCAGGGTTGCTTCAAGATCCTAGCTCACAGAGGATCACGCTAGCCAACGGTCATTAAGTAAAAGTCTTTATTGAGTTACAGTTTCCATTCTCAAGCTGCTGCGTGCAACCCTACGTCTAGTAGCTAGATCGGCGAAGCTCCGTCTGAATCTCCGCCCCTCGTACACCAACTTAATATCCTAGCCCTGCTCCACCTTTTCCGCCTGACTGTTCTTCTCTGGGTCCCTCTGCCCCCCTGGGTCTCTTCCTTCCGGGATTCTTCGGACGCTGACCCCCCGGACTCTCCTGTCTCCTTGCGCCGGGCTTTAGGACCCGGCTCTCTTTCCGGGCTGCCTACTGCGCCTCCTTCCTGTGCATTTGAACTTGGCGCGCGCGCCCAACCTTCCACCTTCCGTCTAACCGTTTCTTCGCTCCCAGATGGAGGTGTGGCCACCCCTGACTCGTGCCCTCCCTCCTGCTGTGAGCTGCCAGCGCTTGCCCCCTGGCTCCTTTCCTCTTCCCTGCTCTCTGGCGGTGACGCTGGACCCGATCTCCAACTGCTCTCCTCTGATTCCCCTCTGGCTCTATCTCCCTGGGGTGCCCCCCTAAACTCCCCCCTTGCCTTGGCCACTGGTGCTCCTTTCTGTGAATCCTCCGACTCACTGGAGAGACTCGGAGATCTCGGGTCGTCGTCATCGCTCATCCTTTCTTCTGCCCCCTCCCCTTCGCTCTCTGTTTCCTCCCTTGCCCTTGCCTCTGCTCCTGAACCCCTGACAGGTGTTTTCGGTTCCATCTGCATAAGAAGAAGATGATAAAGCTGTGATTGGGTTTATTTCCCGTTGCTGTTTTTGGGGTTAGAATGCATTCACCCAAAAATCGCAGTTAAATGTTTGTTAGCAGCCCAAATCAAGCATAGCTGCTTTGGTTCCATCTTTCCGTGTTGATTCACACACAATTAGCAAAGCAAAGTGTAATGTCTAAACTAGGCAAAAGAGGATGTTTTGTGTTTCATCTTCTTAGAAAGAAGAATAATGGGTTTCACTTATTTCAAGTTGTGTTCTTTGGTGAAAATGCAACATTAGCCCAGAAATCGCAAAGTGTATGTAATGAGACCAAAATAACAAAACACCGTCTTTTCGCTTCCATATGTGATGAAAGAAGACAAATAAGCTTTAATTGAAATTTCAATTCGCATGGTGCTTCTTGGGTGTGCACCAGAATCACCCCTAACCAAATCAAAAATGGTTTTTTCGGTTCCATCTGCATAAGAAGAAGATGATAATGCTGTGATTGGGTTTATTTCCCGTTGCTGTTTTTGGGGTTAGAATGCATTCACCCAAAAATCGCAGTTAAATGTTTGTTAGCAGCCCAAATCAAGCATAGCTGCTTTGGTTCCATCTTTCCGTGTTCATTCACACACAATTAGCAAAGCAAAGTGTAATGTCTAAACTAGGCAAAAGAGGATGTTTTGGGTTTCATTTACTTAGAAAGAAGAATAATGGGTTTCACTTATTTCAAGTTGTGTTCTTTGGTGAAAATGCAACATAGCCCAGAAATCGCAAAGTGTATGTAATGAGACCAAAATAACAAAACAACGTCTTTTCGCTTCCATATGTGAAGAAAGAAGACAAATAAGCTTTCATTGAGCTTATTTCAATTCGCAAGATGTTTTTTGGGTGTGCACTAGAATCACCTCCAACCAAAGCAAAAAGGAGGTTTGGGTTCCATTTGTAGATGGAAGAAAAAGAAGATGATAAAGCTTATTTCCAATTGTTGTTTTTGGCGTTAGAAAGCACACTCACCCCAAAATCAAACTGAAGTGTATAAGCCAAAATCAATATATAGGTGTTTTAGTTCCCTCTCAATGAAAAGAGGACGAATAAACTTGGATTGTTTTATTCGGTGTTCACACACCCACAAGTAGCAAAGCAAAGTGTAATAAGTCTAAGCTAGGCAAAAGAGGATGGTTTGGGTTTCATCTACTTAGAAAGAAGAATCTTGGATTTCACTTATTTCAAGTTGTGTTCTTTGGTGAAAATGCAACATTAGCCCAGGAATCGCAAAGTGTATGTAATGAGACGAAAATAACAAAACACCGCCTTTTCGCTTCCATATGTGAAGAAAGAAAACAAATAAGCTTTGATTGAGCTTATTTCAATTCGTGTGGTGTTTTTTGGGTGTGCACTAGAATCACCTCCAATCAAATAAAAATGGTGTTTTCGGTTCCATCTGCATAAGAAGAAGCTGTGATTGGGTTTATTTTCCGTTGCTGTTTTTGGGGTTAGAATGCATTCACCCAAAAATCGCAGTTAAATGTTTGTTAGCAGCCGAAATCAATCATAGCTGCTTTGGTTCCATCTCAATCGAAAGAGCACGAATAAGCTTTAATTGTTCTTTCCGTGTTCATTCACACACAATTAGCAAAGCAAAGTGTAATAAGTCTAAACTAGGCAAAAGAGGATGTTTTGGGTTTCATTTACTTAGAAAGAAGAATAATGGATTTCACTTATTTCAAGTTGTGTTCTTTGGTGAAAATGCAACATTAGCCCAGAAATCGCAAAGTGTATGTAATGAGACCAAAATAACAAAACACCGTCTTTTCGCTTCCATATGTGAAGAAATAAGACAAATAAGCTTTGATTGAGCTTATTTCAATTCGTGTGGTGTTTTTTGGGTGTGCACTAGAATCACCTCCAACCAAATAAAAATGGTGTTTTCGGTTCCATCTGCATAAGAAGAAGATGATAAAGCTGTGATGGGGTTTATTTTCCGTTGCTGTTTTTGGGGTTAGAATGCATTCACCCAAAAATCGCAGTTAAATGTTTGTTAGCAGCCCAAATCAATCATAGCTGCTTTGGTTCCATCTTTCCGTGTTCATTCACACACAATTAGCAAAGCAAAGTGTAATGTCTAAACTAGGCAAAAGAGGATGTTTTGGGTTTCATTTACTTAGAAAGAAGAATAATGGGTTTCACTTATTTCAAGTTGTGTTCTTTGGTGAAAATGCAACATTAGCCCAGAAATCGCAAAGTGTATGTAATGAGACCAAAATAACAAAACAACGTCTTTTCGCTTCCATATGTGAAGAAAGAAGACAAATAAGCTTTCATTGAGCTTATTTCAATTCGCAAGATGTTTTTTGGGTGTGCACTAGAATCACCTCCAACCAAAGCAAAAAGGAGGTTTGGGTTCCATTTGTAGATGGAAGAAAAAGAAGATGATAAAGCTTATTTCCAATTGTTGTTTTTAGCGTTAGAAAGCACACTCACCCCAAAATCAAACTGAAGTGTATAAGCCAAAATCAATATATAGGTGTTTTAGTTCCCTCTCAATGAAAAGAGGACGAATAAACTTGGATTGTTTTATTCGGTGTTCACACACCCACAAGTAGCAAAGCAAAGTGTAATAAGTCTAAGCTAGGCAAAAGAGGATGGTTTGGGTTTCATCTACTTAGAAAGAAGAATCTTGGATTTCACTTATTTCAAGTTGTGTTCTTTGGTGAAAATGCAACATTAGCCCGGGAATCGCAAAGTGTATGTAATGAGACGAAAATAACAAAACACCGCCTTTTCGCTTCCATATGTGAAGAAAGAAGACAAATAAGCTTTGATTGAGCTTATTTCAATTCGTGTGGTGTTTTTTGGGTGTGCACTAGAATCACCTCCAATCAAATAAAAATGGTGTTTTCGGTTCCATCTGCATAAGAAGAAGCTGTGATTGGGTTTATTTCCCGTTGCTGTTTTTGGGGTTAGAATGCATTCACCCAAAAATCGCAGTTAAATGTTTGTTAGCAGCCCAAATCAATCATAGCTGCTTTGGTTCCATCTCAATCGAAAGAGCACGAATAAGCTTTAATTGTTCTTTCCGTGTTCATTCACACACAATTAGCAAAGCAAAGTGTAATAAGTCTAAACTAGGCAAAAGAGGATGTTTTGGGTTTCATTTACTTAGAAAGAAGAATAATGGATTTCACTTATTTCAAGTTGTGTTCTTTGGTGAAAATGCAACATTAGCCCAGAAATCGCAAAGTGTATGTGATGAGACCAAAATAACAAAACACCGTCTTTTCGCTTCCAAATGTGAAGAAATAAGACAAATAAGCTTTGATTGAGCTTATTTCAATTCGTGTGGTGTTTTTTGGGTGTGCACTAGAATCACCTCCAACCAAATAAAAATGGTGTTTTCGGTTCCATCTGCATAAGAAGAAGATGATAAAGCTGTGATGGGGTTTATTTTCCGTTGCTGTTTTTGGGGTTAGAATGCATTCACCCAAAAATCGCAGTTAAATGTTTGTTAGCAGCCCAAATCAATCATAGCTGCTTTGGTTACATCTTTCCGTGTTCATTCACACACAATTAGCAAAGCAAAGTGTAATGTCTAAACTAGGCAAAAGAGGATGTTTTGGGTTTCATTTACTTAGAAAGAAGAATAATGGGTTTCACTTATTTCAAGTTGTGTTCTTTGGTGAAAATGGAAACATTAGCCCAGAAATCGCAAAGTGTATGTAATGAGACCAAAATAACAAAACAACGTCTTTTCGCTTCCATATGTGAAGTAAGAAGACAAATAAGCTTTCATTGAGCTTATTTCAATTCGCAAGATGTTTTTTGGGTGTGCACTAGAATCACCTCCAACCAAAGCAAAAAGGAGGTTTGGGTTCCATTTGTAGATGGAAGAAAAAGAAGATGATAAAGCTTATTTCCAATTGTTGTTTTTAGCGTTAGAAAGCACACTCACCCCAAAATCAAACTGAAGTGTATAAGCCAAAATCAATATATAGGTGTTTTAGTTCCCTCTCAATGAAAAGAGGACGAATAAACTTGGATTGTTTTATTCGGTGTTCACACACCCACAAGTAGCAAAGCAAAGTGTAATAAGTCTAAGCTAGGCAAAAGAGGATGGTTTGGGTTTCATCTACTTAGAAAGAAGAATCTTGGATTTCGCTTATTTCAAGTTGTGTTCTTTGGTGAAAATGCAACATTAGCCCGGGAATCGCAAAGTGTATGTAATGAGACGAAAATAACAAAACACCGCCTTTTCGCTTCCATATGTGAAGAAAGAAGACAAATAAGCTTTGATTGAGCTTATTTCAATTCGTGTGGTGTTTTTTGGGTGTGCACTAGAATCACCTCCAATCAAATAAAAATGGTGTTTTCGGTTCCATCTGCATAAGAAGAAGCTGTGATTGGGTTTATTTCCCGTTGCTGTTTTTGGGGTTAGAATGCATTCACCCAAAAATCGCAGTTAAATGTTTGTTAGCAGCCCAAATCAATCATAGCTGCTTTGGTTCCATCTCAATCGAAAGAGCACGAATAAGCTTTAATTGTTCTTTCCGTGTTCATTCACACACAATTAGCAAAGCAAAGTGTAATAAGTCTAAACTAGGCAAAAGAGGATGTTTTGGGTTTCATTTACTTAGAAAGAAGAATAATGGATTTCACTTATTTCAAGTTGTGTTCTTTGGTGAAAATGCAACATTAGCCCAGAAATCGCAAAGTGTATGTGATGAGACCAAAATAACAAAACACCGTCTTTTCGCTTCCAAATGTGAAGAAATAAGACAAATAAGCTTTGATTGAGCTTATTTCAATTCGTGTGGTGTTTTTTGGGTGTGCACTAGAATCACCTCCAACCAAATAAAAATGGTGTTTTCGGTTCCATCTGCATAAGAAGAAGATGATAAAGCTGTGATTGGGTTTATTTCCCGTTGCTGTTTTTGGGGTTAGAATGCATTCACCCAAAAATCGCAGTTAAATGTTTGTTAGCAGCCCAAATCAAGCATAGCTGCTTTGGTTCCATCTTTCCGTGTTCATTCACACACAATTAGCAAAGCAAAGTGTAATGTCTAAACTAGGCAAAAGAGGATGTTTTGTGTTTCATCTTCTTAGAAAGAAGAATAATGGGTTTCACTTATTTCAAGTTGTGTTCTTTGGTGAAAATGCAACATTAGCCCAGAAATCGCAAAGTGTATGTAATGAGACCAAAATAACAAAACAACGTCTTTTCGCTTCCATATGTGAAGAAAGAAGACAAATAAGCTTTGATTGAGCTTATTTCAATTCGTGTGGTGTTTTTTGGGGTGTGCACTAGAATCACCTCCAATCAAATAAAAATGGTGTTTTCGGTTCCATCTGCATAAGAAGAAGCTGTGATTGGGTTTATTTCCCGTTGCTGTTTTTGGGGTTAGAATGCATTCACCCAAAAATCGCAGTTAAATGTTTGTTAGCAGCCGAAATCAATCATAGCTGCTTTGGTTCCATCTCAATCGAAAGAGCACGAATAAGCTTTAATTGTTCTTTCCGTGTTCATTCACACACAATTAGCAAAGCAAAGTGTAATAAGTCTAAACTAGGCAAAAGAGGATGTTTTGGGTTTCATTTACTTAGAAAGAAGAATAATGGATTTCACTTATTTCAAGTTGTGTTCTTTGGTGAAAATGCAACATTAGCTCAGAAATCGCAAAGTGTATGTGATGAGACCAAAATAACAAAACACCGTCTTTTCGCTTCCAAATGTGAAGAAATAAGACAAATAAGCTTTGATTGAGCTTATTTCAATTCGTGTGGTGTTTTTTGGATGTGCACTAGAATCACCTCCAACCAAATAAAAATGGTGTTTTCGGTTCCATCTGCATAAGAAGAAGATGATAAAGCTGTGATTGGGTTTATTTCCCGTTGCTGTTTTTGGGGTTAGAATGCATTCACCCAAAAATCGCAGTTAAATGTTTGTTAGCAGCCCAAATCAAGCATAGCTGCTTTGGTTCCATCTTTCCGTGTTGATTCACACACAATTAGCAAAGCAAAGTGTAATGTCTAAACTAGGCAAAAGAGGATGTTTTGTGTTTCATCTTCTTAGAAAGAAGAATAATGGGTTTCACTTATTTCAAGTTGTGTTCTTTGGTGAAAATGCAACATTAGCCCAGAAATCGCAAAGTGTATGTAATGAGACCAAAATAACAAAACACCGTCTTTTCGCTTCCATATGTGATGAAAGAAGACAAATAAGCTTTAATTGAAATTTCAATTCGCATGGTGCTTCTTGGGTGTGCACCAGAATCACCCCTAACCAAATCAAAAATGGTTTTTTCGGTTCCATCTGCATAAGAAGAAGATGATAATGCTGTGATTGGGTTTATTTCCCGTTGCTGTTTTTGGGGTTAGAATGCATTCACCCAAAAATCGCAGTTAAATGTTTGTTAGCAGCCCAAATCAAGCATAGCTGCTTTGGTTCCATCTTTCCGTGTTCATTCACACACAATTAGCAAAGCAAAGTGTAATGTCTAAACTAGGCAAAAGAGGATGTTTTGGGTTTCATTTACTTAGAAAGAAGAATAATGGGTTTCACTTATTTCAAGTTGTGTTCTTTGGTGAAAATGCAACATAGCCCAGAAATCGCAAAGTGTATGTAATGAGACCAAAATAACAAAACGTCTTTTCGCTTCCATATGTGAAGAAAGAAGACAAATAAGCTTTCATTGAGCTTATTTCAATTCGCAAGATGTTTTTTGGGTGTGCACTAGAATCACCTCCAACCAAAGCAAAAAGGAGGTTTCGGTTCCATTTGTAGATGGAAGAAAAAGAAGATGATAAAGCTTATTTCCAATTGTTGTTTTTGGCGTTAGAAAGCACACTCACCCCAAAATCAAACTGAAGTGTATAAGCCAAAATCAATATATAGGTGTTTTAGTTCCCTCTCAATGAAAAGAGGACGAATAAACTTGGATTGTTTTATTCGGTGTTCACACACCCACAAGTAGCAAAGCAAAGTGTAATAAGTCTAAGCTAGGCAAAAGAGGATGGTTTGGGTTTCATCTACTTAGAAAGAAGAATCTTGGATTTCACTTATTTCAAGTTGTGTTCTTTGGTGAAAATGCAACATTAGCCCAGGAATCGCAAAGTGTATGTAATGAGACGAAAATAACAAAACACCGCCTTTTCGCTTCCATATGTGAAGAAAGAAAACAAATAAGCTTTGATTGAGCTTATTTCAATTCGTGTGGTGTTTTTTGGGTGTGCACTAGAATCACCTCCAATCAAATAAAAATGGTGTTTTCGGTTCCATCTGCATAAGAAGAAGCTGTGATTGGGTTTATTTCCCGTTGCTGTTTTTGGGGTTAGAATGCATTCACCCAAAAATCGCAGTTAAATGTTTGTTAGCAGCCGAAATCAATCATAGCTGCTTTGGTTCCATCTCAATCGAAAGAGCACGAATAAGCTTTAATTGTTCTTTCCGTGTTCATTCACACACAATTAGCAAAGCAAAGTGTAATAAGTCTAAACTAGGCAAAAGAGGATGTTTTGGGTTTCATTTACTTAGAAAGAAGAATAATGGATTTCACTTATTTCAAGTTGTGTTCTTTGGTGAAAATGCAACATTAGCCCAGAAATCGCAAAGTGTATGTAATGAGACCAAAATAACAAAACACCGTCTTTTCGCTTCCATATGTGAAGAAATAAGACAAATAAGCTTTGATTGAGCTTATTTCAATTCGTGTGGTGTTTTTTGGGTGTGCACTAGAATCACCTCCAACCAAATAAAAATGGTGTTTTCGGTTCCATCTGCATAAGAAGAAGATGATAAAGCTGTGATGGGGTTTATTTTCCGTTGCTGTTTTTGGGGTTAGAATGCATTCACCCAAAAATCGCAGTTAAATGTTTGTTAGCAGCCCAAATCAATCATAGCTGCTTTGGTTCCATCTTTCCGTGTTCATTCACACACAATTAGCAAAGCAAAGTGTAATGTCTAAACTAGGCAAAAGAGGATGTTTTGGGTTTCATTTACTTAGAAAGAAGAATAATGGGTTTCACTTATTTCAAGTTGTGTTCTTTGGTGAAAATGCAACATTAGCCCAGAAATCGCAAAGTGTATGTAATGAGACCAAAATAACAAAACAACGTCTTTTCGCTTCCATATGTGAAGAAAAAAGACAAATAAGCTTTCATTGAGCTTATTTCAATTCGCAAGATGTTTTTTGGGTGTGCACTAGAATCACCTCCAACCAAAGCAAAAAGGAGGTTTGGGTTCCATTTGTAGATGGAAGAAAAAGAAGATGATAAAGCTTATTTCCAATTGTTGTTTTTAGCGTTAGAAAGCACACTCACCCCAAAATCAAACTGAAGTGTATAAGCCAAAATCAATATATAGGTGTTTTAGTTCCCTCTCAATGAAAAGAGGACGAATAAACTTGGATTGTTTTATTCGGTGTTCACACACCCACAAGTAGCAAAGCAAAGTGTAATAAGTCTAAGCTAGACAAAAGAGGATGGTTTGGGTTTCATCTACTTAGAAAGAAGAATCTTGGATTTCACTTATTTCAAGTTGTGTTCTTTGGTGAAAATGCAACATTAGCCCGGGAATCGCAAAGTGTATGTAATGAGACGAAAATAACAAAACACCGCCTTTTCGCTTCCATATGTGAAGAAAGAAGACAAATAAGCTTTGATTGAGCTTATTTCAATTCGTGTGGTGTTTTTTGGGTGTGCACTAGAATCACCTCCAATCAAATAAAAATGGTGTTTTCGGTTCCATCTGCATAAGAAGAAGCTGTGATTGGGTTTATTTCCCGTTGCTGTTTTTGGGGTTAGAATGCATTCACCCAAAAATCGCAGTTAAATGTTTGTTAGCAGCCCAAATCAATCATAGCTGCTTTGGTTCCATCTCAATCGAAAGAGCACGAATAAGCTTTAATTGTTCTTTCCGTGTTCATTCACACACAATTAGCAAAGCAAAGTGTAATAAGTCTAAACTAGGCAAAAGAGGATGTTTTGGGTTTCATTTACTTAGAAAGAAGAATAATGGATTTCACTTATTTCAAGTTGTGTTCTTTGGTGAAAATGCAACATTAGCCCAGAAATCGCAAAGTGTATGTGATGAGACCAAAATAACAAAACACCGTCTTTTCGCTTCCAAATGTGAAGAAATAAGACAAATAAGCTTTGATTGAGCTTATTTCAATTCGTGTGGTGTTTTTTGGGTGTGCACTAGAATCACCTCCAACCAAATAAAAATGGTGTTTTCGGTTCCATCTGCATAAGAAGAAGATGATAAAGCTGTGATGGGGTTTATTTCCCGTTGCTGTTTTTGGGGTTAGAATGCATTCACCCAAAAATCGCAGTTAAATGTTTGTTAGCAGCCCAAATCAATCATAGCTGCTTTGGTTACATCTTTCCGTGTTCATTCACACACAATTAGCAAAGCAAAGTGTAATGTCTAAACTAGGCAAAAGAGGATGTTTTGGGTTTCATTTACTTAGAAAGAAGAATAATGGGTTTCACTTATTTCAAGTTGTGTTCTTTGGTGAAAATGGAAACATTAGCCCAGAAATCGCAAAGTGTATGTAATGAGACCAAAATAACAAAACAACGTCTTTTCGCTTCCATATGTGAAGTAAAAGACAAATAAGCTTTCATTGAGCTTATTTCAATTCGCAAGATGTTTTTTGGGTGTGCACTAGAATCACCTCCAACCAAAGCAAAAAGGAGGTTTGGGTTCCATTTGTAGATGGAAGAAAAAGAAGATGATAAAGCTTATTTCCAATTGTTGTTTTTAGCGTTAGAAAGCACACTCACCCCAAAATCAAACTGAAGTGTATAAGCCAAAATCAATATATAGGTGTTTTAGTTCCCTCTCAATGAAAAGAGGACGAATAAACTTGTATTGTTTTATTCGGTGTTCACACACCCACAAGTAGCAAAGCAAAGTGTAATAAGTTTAGACTTATTACTAAGCTAGGCAAAAGAGGCATGGTTTGGGTTTCATCTACTTAGAAAGAAGAATCTTGGATTTCACTTATTTCAAGTTGTGTTCTTTGGTGAAAATGCAACATTAGCCCGGGAATCGCAAAGTGTATGTAATGAGACGAAAATAACAAAACACCGCCTTTTCGCTTCCATATGTGAAGAAAGAAGACAAATAAGCTTTGATTGAGCTTATTTCAATTCGTGTGGTGTTTTTTGGGTGTGCACTAGAATCACCTCCAATCAAATAAAAATGGTGTTTTCGGTTCCATCTGCATAAGAAGAAGCTGTGATTGGGTTTATTTCCCGTTGCTGTTTTTGGGGTTAGAATGCATTCACCCAAAAATCGCAGTTAAATGTTTGTTAGCAGCCCAAATCAATCATAGCTGCTTTGGTTCCATCTCAATCGAAAGAGCACGAATAAGCTTTAATTGTTCTTTCCGTGTTCATTCACACACAATTAGCAAAGCAAAGTGTAATAAGTCTAAACTAGGCAAAAGAGGATGTTTTGGGTTTCATTTACTTAGAAAGAAGAATAATGGATTTCACTTATTTCAAGTTGTGTTCTTTGGTGAAAATGCAACATTAGCCCAGAAATCGCAAAGTGTATGTGATGAGACCAAAATAACAAAACACCGTCTTTTCGCTTCCAAATGTGAAGAAATAAGACAAATAAGCTTTGATTGAGCTTATTTCAATTCGTGTGGTGTTTTTTGGGTGTGCACTAGAATCACCTCCAACCAAATAAAAATGGTGTTTTCGGTTCCATCTGCATAAGAAGAAGATGATAAAGCTGTGATTGGGTTTATTTCCCGTTGCTGTTTTTGGGGTTAGAATGCATTCACCCAAAAATCGCAGTTAAATGTTTGTTAGCAGCCCAAATCAAGCATAGCTGCTTTGGTTCCATCTTTCCGTGTTCATTCACACACAATTAGCAAAGCAAAGTGTAATGTCTAAACTAGGCAAAAGAGGATGTTTTGTGTTTCATCTTCTTAGAAAGAAGAATAATGGGTTTCACTTATTTCAAGTTGTGTTCTTTGGTGAAAATGCAACATTAGCCCAGAAATCGCAAAGTGTATGTAATGAGACCAAAATAACAAAACAACGTCTTTTCGCTTCCATATGTGAAGAAAGAAGACAAATAAGCTTTCATTGAGCTTATTTCAATTCGCAAGATGTTTTTTGGGTGTGCACTAGAATCACCTCCAACCAAAGCAAAAAGGAGGTTTCGGTTCCATTTGTAGATGGAAGAAAAAGAAGATGATAAAGCTTATTTCCAATTGTTGTTTTTGGCGTTAGAAAGCACACTCACCCCAAAATCAAACTGAACTGTATAAGCCAAAATCAATATATAGGTGTTTTAGTTCCCTCTCAATGAAAAGAGGACGAATAAACTTGGATTGTTTTATTCGGTGTTCACACACCCACAAGTAGCAAAGCAAAGTGTAATAAGTCTAAGCTAGGCAAAAGAGGATGGTTTGGGTTTCATCTACTTAGAAAGAAGAATCTTGGATTTCACTTATTTCAAGTTGTGTTCTTTGGTGAAAATGCAACATTAGCCCAGGAATCGCAAAGTGTATGTAATGAGACGAAAATAACAAAACACCGCCTTTTCGCTTCCATATGTGAAGAAAGAAGACAAATAAGCTTTGATTGAGCTTATTTCAATTCGTGTGGTGTTTTTTGGGTGTGCACTAGAATCACCTCCAATCAAATAAAAATGGTGTTTTCGGTTCCATCTGCATAAGAAGAAGCTGTGATGGGGTTTATTTCCCGTTGCTGTTTTTGGGGTTAGAATGCATTCACCCAAAAATCGCAGTTAAATGTTTGTTAGCAGCCCAAATCAATCATAGCTGCTTTGGTTCCATCTCAATCGAAAGAGGACGAATAAACTTGGATTGTTTCATTCGGTGTTCACTCACCCACAAGTAGCAGAGCAAAGTGTAATAAGTCTAAACTAGGCAAAAGAGTATGTTTTGGGATTCATTTACTTAGAAAGAAGAATCTTGGATTTCACTTATTTCAAGTTGTGTTCTTTGGTGAAAATGCAACATCAAACTGAAGTATGCTTGTTTTGGGCTGCTAACAAATATTTAACTGCGAATTTTGACCAAAACACCTTTTTGCTTTGGTTGGAGGTGATTCTAGTGCACACCCAAAAAACATCTTTCGAATGGAAATAAGCTCAATCAAAGCTTATTTTTCTTCTTTCTTCACATATGGAAGCGAAAGGACGGTTTTGTTATTTTCGTCTCATTACATACACTTTGCAATTTCTGGGCTAACGTTGCATTTTCACCAAAGAACACAACTTGAAGTAAGTGAAATCCAAGATTCTTCTTTCTAAGTAAATGAATCCCAAAACATCCTCTTTTGCCTAGTTTAGACTTATTACACTTTGCTCTGCTACTTGTGGGTGAGTGAACACCGAATGAAACAATCCACGTTTATTCGTCCTCTTTCGATTGAGATGGAACCAAAGCAGCTATGCTTGATTTGGGCTGATAACAAACATTTAACTGCGATTTTTGGGTGAATGCATTCTAACCCCAAAAACAGCAACGGGAAATAAACCCCATCACAGCTTTATCATCTTCTTCTTATGCAGATGGAACTGAAAACACCATTTTGATTTGGTTAGGGGTGATTCTGGTGCACACCCAAGAAGCACCATGCATATTCAAATAAGTTCAATCAAAGCTTATTTGTCTTCTTTCTACACATATGGAAGCGAAAAGACGGTGTTTTGTTTTTTTGGTCTCATTACATACACTTTGCAATTTCTGGGTTAATGTTGCATTAACACTAAAGAACACAATTTGAATCTTGGCGAAAGCCAAGATTCTTCTTTCTATGTAGTTGGAACCCAAAACATCCTCTTTTGCCTAGTTTAGACATTACACTTTGCTTTGCTATTTGTTTGTGAATGAACACGGATAGAACAATTAAAGCTTATTCGTGCTCTTTCGATTGAGATGGAACCAAAACACCTATAATTGATTTGGGCTTATAACAAACATTTAACTGCGATTTTTGGTGAATGTGCATTCTAACCACTAAAACACCAATTTGATATAAGCCCACTCAGAGCTTTATCATCTTCTTTTTATGCAGATGGAACCCAAAACGCCATCTCTCTCGCTGCTCTACCTGGAGCTCCGGGCAGCTGAAGGGGAGATTGTGTGCGACTCCTCTCTGGAATGCTATAATTTGTGTTTTGTATGCCTGCTGCTATCTGTTAACCTTATGCAAATAAAGCATTGCTTATTCTTCATCCACTGGCGTGCTTATTGGCTCCAGATCCAGAAATAACCCTGCCCTTGACGGAACATATACAGTGCTTTTTTCGGGGGGGGGGGGGGACGCAGAGGAATGCATAAAACATTTTGTGAATGTACTTTTGTCCATTTACTATATTTATTTTTCCCGGTTTGAACTATAAAATGGTTATTTTCTTGAGTCAAAATGAGAGTAGACCCAATCATTTTTTTAGAAAAGAAGCACTGCATATATATACACACATATACATATATCCATTTTATTTTTATATATTTATTATATATATACACACACATATACATATATCCATTTTATTTTTAAATATTTACAAACGGACACCTATATCTAGGTATGTATATTCTTGTATATATACTTCCGTGGCCCACCCGCACCATCCCTCCGCCAAGGTGCACGAGAGGAAGGCCACTGGGGGAGAAAGGCAGGTGAGGGCGGGGCGGGGGGCAGGGCTGCACCCTGGGGAGAGCGGGGTCGAGAGAGCAACGTCGCAGCGCCTCTTCCGCTCTTTCCCCTCCCCTTCCTGTGCTCATGCCTCTCCTCCGCTGGCACCTCCTTCCGGTAATCCTACCCTCGCCAAACATGGCGGCAGCACAGCCTCTTCCGCCCTTTACTCTCCCCTTCCTGTCCTCTTGCCTCTCCTCCAGTGGCACCTCCTTCCGGTAATCCTACCCTCGCCAAACATGGCGGCAGCACAGCCTCTTCCGCCCTTTCCTCTCCCCTTCCTGTCCTCTTGCCTCTCCTCCAGTGGCACCTCCTTCCGGTAATCCTGCCCTCGCCAAACATGGCGGCAGCACAGCTCTTCCACCCTTTCCTCTCCTTTTCCTGTCCTCTTGCCTCTCCTCCGGTGGCACCTCCTTCCGGTACCCCTGCCCTCGCCCAACATGGCGGCAGCACAGCCTCCTCCGCCCTTCCGAACAAGGAGTGCAGAAAAAGGTGAAACTGCCATGAAAAGGAGAGGAGGAGTGTGTGAGTGAGAGTGAGACAGGGAGCATCCTAGTAGAGATGGAAGGGGAACCCAAGGGTCATCTAGTCCAACCCTCTGCAAAGAAGCTCAGAGCTACAATTCCCAGGTCTTCTTTGGGAATTCTATGGGAAGTAAGAGTTTCTACATTCATGAGCATTCACTTAGAGTGCGCTCATGTTTTTACCTTTTATTGAAAGTGGCCACTAGTGACTTGGGTGGAGTATAAATAATAAAATTATATTGCTAATTTAACCCTAACCCTAAGTAATAAAATTAAATTTCTCCTTCTGCTGTTCTTCTCTTACCGTAACGCAACCCCAACTCTAACTCCTAATCTTATTCCAACTCAAACCCAACTCTCACTGTAACCCTCTGCTTCTTTATGATTTGTTTCTGTGTTTCTGGTGTTTTGGCTTGGTTATGTCATAAAATTGAAGAAATACCACCAGAAGCACAAAAACCAAGAAATATTCCCAAAATGAGGCAAAACCAGGAGACATGAAAACCAAGCCAAATCAATGGAAAAGAAACAATCTCACCCAAAACCGCAGAACCATTCAAAGTAAAAGAAGCAAAACAATTAAATGCAAAAAAAAGCAAAACCACCCCAAATTAAACAAACCAGCAGAAAACAAAAAAGAAGCAGTAAAGCCACCAATTACAAAGAAACTGGAAACCAGTTTTTAAGAAGAAGAAGAAGAAGAGTTTGGATTTGATATCCCGCCTTTCACTCCCCTTCAGGAGTCTCAAAGCGGCTAACAATCTCCTTTCCCTTCCTCCCCCACAACAAACACTCTGTGAGGTGAGTGGGGCTGAGAGACTTCAAAGAAGTGTGACTGGCCCAAGGTCACCCAGCAGCTGCATGTGGAGGAGCGGAGACGCGAACCCGGTTCCCCAGATTACGTGACTACCGCTCTTAACCACTACACCATACTGGCTTTTAAAAAGCAAAATGCAATTTATGGGAGTCCAAAAGCACTTCAAGCAACAGAAATTAACCAACATAGCATACTAGTTTTCACTTAGTCTTGGGTTTCTGGTGAATGTGCTTTGTTTGCAGCTGGCTTCATTTCTTTTCCATTGGTTTAGCTTGTTTTTTGGACTTTTGCTTTATTGCTTCTTTTGAGAAGTTTTCTTGTTTTTGCATTCTGGTGGTGTCAGGGCCGCCCCTGAACCCCTGACAGGTGGTAATACTTTTGAATGCTTTGGGGGTTTCTGGTGAATCTGCTTTGTTTGGGATTAGTTGGCTTCTTTGCCAGTTTCCATTGATGTTGCTTTTACATGGTTCTTCTGCTTCTTTTCAGTAGGTTTTTGTGTTTTTAGTGGTTGACTTCATTGTTGGAATGGTCATTTCTGGTGGTTTTGCTTCATTTCTGGTGGTTTTCCTTTTATTCTTGGGATTATCAGATCTCATACAAATTAATATTCTCAAAGGTGCAAAACCCAAAAAACCTAGAAAGGAAGCAAACTCACCATCAATCCAGCACCCAATCTGTTATGTACTAACCTTGGGTCCTAGAATGCAACAACTGATTGGTCTTTTCCTGCAGGCCAATCAGGCTCCAAGAGGGAAGCAGAGTTAGCCAGTCAGACGGTACTCATTGTGTAAATAATGTATATAAAAGCATGAGGGGGGGGCAATAAAGAGCATGAAATACATACAAGACTCTGAGTATATTTCACAATTGTAATTTATATAAAAGAATCTATGAAACGAAAACCACAGAAAAAATTCAACATAATCCCCAAAACAAACAAGAAACAACAGAAACAAACCACATCCACAAAAGATGAGAAAACCAATTGAATAGAACCACAAGAAACCCACGCAGTAAACATCTCAGGGAAAAGCGAAATCACCCCAGGCACCATGCAAAACTAAGGTTTAACTGGCTTTGGGGTTTCTGCACAATTTACTTTTTCCCTCTTGTTGGGGGTTTCTGGTGGTATTTCTTCTGCTTCTCACATTTCTGCTTCTTTTCAATTGGTTTTGGGATTCTGGTGAATTTGGTAATGATTTGATTGAAGTCTCTGTCTGGCAATTTTCCTTTTTCATGAATTCCTTCCTTGTTGGGTTTCTGGTATCTCACTTTTGGTTTTCACATTTCTCTTAGTTTTGCTACGTTTCAGGTAGTTTGCTTACTTTTGGGAATTATCCAGTCTCATAAAAATGAAGTGTCAGAGCTGCCCGAGGTCCCAGCTCACAAAGGACCAACGCCAGTTCATTGTTATATAAAACAGTCTTTATTGAAGCTCAATTTCACTTTCACAGCCGCGGCGCGCAGCTCTACGTCTCAAACTCTAGACCTCCGAAGCTCCGTCTGAATCTCCTCCCCCCAGACACCAGTTTAAGACTCTAGCCTTGCTCCACCTCTTCCTTTGCTCTTTCCTCCTTTGGTTCCGCCTGTCCGCTGGGGTCTTGCCCTTCCTAGACTCTTCTGACGCTGAGTCCCCTGAGTCTTCCCCCTGCTTCCGGCGGGCTTTAGGACCTGGTTCCCAATCCGGGTTTTCTGCTGTCCTGTGCGCCTGTACATTCGAACTTGGCGCGCGCGCCCAGCCCGCCACCTTCCTCCTGACCGTTACACTGCTCCTGTCACTGCTTCCCCCTTCGGGGAGGTTAGCTGGACCTGATGTCCACTCCATTCCCCCGCTCTCCGATAGAGGCGTGGTCAGCCCTGACTCATCTTCTCTCTCTGCTGGAGGAGACGCTGGCCCTGACACATGGGACTCTTCCCCCCCCCCACTGCGCTCTGGTGGGGAAGCTGGTCCTGATCTCCCACTGCTGCTTTGGGAGTCTCCGCTGGCCCCTTGCTTCTGTTGCATCTCCCCTGGGACCCCCCTTGCCCTGACCATAGGCGCTCCCTTCTGGGAATCTTCTGATTCGCTGGAGAGGCTAATGGAATCTCTCGGGTCACTGTCATTCTCCCCTCCACTGCCCTCAGATTCTTCCCCTTCGCTCTCCATTTCCTCTCTCCCCTGTGCCTCTGCTCCTGAGCCCCTGACATCCATCACCCCCTCGAAGCCCCCCTCCCCCTCTTCGGGTGTGGGTTCCGGGTGCTCCAGTGCTGTGGGGGTGAGTGCGGGATACCGTTATTTCCCCCTGGTATGCAGCCGGCCAGCTGGATCCGGCCAGCCCGTAGTGGTCTCGTCGACATCGATCTCCTCTGCTTCCATCTCTCTGCAGTTGTGCTCGAACCCAGGGTCTTCCCCCAAGACGTCCATGTCCTTCCCTCCCCCTGTCTCCTCGGGTGATGCTGCGTGTAAGGGTCCCCTCAGCAGTTCCCTGCTCCACCCCACCTCCGGTTGATTGTCCCACCAATAAGAGCGGTCTGTGCCAAACCCCGAGAGTGACCCCTCTGGGGAGCTTGTGTCTGGCGCCGTTTCCTCAGCTGATGAGAACCCCTGGAACGTGCTGGCTGAGAGTGTGGGTGTGAAAAGCCAGTCATCGAAAAAATCTGCCGGCATAGGTCTGTGTGGGAAGAGTGCATGGAACTCGTCTTTGAGGTAGTGCTCCTCCACGGCATAGTACGGTACCCACCTGTTGGCGCTGGCCGGGGCACCTTCCCTGGCGAGGAGATATTCAACTCCCTCTTTCCCCCATCTCAAGTCTAAAATCTCCGTGACCTCGTTGAGTGGCGCCGCCCTCGGTGACCCCTCCCCTGTTGGCGATTTGCTGAGTAGGTCTGGTGCGTCCCTTCGCGCCTGAAACCTGTGGGGTTCCTTGTAGGGTGTGAGCACTGACCTATGAAAGACCGGGTGCATTCTGGAGCCCTCCGGGAGCGTTAACCGGTAGGCCACTGGATTGATTTGTGCCTCAACTTGGTAAGGCCCTAGCTGCTTGTGTCTGAGCTTCTTCTTAGCTAACGTTCTGGCCGGCACTGCCTGGGCTGCTAACCAGACCCAGTCCCCCACCAGGATGTCTTCCCCGACTCTCCTGTGCCTGTCTGCCTGCATTTTGTAGGCGTGTTTTGCTAGTTCCAAGTGCCTTCGGAGTTGCTCGTGGACCTCCTACAACTCTGCTGCCAAGTGTTCTGCTCCCCGTGGCTCCCCCTCCCCCGTCGTCTCTAACCCGGGAAGGTTCTGGGATGCCGCCCATTGTTGGCGAAGAACGGTGTCACCCCTGTAGACCCGTGCTTCGTGTTGTTGTAGGCAAACTCGGCCAGCGGTAGGTAGTCCACCCAGGTCGAGCGCTGTTGGTTCGCGTAGCATCGCAGATACTGCTGCATGATGGCGTTGACCCTCTCCACTTGTCCGTTGGTCTGCGGGTGTCGTGCCGACGCTAAGTTGATCTTGACGTTCAGGATGCCCAGCAGCTTCTGCCAGAAGCTCGAGATGAATTGGCGACCGCGGTCGGACAGGATGAACAGCTTGGCGGTCTGTTCCGCTGTGGCCACCTTCACGCAAGGAATGAAGTGCGCCATCTTGGTGAACAGGTCTACGACCACGAGTACCGCTGTCTTGCCTCGCGAGCTGGGCAGATCTGTGACAAAGTCCAGGGCCACTTTCTCCCACGGTTCGAGCGGCGTCTGTAGCGGTTCCAGCAGTCCCGCCGGCGCCCTGTGTACTGGTTTGGCCCTTTGGCATGTGTCGCACCGAGCGACGTAATCCGCGACTTCTCCCCTCATCTTGGGCCACCAAAAGTCTCTGGCTACTAATTCCGCTGTCTTGTCCTTGCCGAAGTGCCCAGCGCTGGGCGCGTCGTGTAACTGCTGCAGGACTTTCGCGCGGAGGTCGTCTCCTGGCACATAGAGAGCCCCTTTGCGGATGAGCAGTCCGTCGCGTATCTGGAACTCTCCGTCCTTCACTGTGCCTCTTTGCACCTCCTCCATCTTGGATTGAGCGAACGAATCCGTCTGCAGCGCGTGACGCACCGCGTCCAGGTCCACGGTGGCTGAAGCGCACGCCCACGCTTTCGGTGTGAAAATGTGTTTGGCCGCCACCAGTGCCGCTTCCTCGAGATACTGCGGCTTCCTGGATAGTGCATCCGCCATGATGTTGTTGTCTCCCGGGATGTATTCTATTCGGAAGTCGAAATCCGCAAAGAACTCCGCCCAGCGGATGTGTCTCTGGTTCAGGAACCGTGCCGTGCGCCAGTACTCCAGGTTCTTATGGTCCGTGCGGACCTGCACTGTGTGTCTGGCTCCAATGAGGAAGTGCCGCCACGCCTTGAAGGCTGCATGAATGGCCAGCAACTCTCGGTCCCAGATGGTGTAGTTCTGTTCCGACTTGCTGAGTTTCCTGGAGTAGAATGTGCATGGCCTCCAATCCCCTTGCGGGTCTTGCTGCAACAGGACCGCCCCACCGCTCTGTCCGAGGCGTCCGTTTCAACCCTCATTGGTTTGCTGGGGTTTATGTGTAGCAGCTGTTCTTCGGACGCGAAGAGACGCTTGAGCCTCCGAAAGGACTGCTCCGCCTGGTCCGTCCAGGTGAACTTCTTCTTTTTGGAGCTGAGGGTGTCCGTGATGGCCGCCGTCTCCATCGCGAACCCCTTGATGAATTTGCAATAAAAGTTGGCGAATCCGACGAACTTCTGGACCTCCTTCCGATTGTGCGGGCTCTTCCAGTCCAACACCGAGCGGACCTTGGTGCTGTCCATGGCGAGTCCCTTGTCGGACAGCTTGTAGCCCAGGAAATCCACCTCCGTCATGTCGAACTGGCACTTTTCCAGTTTGGCGTAAAGTCTGTGCTCCCGTAGTCTCTGCAGGACCTCCTTGACGTCTCCCTCGTGAGCCTCTTGTGATTCCGAGAAGATCAGGATGTCGTCTAGGAAGCAGACGCACTTTTTGTAGAGGAGTCCCGCTAACACGTGGTGCATAAAAGCTTGGAAACAATGGGAGCCATTTTGGAGACCAAACGGCATAACTCGATATTCATAGGTGCCTAAAGGCGTAAACATGGCCGTCTTCCACTCATCGCCCTCCCGCATGCATATAAGGTTGTACGCCCCTCGTAGATCCAACTTGGTGAAGATTCGTCCCTCCCTCACCGTCACGAGCAGGTCGTCAATCTTGGGCATGGGGAATGCTGTGGGCTTTGTCCTGGAATTGATGATTCTATAATCAACTACCAGCCTCCGTTGGGGCGTGTCTTTCTTCTTCACGAAGAACACGGGACTGCCCCCCCACTGCTTTGGATTCTTGGATGAATCCCCGCTTCAAGTTGTGATCTATGAACTCCCTCAGTTCTTGCAGTTCGTCTTCAGACATGGAATACAGTTTTCCAGTCGGCAGCGTCGCCCCCGGCAGGAGGCCAATCTTGCAGTCGTAGGGCCTGTGGGGAGGCAGCTTGTCCGCTTCCTTCTCGCAGAAGACCTCCAAAAACGCCTTGTACTTGTTCAGTACCGCTTGCACCATGCCTAGGTGTAGCTGTGGTTCATCCTCTTGCCCTTCCTCTTCCTGGCTGGTCCGGATGCAGTGTTCCGCGCAGTAGGAGGAGCAGAAGGTCAATTGACGCTGGTACCATGCTAAAGCCGGGCTGTGCCTATCCAGCCAACTCATGCCCAACACTATGGGCGTGTCCGACAGGTGGGTGACGTTGAAGCTGATGACTTCGCGGTGATTTCCAATTTGCATTACCATAGGGGGTGTTTGCTGTACCACCTGTCCTCCCAGTAGCTTTCTGCCATCGACCGTGACTACGTTTAGGGGCATCGTGGCTGGTAGGAGCGCTATGCGATGTTGCTTGATGAAGTCCACTCCTACAAAGTCTGCGTTACTGCCAGAGTCAATGGTAATAGGGACTTCCAGGGTGAGTCCATTGGGCAGCTGGAGCGATGCGGTGAGTTGTACCACTGGTTTGGGTGGGAGGGGGTCTGTGGGCTGTAAAATCTCTGGGGACTGCTTCACTGACTCGCCTGGCTGGGCCCCAGTGCCTCTGCCTCCAACCAGGCTTCGTCGTTTCCCTGTAGCTGTTCCCCCTGCTGAACTGCTCCTCTTACTGTTGCTGAGGCTGCAGTGTGCCTCTGGATCCTCTGGGGACACTCTTTGGCCATGTGTTGTGCACTGTCGCAGATATAGCACTTCCTGTTCCCTCTAGGAGCCTTCACCTTGACTGCTCCTGGTGTTTGGGCTCTGGTCGCTGTCTGATCCCTAGCACCACCTATCTCCATCGGCTCCTCTCCCCGCCCCAGGGGAGGCGTGGATTGCGCGCACCCTGTCTCTCTGGGTAGGAAGGGAGTTGTTCTGGCTGGTGTGCGCGCCATACCTCCCTCATTCCTGCTCCAAGGGCGTTCTTCCAGGCGCACGCCTATCGCCAGCGCTCTCTGGACGACTTCTGTGGTGCTGTTAGGTCTCTCCCCCCTCGCCAGCTCATCTTTCACGGACCCATTTAGTCCCTCCCAGAACAGATCCCTGACGGCAGCGGAGTCCTTTTCCCAGCCCAGCACATTTACTAACGCAAAAAAGCGGGAGTGATATTGTCTCACAGTGGCTTTGCCCTGCTTCAGTCCATGCATTTCCCTCCTGGCCACATCCACATCTACCGTTGATTTAAAACAATCGTCCATAGCCTTGATAAATGCCTTTGAATCTTGGAGGGCGGGATCATTTTCGCGCCATAAGTTGTGCAGCCACGATTTAGCTTCCCCATGCAGATGAGTTATTATGAAGCCTACTTTCTCCTCCTCATCTCTAAAGTCTCTCCGAAGCAAATTGAGCGCGAAAACTATGTCTGCTCTGAAGTTAGGATACTGCTGTAGGTTCCCGTCGAAGTGGGCTACGATGCTGCCCCCCCCTCTTCCCGAGGCCAACTCCCTCCGGCTTGCGTCCCGGCAGCCCCTCTTTGCCCACACTTTCCCACCTGGTCTGCAGATCCTGGCAGAGCGCTACTGCTTCTTCCTCTCTCTTTCTGGATGCTGCTACTTCTGCGTAAAGCGTCGTGACTGCTTCTTGCAGCTCTTTCACCTTCTCCTCTGTAGTCATCTTTGCCTATCTTCGTGAGCTCGCAAAACACCAAGTTTTGCCCCTCGCTGCGCCAACTCGCGCTGCGAGGGTTCAATTATGTGAGACGGAGCTTACTGTCAGAGCTGCCCGAGGTCCCAGCTCACAAAGGACCAAGCCAGTTCGTTGTTATATAAAACAGTCTTTATTGAAGCTCAATTTCACTTTCACAGCCGCGGCGCGCAGCTCTACGTCTCAAACTCTAGACCGCCGAAGCTTCGTCTGAATCTCCTCCCCCCAGACACCAGTTTAAGACTCTAGCCTTGCTCCACCTCTTCCTTTGCTCTTTCCTCCTCTGGTTCCGCCTGTCCGCTGGGGTCTTGCCCTTCCTAGACTCTTCTGACGCTGAGTCCCCTGAGTCTTCCCCCTGCCTCCGGCGGGCTTTAGGACCTGGTTCCCAATCCGGGTTTTCTGCTGTCCCGCGCGCCTGTACATTCGAACTGGGCGCACGCGCCCAGCCCGCCGCCTTCCTCCTGACCGTTACACTGCTCCTGTCACTGCTTCCCCCTTCGGGGAGGCTAGCTGGACCTGACGTCCCCTCCGTTCCCCCGCTCTCCGATAGAGGCGTGGTCAGCCCTGACTCATCTTCTCTCTCTGCTGGAGGAGATGCTGGCCCTGACACATGGCACTCTCCCCCCCCCCCACTGCGCTCTGGTGGGGAAGCTGGTCCTGATCTCCCACTGCTGCTTTGGGAGTCTCCGCTGGCCCCTTGCTTCTGTTGCGTCTCCCCTGGGACCCCCCTTGCCCTGACCATAGGCGCTCCCTTCTTGGAATCTTCTGATTCGCTGGAGAGGCTCATGGAATCTCTCGGGTCACTGTCATTCTCCCCTCCACTGCCCTCAGATTCTTCCCCTTCGCTCTCCATTTCCTCTCTCCCCTGTGCCTCTGCTCCTGAGCCCCTGACATGAAGCAATATCATTAGAAGCTTAAAAAGCATGAAAAAAACCCCCAGGCACTAACCCTAACCCTGAACGTCCACCTATCCCCTGCCCTAGCCCTAACCCTAATCCTGACATTCTGGTCATCCATCTTGGGGATAACAATCTGGTGAGGTAAATTCAGTTGAGATCACTAAATATCTCCATCAGCTGTGCTTCCTCATCCCTGAGCTTATCATAGTTTGGTTTGGAGTGTTGTAGAGGTGCTTATGGAGTGGGGGCAGCCTTCCTAAGAAGGTGGATGGGCAAGACACAAAGCTAATCATTCTACAACGATGTTTGTGTTTGAGAATGTGGGTGCTTATATCCCTCATGGCAGAATTATGTTCTGTGCCCAACAGTTGTATAGACCTGGTGGTATGCATCTTTCTGATTTGGGTTGTGACATCTTTCTGATTTGGGTTGGGTTCTTAAGGATCTGCAAAGAGCTCTGTTTGAGCACTTGTGTGTTTGTGGGTAGAGGTGAACAAGCACACCTGCCCAGACAATTTGATTTGGTTACATTGGTCGAATCTGACTAGTTTTGCCGATCCTCAAGTTGTTATATTTAATAAATACAACCTATTTATCCACTTTTGGTTGTCTTGACTCTTCCTCCTGATGTGCTAGGAACCACTCCGTTTGGGGGGCACTGCAAAACATGCGGTTTTTACTGCAAACATTTTGCCAGACTTTGGCCTTGATTTGGAGTGAATCAGGCGATGTTGGGTTTTGGGGTGACCTTATGACCCCTGTCACTTACTTGGTTTGTCGGGCAAAATGCTAAAAAAATTCTACAATGTCTGGCAAAATGCTACAAGACTTTTGCCAGACTTTGGCACCAGTTTGGAGTGAACCGGACAATGATGGGTTTTTGATATTAATTATGAACCCCGGTTTGATGTATCAATTACTCTGTTTATGGGGTGTTACAAAATGTGGGGGGTTTGCTGCAAAACTTTTACCAAACATTAGTTTTGATGGGATCCCAGATTTGGGGGTTTGTAGTTAAATGAAGCATTCTTTCAGTGCTGCTCGGGAAATGTGCAGTTTCCGTCAGATCAAACTAATACTACTGGATAAAATTATATGGTTGTTGATTATCAGACAGTTCTCCCATTTATCAAGGAAAACGTCTGTTATGGGTGGCTTTTGCTTGGTGTGTGTGACTGTTGACAGACAGATTTGAAAAGGAACACAGCTTCCTCTGTTTGTCTCGCAGTAACTTACTGGCCTTTTTGATTATGCAGTCGGCTCGCCCAACACTTCCAGTTGGATTCCGAGGACAGGAAATGATTCTGCTAAAGGCTTTCTGTGAATATACCGGTAATTCCAGTTGATTTGATTTAATGGTCACATAAAGGCACTTTCTTTGGTTATAAAATGATGTTGTGAGTCTTATATCTGAGCAGTCAATAAACTCCCTCCCCCACAGAAACGCTTGTCTTCTTCTTCTGCTTGGCATCCATACAGTACTTACATGTTTGTTTAAAGAAAGACTAACCCCACCCCGAACCCCACCTCCAGCTTTCATCTTATTATTCTAGTGACTAGTCAGTGTTCATAGCAACACTTGCTTTTGTTCCTAGACAAACTGCCCTGAAAGACAGTTACTATGAACTACATGTGTCTTCTTGATATATAAGGTTGTTGCTAGTTTCTGAAAAACACTTCTTTATCTTTCAACAAGAAATAAATGAATAGGAGGCTGCTGTAAGGAAGAAGTGTGATTGCATCTGGAATATCAGACTCTCTGTATTTTTATTTATTTACTTGATTTAGGGGTGGCCACTTCACCCCCTGGCTATGCCCATGTCCCCAACTAACTGAGCTTCTTGGGATCATCCTGCCATGCTGTGAGCTACTACATTATCCTGCACTTTACAGAACCTTCCTTAAAGAATAAAAAACTGAGGCAAATTTCCAGTCTAAACAGGCTACACAAAAAGAAACAGCAGCGATTCTTTATGTTTGACTTGTGCTTGAGCGCCTGATATCTCAGAAAATCAACATCAGTGTTGGGGTGGGTGGGTCAGGGCATTTCCAAAATGTTATGATAGATGGAGCCATGGATGTGGCCAAGGGGGGCCAACTAAATAAAAATACATAGCTAACTGAGGTTCTGACCCCCTAACAAAAGGCCTGCCTCCACTAACAAAAATCCTGGCTACGCCCATGGATGAAGCCAACTACAGTAACTCTGGTTTTGTCCCCACCCAGAAGTGTAGCATGTGTGGGCCGTGGGGGCACAAATTTGTGTCAGGGGCACAAACAGGTGCCCCCACAGCAGGCTCCCTCATTGGTGCCTGGCTCCACGTGAGAAGGAGCTGACCTAAGCTGCAGTGCTTCTGCTGGCCACAGCTCTGTCCTTAGGTTAGGCCTGACCCAGGGAAGAGAGCAGGAGGGTGGGTGGCTGCAGTGCACCTCGCTCCCAGTCACAGCAGCAGCTCCGCCTCCGGGTCGCGTCTGACCTGGCGCACTCAAGGAGCCTGAGCAGCAGCTTCCCTGCCCCTCTCCTCCCCTGGACAGGGGCATGTGGGGCATGCCCCTCCCCCCTCGTTGAGTTCTGCAAAGGCAGCCCTGAGACTGAAGAGGAAGGAGCTCACTGCTCATGCCAACCCTAGAGAGGATGTAAGAAAGAAGCAGGCTGTTGGAGGACAGCCAAGAAACAATTGAGCTTGGTGGAGCAGTGCCCCAGTCCCCCTTAAGGACGAGCCTCCACTGACAGGGAGCAAGAAGGAATTTGAAATGGGGAACTACAATATTGGCATGGGAACTACAATAGCTCAATGTTGCAATTTGTCTACCCTACTTAATATTTACCATTAAGGAAAGTATAAAGTCATGGAGTAAATCCTTTCAGGTTGTTGATGTGAAGCAGCAGACCTCAATCTGATACTGCAAATGTTATAGAATTATTGAATATTCAGAAGTATACCTCTCCACCACTCCTTAGTCAGGCTAGTTTTGGGCATTTATGGCAAGATTATCCCAAGTGGAAAGGAATAATGTATTTTCACTGTTATGTATTCAGTGGTCTGTCTTTGCTTCCCATTGTCTCAGGAATTGGGTAATTACCATCTCAAAGGAATGGCCAGACTACCAGGAAAGGCAATCAGATAAGGCATTATCAGATAACCTGGCAGACAGGAAAAACAACATTCAAATTTCTATTGTAGAAATTTTCCTTTTCTGTGATGTAGGTATGATGTTTGTGGGGGTGGTCTTGAGCTCCAGGGCAGGGAATTTCAAAATGGCAAGCACACATTGTTTGCGGTCCTCCTCCTCTCTCCTGCGTGTGGGTGGAGCACCCTGTTGCAACAGTTTAATAAAGATCAGGCTTACTAGCTGCTTTGCTTCTCAATATTCTCTGGTTGGCCTCTGTTATTTTCTCCTACCGATGGAGAACCTACAAGGTTCTCCAATACATAAAGGAATAAGGGCAGATTTTGTTTACAACAACACAAAGCCATCTGAAACTGTCAAATAAACTGCAAGAGCAGCAATGGAAAATTGCTTTCACACACTAAAAGTTCCCTGCAACTAGAAAGCCAGCAAAGCAGGGGAAAGGCTAGCTTTTTTAATTGACAAGTACCTTCTCTATGATGTGCTAGGCTTTGGTTTTTACGCATAGAAGTGTTATTCCTCACCTGTAGCTTGAGGTAGTATGGTCCATTTGGCCACCTCATTCTGCTGCATATGGAGAGTGCTGGAATTTTTAATTCTTAAGGAAACATTGTGTCTATTTTTCCCACATGAGATGTTTCTTTACTTATATCAATAATGTTATGAAAGACTTGTAGCATGCTTCAAGCTGATTAGCACTTGGTGGCTGTGAAGCTTTAAATACAAAACAGACACATAGTGAAAAGATTTCTACACACTGAATTTTTTATTTATTTCACAGAGCAATTGCTTTCAGCTTTGCAGAGGAGCCTGTAGTATCCAAACTACAGTACTTCCGTGAGAGCTGTGAAGCAGAGCTCCCTCCACTGGCTCTGCAGTGACAGGACAGCTCCCTCGGGCCTCCTCTCCCCACAACTGTTATCTGGGGCAGCCATCAGTGGGAGAGCTTTGCTGGAGGTCCAGCTCCTGAACTGTGCCAGCTGGTCAACATAGGAACAACTGTTTAGTGATTTGTGACTGAGATTTGATATTCCTCTTCCCTCCCTGCCCCCTTTGCCTGTGGGTAGGGACCATCTTGCTTTGATTGCATTTAAGTTGTCTGGTGGCCTTGTTGGCTGAACAGCGAGGCACAAATGTTCCAAATAAATAAATCTCTATACACAGTATAGAAAATTAGTGATCTTTGTAATGTGTGATTTTGTAGTACTACTTTGTAGTAGGGTGGCCAGATACCACATAGTATTTGAGCAAGAACAGAAGACCAAATAAGTGAATAAGGCTAAAACCGGAGTGGGGGGTTGGGGGTGCAAATGTGATTTACAAATCATAGAATCATAGAGTTGGAAGAGACCACAAGGGCCATCGAGTCCAACCCCCTGCCAAGCAGGAAACACCATCAGAGCACTCCTGACATATGGTTGTCAAGCCTCTGCTTAAAGACCTCCAAAGAAGGAGACTCCACCACACTCCTTGGCAGCAAATTCCACTGTCGAACAGCTCTTACTGTCAGGAAGTTCTTCCTAATGTTTAGGTGGAATCTTCTTTCTTGTAGTTTGAATCCATTGCTCCGTGTCTGCTTCTCTGGAGCAGCAGAAAACAACCTTTCTCCCTCCTCTATATGACATCCTTTTATATATTTGAACATGGCTATCATATCACCCCTTAACCTCCTCTTCTCCAGGCTAAACATGCCCAGCTCCCTTAGCCGTTCCTCATAAGGCATTGTTTCCAGGCCTTTGACCATTTCGGTTGCCCTCCTCTGGACACGTTCCAGTTTGTCAGTGTCCTTCTTGAACTGTGGTGCCCAGAACTGGACACAGTACTCCAGGTAAGGTCTGACCAGAGCAGAATACAGTGGCACTATTACTTCCCTTGATCTAGATGCTATACTCCTATTGATGCAGCCCAGAATTGCATTGGCTTTTTTAGCTGCCGCGTCACACTGTTGGCTCATGTCAAGTTTGTGGTCAACCAAGACTCCTAGATCCTTTTCACATGTACTGCTCTCAAGCCAGGTGTCCCCCATCTTGTATTTGTGCCTCTCATTTTTTTTTGCCCAAGTGCAATACTTTACATTTCTCCCTGTTAAAGTTCATCTTGTTTGTTTTGGCCCAGTTCTCTAATCTGTCAAGGTCGTTTTGAAGTGTGATCCTGTCCTCTGGGGTGTTGGCCACCCCTCCCAGTTTGGTGTCATCTGCAAATTTGATCAGGATGCCCTTGAGTCCATCATCCAAGTCGTTGATAAAGATATTGAATAAGACCGGGCCCAAGACAGAACCCTGTGGCACCCCACTAGTCACTCTTCTCCAGGATGAAGAGAAACCATTGATGAGCGCCCTTTGGGTTCGTTCGGTCAGTCAGCCAGTTACAAATCTACTGAGTGGTAGCATAGTCAAGACCGCATTTTACCAGCTTCTCTACAAGAATATCATGGGGCACCTTGTCGAATGCCTTGCGTCAAGGCATCAAGGTAGGTGTCAGGGTTGCTTCAAGATCCTAGCTCACAGAGGATCACGCTAGCCAACGGTCATTAAGTAAAAGTCTTTATTGAGTTACAGTTTCCATTCTCAAGCTGCTGCGTGCAACCCTACGTCTAGTAGCTAGATCGGCGAAGCTCCGTCTGAATCTCCGCCCCTCGTACACCAACTTAATATCCTAGCCCTGCTCCACCTTTTCCGCCTGACTGTTCTTCTCTGGGTCCCTCTGCCCCCCTGGGTCTCTTCCTTCCGGGATTCTTCGGACGCTGACCCCCCGGACTCTCCTGTCTCCTTGCGCCGGGCTTTAGGACCCGGCTCTCTTTCCGGGCTGCCTACTGCGCCTCCTTCCTGTGCATTTGAACTTGGCGCGCGCGCCCAACCTTCCACCTTCCGTCTAACCGTTTCTTCGCTCCCAGATGGAGGTGTGGCCACCCCTGACTCGTGCCCTCCCTCCTGCTGTGAGCTGCCAGCGCTTGCCCCCTGGCTCCTTTCCTCTTCCCTGCTCTCTGGCGGTGACGCTGGACCCGATCTCCAACTGCTCTCCTCTGATTCCCCTCTGGCTCTATCTCCCTGGGGTGCCCCCCTAAACTCCCCCCTTGCCTTGGCCACTGGTGCTCCTTTCTGTGAATCCTCCGACTCACTGGAGAGACTCGGAGATCTCGGGTCGTCGTCATCGCTCATCCTTTCTTCTGCCTCCTCCCCTTCGCTCTCTGTTTCCTCCCTTGCCCTTGCCTCTGCTCCTGAACCCCTGACATCCATCCCCCCTCGAAGCCCCCCACTCCCCCTTCCCCTCCTTCCGGTGCTGGAGCTGGGTGCTGCTGCGTCAAGGAGACGAATGTCGGGTACCGTTCGGTTCCCGTAGCGGGCCTCCCTCCGAAGTCTTCCGGTTCTTCCTCCCTTCTCTCGTCGACGACGGTCACCTCTGCTTCCATCTCTGTGCCGCCGTGCTCGAAACCTGGATCGTCCCCGAAAATGTCCATGTCCGTCTCTCCCTCGCTTCCTCCAGGCGGCGTTGCTCGGCCTGGACCTTCTTGCCACTTCCTGCGCCACTGTTCCTCTGGTTTGTCGTCCCACCAATACGAGGGTTCTGAGGCAGATCCCGAGGGCGACCCCTCCGGGGAACGGACGTCTCGTATCGGGTCCTCGTCAGAGTCGAACCCCCGGAACGTGCTGCCCGAAAGCGTGGGTGTGAAAAGCCAGTCGTCGAAAAAGTCTGCTGGCATCGGTCTATGTGGGAAGAGGGCATGAAACTCGTCTTTGAGCAGAGGTTCGTCCAAGGCGTAGTCCGGCACCCAACTGTTCGCACTGGCCGGGGTGCCCTCCCTGGCGAGAAGGTATTCTACCCCTTCTTCCCCCCATCTGGAATCCAAAATCTCTGTGACTTCGTTGATGCGCTCCTTCTGTGCCACTCTTGCGTGCCCTGTTCTGTCTCTGGCCGGACTCTGCGCCGTTCCGGGTTCCTGAAACCTGTGCGGTGCCTTGTAGGGCGTGAGCACCGATCTGTGGAATACCGGATGCATTCTGGAACCCTCCGGAAGCGCCAGCCTGAAGGCCACCGGGTTGACCTGCTCTTCGACTTGATAGGGCCCCAGTTGCTTATGCCCTAGTTTCTTCTTGGCCAACGACCTGGCCGGCACTGCGTGGGCTGCTAACCAGACCCAGTCCCCCACGTGTAGCTCTTCGCCAACCCTTCTGCGTTTGTCCGCTTGTACCTTGTATGCGTGCTTGGCCAGCTCCAGGTGGCGCCTCAGCTGATCGTGGACTTCCTGCAGTTCCGACGCGAACGCATCTGCCGTCTGCGGCTCCCCTTCCCCCAGCCTTTCCAGTCCCGGGAAGGTTCTGGGGTGCCTCCCGTTGTTGGCGAAGAACGGTGTGACCCCCGTGGACACGTGCTTCGTGTTGTTGTAAGCGAACTCGGCGAGCGGCAGGTAATCCACTACGAGCCTCTTTTGGGGCGTATCCCGCTTCTTAACGAAGAACACCGGGCTGCCTCCCACCGCCTTGGACTCTCGGATGAAACCGCGCTCCAAATTATGATCTATGAACTCCTTGAGTTCTTGCAGCTCGTCCTCTGACATGGAATACAGTCTCCCCTTAGGCAGCGCCGCCCCTGGCAGCAGGTCAATCTTGCAGTCATATGGCCTGTGAGGGGGTAGCCTGTCTGCCTCCTTCTCGCAGAAAACTTCCAAAAATTCTGCGTACTTGTGGGGAATCGCTTGCAGCGTGCCTAGCAGTAGCTGTGACTCTTCTTCCTCTCCTTCCTGCCTGGGCACGATGCAGTGTTCAGCACAAAAGGAAGAGCCGAAGGTCAGCTGCCTCTGGTACCAAGCCAGCGTTGGGCTGTGTTTGTCCAGCCAACTCATGCCCAACACAATGGGCGTGTCCGACAATTGAGTGACGTTGAAGCTGATGACTTCTTGGTGATTCCCAAGTCGCATCACCATCGGTGGCGTCTGCTGCACCACTTGCCCTCCTAGCAGCTCCCTGCCATCCACCGTGACCACCTGCAGGGGCAGTGTGGCCGGCAGCAACTGCATAGCATGCTGGTTGACGAAGTCCTGCCCCATAAAGTCCGCATTGCTGCCTGAGTCAATGGTGATTGGCACGTCCATGGTGATGCCATTGGGCAGCTGGAGCGACGCGGTGAGCCTCACCACTGGTTTGGGCGGGAGGGGGTTCACGGGCTGTAAAATCTCTGGGGACTGCATCATTAATACGTCTGGCTGGGCCCCAGTGCCTCTTCCTCCAGCCAGACAGCGTCGTTTCCCTGCTGTGGTTCTCCTTGCTGCGTTGCTGCAGTCGCCATTGCTGAGGCTGCAGTGAGCTTGTGGAGCCTCTGGGGACACTCTTTCGCCATATGCCCTGGCTCCTCACAGACGTAACACTTCCTGTTCCCTCTAGGAGGCTTCGCTTTCACTGCTGCTGGTGCTAGGGCTCTGGTTGCTGACTGAGCCCTGGCACCTCCAACCTCCATCGGTTCAGCTCCTCCCCCTGGCGGAGGCGTGGATTGCGTACGTGCTGCTTCTCTGGGAAAGAAGGAGGAGCCCCTGGCTGGTTCGCGCCCTCCACGCCCTTCGTCCCTGCTCCACGGACGTCCTTCCAGCCGTACCCCCACTGCCAGCGCCCTCTGCACGACCTCCTGGGTGGTCCGGGGTCTCTCCCCCCTCGCAATCTCATCTTTTACAGAGCTGTTTAGTCCCTCCCAGAAAAGGTCTCTTACAGGAGTCGCATCTCTGTCCCATTCTAGGGCACTGGCCAAGGCGAAAAAGCGGGCATGGTACTGCCGTACGCTGGCCCTTCCCTGCTTCAGTCCATGAATCTGTTGCCGAGCAAGATCCACGTCAATGCTTGATAAAAAACACGCATCCATCGCTTTAATAAAGGCATTCGCATTTTGGAGCGCCGGATCGTTATCCCTCCATAAATTGCGCAGCCATGCTCTGGCATCCCCATGCAAATAAGACATGATGAACCCCACTTTCTCTTGCTCATCTCTAAAATCTTTACTCAGCAGTTGCAGTGCACACAGTACGTCTGCTTTAAAATTGGGATACTGTTGCAGGTTCCCATCGAAGTGAGAGACCAGACCGCCTGTGCGTCTCCCCAACCCAATCCCCTCTGGTTTGGGTGTCTGTTGCCCTTGCTTCGTAAGCACTTCCAACCTGACCTGGAGATCCCTGTAGGCGGCAGCTGCGTCCTCCTCTCTCTTCCTGGATGCGAGAGCCTCGGCATTCAGCTGTGACACTGCTTCTCTGAGTTCCGCTATCTGCTGTTCAGCCGTCATGTCGGCTGCCGTTCGTGAGCTCACTAGTAGGCACCTGCTTCTCTCCTCTCCTCGAGGCTGTAGATGCCCACAATACAGCAGACGGAGCTTACTGTCAGGGTTGCTTCAAGATCCTAGCTCACAGAGGATCACGCTAGCCAACGGTCATTAAGTAAAAGTCTTTATTGAGTTACAGTTTCCATTCTCAAGCTGCTGCGTGCAACCCTACGTCTAGTAGCTAGATCGGCGAAGCTCCGTCTGAATCTCCGCCCCTCGTACACCAACTTAATATCCTAGCCCTGCTCCACCTTTTCCGCCTGACTGTTCTTCTCTGGGTCCCTCTGCCCCCCTGGGTCTCTTCCTTCCGGGATTCTTCGGACGCTGACCCCCCGGACTCTCCTGTCTCCTTGCGCCGGGCTTTAGGACCCGGCTCTCTTTCTGGGCTGCCTACTGCGCCTCCTTCCTGTGCATTTGAACTTGGCGCGCGCGCCCAACCTTCCACCTTCCGTCTAACCGTTTCTTCGCTCCCAGATGGAGGTGTGGCCACCCCTGACTCGTGCCCTCCCTCCTGCTGTGAGCTGCCAGCGCTTGCCCCCTGGCTCCTTTCCTCTTCCCTGCTCTCTGGCGGTGACGCTGGACCCGATCTCCAACTGCTCTCCTCTGATTCCCCTCTGGCTCTATCTCCCTGGGGTGCCCCCCTAAACTCCCCCCTTGCCTTGGCCACTGGTGCTCCTTTCTGTGAATCCTCCGACTCACTGGAGAGACTCGGAGATCTCGGGTCGTCGTCATCGCTCATCCTTTCTTCTGCCTCCTCCCCTTCGCTCTCTGTTTCCTCCCTTGCCCTTGCCTCTGCTCCTGAACCCCTGACAGTAGGCTACATCCACTGCGTTCCCTTCATCTACCAGGCTTGTAATTCTGTCAAAAAACGAGATCAGGTTAGTCTGACATGACTTATTTTTCAGAAATCCATGCTGACTATTGGTGATCACAGCATTCCTTTCTAGGTGCTCACAGACTGTTTGCTTAATGATCTGCTCCCGAATCTTCCCTGGTATTGATGTCAGACTGACTGGGTGATAATTATTTGGGTCCTCTCTTTTCCCCTTTTTGAAAATAGGGACAACATTTGCCCTCCTCCAGTCTGCCGGGACATCGCCTGTTCTCCAGGTATTCTCAAAGATGACTGCCAGTGGTTCTGAGATCACACCTGCCAGTTCTTTTAATACTCTTGGATGCAGTTCATCTGGCCCTGGAGACTTGAATACATCTAAACTAGTTATTCTGGGCTGTGTTTCCTCGGCTGAATCATTTGCTCCAAATTCTTCAGGTCGGGCATTGTTTTCTTTATCGGAGAAGATTGAGGCAAAGAAGGCATTGAGGAGTTCAGCCCTTTCTGTGTCCCCTGTTTGCATTTCACCATCTTCTCCTCTGAGTGACCCCACTGTTTCTTTGTTCTTCCTTTTGCTACGGACATACCCATAATAGCCTTTTAACCTCTCTAGCAAGCCTGAGTTCATTCTGTGCTTTAGCTTTTCTGACTTTCTGTCTACATGTGCTGGCTATTTGTTTGAATTCCTCTTTGGTCGTTTGCCCCTTTTCCATTTTTTGTACACATCCTTTTTTAATCTTAACTCAGTTAAAAGTTCTTTAGATAGCCACCCTGGCTTCTTTAGGCACCTTCCATGTTTCCGTCTCATTGGTATTGCCTGAAGTTGTGCTTTTACTATCTCCCTCTTAACAGACTCCCAGCCATCATGAACTCCCTTTCCTTTTAGTATTACAGTCCATGGGATCTCACCCAGCACTTCCCTAAGTTTTATGAAGTCGGCTTTCTTAAAGTCAAGAAATTGAGTCCTAGTATGCTTGGCTCCTCCTTTCCGCTGTATAGTAAACTTCAGAAGAGCATGATCACTCGTGCCTAATGATCCTTCCACTTCTACCCCACTAACCAGGTCATCAACATTGGTTAGGACCAGATCTAAAATGGCTGTTCCTCTTGTTGCTTCTCCCACTTTCTGGACAATGAAGTTGTCTGCAAGGCCAGTGAGGAATCTGTTTGACCGTATGCTCTTGGCTGAGTTTGACATCCAACAAATATCCGGGTAATTGAAGTCCCCCATTACTACTATCTCCCTTCCTTTTGCATGCTTGGCCATCTGTTCCAGGAAGGCATCATCTATGTCCTCCGTTTGGCTTGGGGATCTATAGTAAACTCCCACAATGAGGTCTCTGTTATAGAAATAGATTGTATCCCTCCATTATTACATTCCAATCGTGGGACTTATCCCACCAGGTTTCAGTGATTCCTATTATGTCATATTTAGTTTGCTGTACCAAGAGCTCAAGCTCATCTTGTTTATTTCCCATGCTTTGCGCATTAGTGTACAGACATTGAAGTCCATTAATCATTCCCCCGTGTCTCTTATTTAAGGATTTTTTCCTCCCACCACTAGGTCTGCGTGCTGTTTGCTCCATTTGGTCTATGACATTTGGATGATCATCTTCATCAATTGATAGACTCCTACCTTCAGGAGCACTGTC
Source organism: Podarcis muralis (assembly GCF_964188315.1). Taxonomy (NCBI): domain Eukaryota; kingdom Metazoa; phylum Chordata; class Lepidosauria; order Squamata; family Lacertidae; genus Podarcis; species Podarcis muralis. Next base: position 164,132 of record NC_135664.1, on the reverse strand, counting down.
TCCCTCCCCCACATTAGTCAGTTTAAAGCCCTCCTGATGAGGTTTCTGAGATTTTTGGCAAAAACATTCCTCCCAACCGTTGTGAGGTGCAGCCCATCGCTTGCCAGAAGTCCATCTTCAAGAAACTGCAGTCCGTGATCTAAGAATCCAAACCGTTCCTGTTTACACCATTTGCGAAGCCAGCTGTTCACTTCCACTATTTTTCCCTCTCTCCCTGGGCCACGTCGTTCAACTGGGAGGACAGATGAGATGACAATTTGTGCATTTAATTGCTTCAATTTCCTGCTCAGAGCCTTGTAGTCTCTTTTGATCTTCTGGAGGCTATTGCTTGCAGTGTCATTGGCTCCCACATGAACCATGAGGAAGAGGTATTTGTCAGTGGGTTTTATGATTCCTTGCAGTCGTTCAGTTACATCTTGGATCTTAGCCCCAGGGAGACAGCACACCTCCTAAGACATCTTGTCAGGCCCACGGACCACTGCTTCTGTTCCCCTCAGTAGGGAATCCCCTATCACCACTACACGCCTCCTCTTAGGTTTAGTCGGGGTTCTTGCGTGAGCTGTTCGTTCCAAGGTCGCCTGCACATTCCCGGAGGACTGACTTTGCTGCTCGTCTTTGAGAGATCCTCAAATGGAGTCTGTTCTTCGTCTTCCATGCTAGGGGAGAGGACTTCAAAGCGATTGTGTATTTCTAAACAATCAGAGCGAACCCTGGGCCTCCTACTTCTTTGAGTCACGTTTCTCCATATATCTGGCACCTGTGTTGGTGAACTAGCCTCCTTCTCAGGGGTGTCCCCTGTCTCCTCCTTGGTGGAGACGGTGTTCTCTGTTGCTTCCAAGAAGAGCTGCAGCTCTCTAATTCTTTGGAGCGTAGCTACATGTTCCTCCAGTTGCTGGACTTTGTCTTCTAAGAGGGCAATCAACATACAATTGCTGCAGGTAAAGCTGCCTGCAACCTTTGGCAAGATGGCAAACATTGTGCAGGAACCGCAGGCGACTGCAGCTGTTCCCTCACCCTCCATCTTGAAAACGTGTCGTTGGGGGTGGCTACAGTGGTCCTCCATCTTAAAAAGCGTGAAGACAGGACAAATAACCCCCCCCAAAAAAAACCTAGGTCTCCCCCAACAAACGTTTGAGACTAGCTCCCCTAAATCTAAAAGATGGATCAAACTGCGTGCACCGCCAGGCGCACGCCGCTGCCCTGCAAGCTCTCATAAGCTCCTCCCACAGCTAATCACCTGACTCAACAGAAACCCTGCCCCCTCTGACCTTTGCACAGGGAGAGCAGCTAATCAGCCACAAACACACACACAAGAAAACCCTTATGTGCTTTAAGAAATTATGTGCTATAAGAAACCAAGAAACCTCCTGCTGGGTCAGACCAAAAGCCAAGAGCCTTTCTTCCTCCAGTACTCAATCAGATGCCTCCAGGAAAGCCAGCAACAGCCCTCCCCAATTGTTGCTCCCCAGCAACTAGAATTCAGAGACATACTGCCTTTGTACAAGGATCTATCACTTCTCCTTTGGGCAGACCACTCCTCCATGATTTTGTCTGATTCCTCTATAAGCCAGTGACCATGAGCACATCCTGTGGCTTTTTAGTACCATGCATTCATTATGCATAGCATGTCCTTTGTCCTATTTTGTCCTATTCTGCTGCCCACTTATTCCAATCCAAATTGTACATTTTAAAAACTTCTCTATAAGTTAAGAATGCACATGATTTGCAGTGCATGTTTACTCAGGAGTAAAACTTAAGTTTAGTAGGACTTGCCTAGGAGTGTATATAAGACGACAGCCATATTCTGCTTTTGTTGGTCATGGGGAAATGCGCTGAACTATTGATTCTATATGGATGCTTCAGTTGCGAATCCTGCACTGCACTACATGACCCTTGGGGTGCCTTCCAACTCTATGATTCTATGAGTCCCTCCCCATGGTTGCTGACCCACTTTCTGGTGCCTGAGATTTCATCAGTTATTTTGCACACACTTTGAAGGCTCTTCTTTTACTAGAATCCTTTTGTTGAAATGAAACCTGAGGTTACCCAGATGCTGAATTCTACATCCACCCTCTAAATTTTGATGGCTTTTCCTTCACTTGCCCCACCTAAGTCACGCTTGGTCCCAGACAAAAACAAAACTTTATGGTCCAATACTGTGGTGAAATTTATCAGTGTGAATTGTTTTCTTCATTTTTTGGGAACAGATGTGGTGAAGCAGTGGGGGGAAATAAGTGCCTGCTTACTGCTGACCAAAGGGAATATCAACAAGAATTGAAAAAGAACTACAAGAAGTTGAAAGAGAACCTCAGACCAATGATTGAGAGGAAGATCCCAGAGCTGTGTAAACCTATTGTGAAAGTTAACAGTATTTCAAGGTATAAGAATAGCCCTTTCCCCCACATGCCCAATAAGCATAGCAAAATACAACATAGGATGGGGGGAAGCAATATGGTTCACTCCAGATGATCAGCCTCAGTTATCATGGCCAATGGTCATTTTCTTATTTATTTTAGGGGCTTATTCTAGTTTTAGGAAATATGAAAATCTGCCTCCACAGAACAGTTAAGAGCAGCTTCATGAAAAGGAGCTATCTACTTGCAGTGGATCAAATACTAGAGGATATGCAAATGTTGTTTGAAGTCGAAAGATTTCCCTTCTTTCTGTACTCAACAATCACATCTTCTAAGGGAGGGGATATTGAAACTACTTGCAGAAAAACTGATATTTTATTATAAATTGACATGGATATTTGCACGCACAGAGAAAACAGCTTTGTGTTTTCTCTAAATTCTAAAGGCCAGTTCACAATATTGCATTGTCAACACAATGTTCCCTCTATGTATGTATGTATGTATGGGTATCTATGAAACTTCATCTGTGGATGTTTGACCATACCAAGCTCAAGGAAATGTTCCTGAATGCAACCCAAAGCCCCTTCTGCGCAATCATGAATTTGCATCAATGTTACATATAAGCACATTCACCAAGCAGCAGATACGAACAGTTAACCAAAACAAATCAACCCATTTTTTAAGCACATTTCTATTGCATTTATTGTGATAAGAAACTTACAGACATTTGTATCTAGATTCCAACTTATATAAAATTATTGTTGTTTGAATGGGAATAATCTTATTTTATTTTTTTTTATAATAAATTTTTATTAGTTTTCCATAAATAAAGAATAAACAAAGCAAAAACATAAACATAAACAAACAAAAACATGACTTCCCCATACCACCCCTTTTCTGCATTCTTGTTTCAAGATTTTTCAGCAACCCTCTGATCATAACTTAAATATATTTCATGTATTTAACTTCAGTTAGTTATTGATACAACTGTAGTTCTTTATCTCTTATAACTCTGAGCCCCTAATTTTCCAAATTACAACAGTTTTTAAGATAAACTTTAAATTTGTTCCAATCTTCATCCACCGCTTCTTTCCCCCGGTCTCGAATTCTGCCAGTCATCTCTGCCAGTCCCATATAGTCGATCACCTTCGTCTGCCATTCTTCCAACGTGGGTAAATCTTGCGTCTTCCAATACTTTGCTAAAAGAATTCTTGCTGCTGTAGTGGCGTACATAAAAAATGTCCTATCCTTCTTTGGCACCATTTGGCCCACCATACCCAAGAGAAAGGCCTCTGGTTTTTTAACAAACGTTCTCTTCAGAACTTTTTTTATTTCATTGTAGATCATTTCCCAGAAAGCCTTAATCTTCGGGCAGGTCCACCAAAGGTGATAGAAGGTTCCCTCCGTTTCATTGCACTTCCAACACTTGTTATTGGGCAAATGATAGATCTTTGCTAACTTAGCAGGAGTCATGTACCACCTGTAGATCATTTTCATAATGTTTTCTTTTAAGGCATTGCATGCCGTAAATTTAACACCAGTGGTCCATAACTGCTCCCAGTCTGCAAATTCAATGTCATGCCCAATGTCCTGTGCCCATTTAATCATATTAGCTTTCACCATTTCATCTTGAGTATTCCATTTCAACAGCAAGTTGTACATTCTTGACAAATTTTTAGTATTGGGTTCTAACAGTTCTGTTTCTAGTTTTGACTTCTCCACCTGGAAGCCTTTCTTTCTGTCCTGTTTAAATACTTCATTTATCTGTCGATAATGTAACCAATCTCTCACCTTAAATTTCAGTTTCTCAAAACTCTGCAATTTTACATTTTCACCGTCTTGTTCTATAATTTCACAATATTTAGGCCAATTAGAACCCATATTCAGTTTTTTCACCTCTTTTGCTTCCATTGGTGACAACCACCTGGGGGTTTTACTTTCAAACAGGTCTTTATACTTAATCCAAACATTATACAAAGCTTTCCTCACCATATGGTTCTTAAAACCTTTATGCAATTTTACCTTGTCATACCATATATATGCATGCCAACCAAATCTATTGTCAAATCCTTCAAGGTCCAAAATATCTGTGTTCTCGAGGAGCAGCCAATCTTTCAACCAGCAAAACGCTGCTGATTCATAGTAGAGTCTTAAGTCCGGCAGGGCAAAACCCCCTCTATCTTTCGCATCTGTTAATGTCTTAAATTTTATTCTTGGCTTTTTGCCCTGCCAAACAAATTTCGATATGTCTTTCTGCCACCTCTTGAAACAGTCCATCTTGTCTATTATTTGTAATGTCTGAAACAGAAATAACATTCTAGGCAATACATTCATTTTGATGACAGCAATTCTGCCTAACAAGGAAAGTTTCAGCCTTGACCATATGTCTAAATCTTTCTTAACTTCTGTCCAACATTTATCATAATTGTCTTTAAAAAGATTCACATTTTTCGATGTCAAATTCACCCCCAGGTACTTCACTTTTTTTGCTATCTCCAAACCTGTTTCATTCTGGAATGTCTCTTTTTCTTCATTTGTTAGATTTTTTTCCAATACTTTAGTTTTTTGTTTGTTCAGCTTAAATCCTGCAACTTGACCAAATATCTCGATCAGTTCTAAAACTCTTTTTGTACTAGTGATTGGCTGTTGCAAAGTCAAAACTAGCTTATATAAAATTATTGTTGTTTGAATGGGAATAATCTTATTGCTTGATGGAAAGTACTGCAATGGATCTGGTAATAACTTTTCTCATGGAAGTGGATGCCATTATGCTTTTTAACAAGTAAGATAAATTTGCAGGAGGATAAAGCAATGCTCTGTAATATTTAAATCTCATTGGATGGAGGCCACACAGATGCAAAATGGAGACCACTCAAGTGAGAACAATAAAACTCCATTTACTGCAAAAGTTATATTTCTTCCTATGGGCTACAGGGATTCATTCTCGTTACAGATAGGTAGCCGTGTTGGTCTGCTATAGTCAAAACAAAAAAAATTCTTTCCAGTAGCACCTTAAAGACAAACTAAGTTAGTTCTTGGTATGAGCTTTCGTGTGCATGCACACTTCTTCAGATACACTGAAACAGAAGTTGCCAGATCCTTCTATATAGTGAGAAGGTGGGGAGGGGTATTACTCAGAAGGGTGGTGGGAATGGGTGATTGGCAGATAGGGATTCATTCTAGTTAGAATATTTTATTATTGTAATTATAATTGTTATTTAAAAGTAGCACTATATTTCTTCTAATACTTGAAATACAGTGTTGGTTCCTGACTTTTATTTTTGCTTCATGTTGGGTGGGACTCATTTCCCTTCAGTTCAGTGTTCACGAGAGGCAAGGTAAAAACTTTGCAAATTTGTATACATAAATGTATATGGTAGGGACGCGGGTGGCGCTGTGGTCTAAGCCACTGAGCCTCTTGGGCTTGCTGATCAGAAGGTCGGTAATTCGAATCCCTGTGACAGGGTGAGCTCCCATTGCTATCGGGCACCTGCTCTCTCTCCAAACCTGGCTTTCCATCAACAAGGCCCCCAAGAATGGTGATGTTTGGATAAGGGGCCTTACGCACCACCGCTCGATCCAAGGCTTTCCTAGCCCTATTTGTGGCTATCGGGCACCTGCTCTCTCTCCAAACCTGGCTTTCCATCAACAAGGCCCAAAGAATGGTGATGTTTGGATAAGAGGTCAGCGCATTCCCCTCCGAGAAATCCAAGATATATTGATGTAGTAAAGGTGCAGCCTGAGACCGGAATTGATGGCGCGGACCCTGGCCCAATGCACAATGCTGTGCCCGCTTATCCAGATGCACGCCCTCATAGCTCCTGCACCCTAGGGTCCCCGTTAACGGCATGGTTTCTATCCCAGTGGACAGTGCAGGGCCTATAATCCCAAATGTGCACCACAACGTCACCTGAAAGCAAAAGAAGGTAACGAAGCCAGGTCAAGTATACTGTGAACAATCTCAAGGTCTTACAATATATCCCTTAAATGCATCAGACTTCCACTGCCCCCAAGTCCTTCATCCTTTCAGCTGAGAGTCCCAAATGCAGTGCTGTGGTGGCGGCCCCAATCCAGATGGAGGTGTGGCCACTCCTGACTCGTGCCCTCCCTCCTGTTGTGAGCTGCCAGCGCTTGCCCCCTGGCTCCCTTCCTCTTCTCTGTTCTCTGGCGGTGACGCTGGTCCCGATCTCCAACTGCTCTCCTCTGAGTCCCCTCCGGCTCTATCTTCCTGGGGTGCCCCCCTAAACTCCCCCCTTGCCCTGGCCACTGGTGCTCCTTTCTGTGAATCCTCCGATTCACTGGAAAGGCTCGGAGATCTCGGGTCGTCGTCATCGCTCATCTTTTCTTCTGCCTCCTCCCCTTCGCTCTCTGTTTCCTCCCTTGCCCTTGCCTCTGCTCCTGAACCCCTGACATCCATCCCCCCCTCGAAGCCCCCCACTCCCCCTTCCCCTCCTTCCGGTGCTGGAGTTGGGTGCTGCTGTGTCAAGGGGACGAATGTCGGGTACCGTTCGCTTCCCGTAGCGGGCCTCCTTCCGAAGTCTTCCGGTTCTTCCTCCCTGCTCTCGTCGACGACGGTCACCTCTGCTTCCATCTCTGTGCCGCCGTGCTCGAAACCAGGGTCGTCCCCGAAAACGTCCATGTCCGTCTCTCCCTCACTTCCTCCTGGCGGCGTTGCTCATCCTGGACCTTCTTGCCACTTCCTGCGCCACTGTTCCTCTGGTCTGTCGTCCCACCAATACGAGGGTTCTGAGGCAGATCCCGAGGGTGACCCCTCCGGGGAACGGACGTCTCGTGTCGGGTCCTCGTCCGAGTCGAACCCCCGGAACGTGCTGGCCGAAAGCGTGGGCGTGAAAAGCCAGTCGTCGAAAAAGTCTGCTGGCATTGGTCTATGTGGGAAGAGGGCATGAAACTCGTCTTTGAGCAGAGGTTCGTCCAAGGCGTAGCCCGGCACCCAGCTGTTCGCACTGGCCGGGGTGCCCTCCTTGGCGAGAAAGTATTCTACCCCTTCTTCCCCCCATCTGGAATCCAAAATCTCAGTGACTTCGTTGATGCGCTCCTTCTGTGCCCCTCCTGCGCGCCCTGTTCTGTCTCTGACCGGACTCGGCGCCGTTCCGGGTTCCTGAAACCTGTGCGGTGCCTTGTAGGGAGTGAGCACCGATCTGTGGAACACCGGATGCATTCTGGAACCCTCCGGAAGCGCCAGCCTGAAGGCCACCGGGTTGATCTGCTCTTCGACTTGATAGGGCCCAAGTTGCTTATGCCCTAGTTTCTTCTTGGCCAACGACCTGGCCGGCACTGCGTGGGCTGCTAACCAGACCCAGTCTCCCACGTGGAGCTCTTCGCCAACCCTTCTACTTTTGTCCGCTTGTACCTTGTATGCGTGCTTGGCCAGCTCCAGGTGGCGCCTCAGCTGATCGTGGACTTCCTGCAGCTCCGACGCGAACGCATCTGCCGTCTGCGGCTCCCCCTCCCCCAGCCTTTCCAGTCCCGGAAAAGTTCTGGGGTGCCTCCCGTTGTTGGCGAAGAACGGCGTGATCCCCGTGGACACGTGCTTCGTGTTGTTGTAGGCGAACTCGGCGAGCGGCAGGTAATCCACCCACGTCGCAGGCTGTTGATTTGCATAACACCTCAAGTACTGCTGCATGATGGCATTGACCCGCTCGGCTTGCCCGTTGGTCTGCGGGTGTCTCGCCGACGCCAGGTTGATCTTGACGTTCAGGAAGCCCATCAGCTTCTGCCAGAAATTCGAGATGAACTGCCGCCCCCGGTCGGACAGAATAGACCGTGGTAGACCGTGAACCTTGAACACGTGGTCTATGAACAGTTTGGCGGTTTGCTCCGCCGTGGTCACCTTCGCACACGGAATGAAATGTGCCATCTTGGAAAACAGGTCCACCACCACCAGCACTGCCGTCTTGCCCCTCGAGCTGGGCAGATCCGTGACAAAGTCCAGGGCCACTCTCTCCCAAGGTTCGACCGGAGTTTGCAGCGGTTCCAACAGTCCGGCCGGCGGTCTAAGCACTGGCTTCGCCCTCTGGCAGGTGTCACACCTCGCCACGTAGTCCGCGACCTCCCCTCTCATTCCAGGCCACCAGAAATCCCTGGCGACTAATTCCACCGTCTTCTCCTTGCCGAAGTGCCCAGCCGTGGGCGCGTCGTGCAGCTGCTGCAGCACCTTGGCGCGAAGTTCGTCTCCCGGCACGTAGATGGCCCCTTTACGGATGAGCAATCCATCTCTTAGCTGGAAACCGTCGGCCGCTGCCTTGCCCCTTTGCACCTCTGCCATCTTTGCTTGTGCGAAGGAGTCCCCCTGCAACGCTCGTCGCACCGCCTCCAGGTCCACGGTTGCCGCGGCGCACGCCCACACTGTTGGTGCGAAGATGTGCATGGCGGCCGCTGGCGTTGCGTCCTCCAGATACTGTGGCTTACGAGAGAGAGCGTCCGCCATGATGTTGGTGTCCCCCGGGACATACTCTATTCGGAAGTCGAAGTTCGCAAAGAACTCAGCCCAACGTATCTGCCTCTGGTTCAGGAACTGTGCCGTGCGCCAGTGCTCTAGGTTCTTGTGGTCCGTGCAAACCTGCACCGTGTGCTTGGCGCCGATCAGAAAGTGCCTCCACGCCTTGAACGCTGCATGAATGGCCAGCAACTGCAACATAAGCAAATGTTAGACGGAAGGTGGAAGGTTGGGCGCGCGCGCCAAGTTCAAATGCACAGGAAGGCGACGCAGTAGGCAGCCCGGAAAGAGAGCCGGGTCCTAAAGCCCGGCGCAAAGAGACAGGAGGGTCCGGGGGGTCAGCGTCAGAAGAATCCCGGAAGGAAGAGACCCAGGGGGGCAGAGGGACCCAGAGAAGAACAGTCAGGCGGAAAAGGTGGAGCAGGGCTAGGATATTAAGTTGGTGTACGAGGGGCGGAGATTCAGACGGAGCTTCGCCGGTCTAGCTACTAGACGTAGAGTTGCACGCAGCAGCTTGAGAATGGAAACTGTAACTCAATAAAGACTTTTACTTAATGACCGTTGGCTAGCGTGATCCTCTGTGAGCTGGGATCTTGAAGCAACCCTGACAAGCACGAATAAGCTTTAATTGTTCTTTCCGTATATTCACACATAATTAGCAAAGCAAAGTGTAATGTCTAAACTAGGCAAAAGAGGATGTTTTGGGTTTCATTTACTTAGAAAGAAGAATATTGGATTTCACTTATTTCAAGTTGTGTTCTTTGGTGAAAATGCAACATTAGCCCAGAAATCGCAAAGTGTATGTAATGAGACCAAAATAACAAAACACCGTCTTTTCGCTTCCATATGTGATGAAAGAAGACAAATAAGCTTTAATTGAAATTTCAATTCGCATGGTGCTTCTTGGGTGTGCACCAGAATCACCCCTAACCAAATCAAAAATGGTTTTTTCGGTTCCATCTGCATAAGAAGAAGATGATAAAGCTGTGATGGGGTTTATTTCCCGTTGCTGTTTTTGGGTTTAGAATGCATTCACCCAAAAATCGCAGTTAAATGTTTGTTAGCAGCCCAAATCAAGCATAGCTGCTTTGGTTCCATCTCAATCGAAAGAGCACGAATAAGCTTTAATTGTTCTTTCCGTGTTCATTCACACACAATTTAGCAAAGCAAAGTGTAATAAGTCTAAACTTATCACCTCCAATCACCTCCAATCAAATAAAAATGGTGTTTTCTGTTCCATCTGCATAAGAAGAAGCTGTGATTGGGTTTATTTCCCGTCGCTGTTTTTGGGGTTAGAATGCATTCACCCAAAAATCGCAGTTAAATGTTTGTTAGCAGCCGAAATCAATCATAGCTGCTTTGGTTCCATCTCAATCGAAAGAGCACGAATAAGCTTTAATTGTTCTTTCCGTGTTCATTCACACACAATTAGCAAAGCAAAGTGTAATAAGTCTAAACTAGGCAAAAGAGGATGTTTTGGGTTTCATTTACTTAGAAAGAAGAATAATGGATTTCACTTATTTCAAGTTGTGTTCTTTGGTGAAAATGCAACATTAGCCCAGAAATCGCAAAGTGTATGTAATGAGACCAAAATAACAAAACACCGTCTTTTCGCTTCCATATGTGAAGAAATAAGACAAATAAGCTTTGATTGAGCTTATTTCAATTCGTGTGGTGTTTTTTGGGTGTGCACTAGAATCACCTCCAACCAAATAAAAATGGTGTTTTCGGTTCCATCTGCATAAGAAGAAGATGATAAAGCTGTGATTGGGTTTATTTCCCGTTGCTGTTTTTGGGGTTAGAATGCATTCACCCAAAAATCGCAGTTAAATGTTTGTTAGCAGCCCAAATCAAGCATAGCTGCTTTGGTTCCATCTTTCCGTGTTCATTCACACACAATTAGCAAAGCAAAGTGTAATGTCTAAACTAGGCAAAAGAGGATGTTTTGGGTTTCATTTACTTAGAAAGAAGAATAATGGGTTTCACTTATTTCAAGTTGTGTTCTTTGGTGAAAATGCAACATTAGCCCAGAAATCGCAAAGTGTATGTAATGAGACCAAAATAACAAAACAACGTCTTTTCGCTTCCATATGTGAAGAAAGAAGACAAATAAGCTTTCATTGAGCTTATTTCAATTCGCAAGATGTTTTTTGGGTGTGCACTAGAATCACCTCCAACCAACGCAAAAAGGAGGTTTGGGTTCCATTTGTAGATGGAAGAAAAAGAAGATGATAAAGCTTATTTCCAATTGTTGTTTTTGGCGTTAGAAAGCACACTCACCCCAAAATCAAACTGAAGTGTATAAGCCAAAATCAATATATAGGTGTTTTAGTTCCCTCTGAATGAAAAGAGGACGAATAAACTTGGATTGTTTTATTCGGTGTTCACACACCCACAAGTAGCAATGCAAAGTGTAATAAGTCTAAGCTAGGCAAAAGAGGATGGTTTGGGTTTCATCTACTTAGAAAGAAGAATCTTGGATTTCACTTATTTCAAGTTGTGTTCTTTGGTGAAAATGCAACATTAGCCCAGAAATCGCAAAGTGTATGTAATGAGACGAAAATAACAAAACACCGCCTTTTCGCTTCCATATGTGAAGAAAGAAGACAAATAAGCTTTGATTGAGCTTATTTCAATTCGTGTGGTGTTTTTTGGGTGTGCACTAGAATCACCTCCAATCAAATAAAAATGGTGTTTTCGGTTCCATCTGCATAAGAAGAAGCTGTGATTGGGTTTATTTCCCGTTGCTGTTTTTGGGGTTAGAATGCATTCACCCAAAAATCGCAGTTAAATGTTTGTTAGCAGCCGAAATCAAGCATAGCTGCTTTGGTTCCATCTCAATCGAAAGAGCACGAATAAGCTTTAATTGTTCTTTCCGTGTTCATTCACACACAATTAGCAAAGCAAAGTGTAATAAGTCTAAACTAGGCAAAAGAGGATGTTTTGGGTTTCATTTACTTAGAAAGAAGAATAATGGATTTCACTTATTTCAAGTTGTGTTCTTTGGTGAAAATGCAACATTAGCCCAGAAATCGCAAAGTGTATGTAATGAGACCAAAATAACAAAACACCGTCTTTTCGCTTCCATATGTGAAGAAATAAGACAAATAAGCTTTGATTGAGCTTATTTCAATTCGTGTGGTGTTTTTTGGGTGTGCACTAGAATCACCTCCAACCAAATAAAAATGGTGTTTTCGGTTCCATCTGCATAAGAAGAAGATGATAAAGCTGTGATTGGGTTTATTTCCCGTTGCTGTTTTTGGGGTTAGAATGCATTCACCCAAAAATCGCAGTTAAATGTTTGTTAGCAGCCCAAATCAAGCATAGCTGCTTTGGTTCCATCTTTCCGTGTTCATTCACACACAATTAGCAAAGCAAAGTGTAATGTCTAAACTAGGCAAAAGAGGATGTTTTGGGTTTCATTTACTTAGAAAGAAGAATAATGGGTTTCACTTATTTCTTTGGTGAAAATGCAACATTAGCCCAGAAATCGCAAAGTGTATGTAATGAGACCAAAATAACAAAACAACGTCTTTTCGCTTCCATATGTGAAGAAAGAAGACAAATAAGCTTTCATTGAGCTTATTTCAATTCGCAAGATGTTTTTTGGGTGTGCACTAGAATCACCTCCAACCAAAGCAAAAAGGAGGTTTGGGTTCCATTTGTAGATGGAAGAAAAAGAAGATGATAAAGCTTATTTCCAATTGTTGTTTTTGGCGTTAGAAAGCACACTCACCCCAAAATCAAACTGAAGTGTATAAGCCAAAATCAATATATAGGTGTTTTAGTTCCCTCTCAATGAAAAGAGGACGAATAAACTTGGATTGTTTTATTCGGTGTTCACACACCCACAAGTAGCAAAGCAAAGTGTAATAAGTCTAAGCTAGGCAAAAGAGGATGGTTTGGGTTTCATCTACTTAGAAAGAAGAATCTTGGATTTCACTTATTTCAAGTTGTGTTCTTTGGTGAAAATGCAACATTAGCCCAGGAATCGCAAAGTGTATGTAATGAGACGAAAATAACAAAACACCGCCTTTTCGCTTCCATATGTGAAGAAAGAAGACAAATAAGCTTTGATTGAGCTTATTTCAATTCGTGTGGTGTTTTTTGGGTGTGCACTAGAATCACCTCCAATCAAATAAAAATGGTGTTTTCGGTTCCATCTGCATAAGAAGAAGCTGTGATTGGGTTTATTTCCCGTTGCTGTTTTTGGGGTTAGAATGCATTCACCCAAAAATCGCAGTTAAATGTTTGTTAGCAGCCCAAATCAAGCATAGCTGCTTTGGTTCCATCTCAATCGAAAGAGCACGAATAAGCTTTAATTGTTCTTTCCGTGTTCATTCACACACAATTAGCAAAGCAAAGTGTAATAAGTCTAAACTAGGCAAAAGAGGATGTTTTGGGTTTCATTTACTTAGAAAGAAGAATAATGGATTTCACTTATTTCAAGTTGTGTTCTTTGGTGAAAATGCAACATTAGCCCAGAAATCGCAAAGTGTATGTAATGAGACCAAAATAACAAAACACCGTCTTTTCGCTTCCATATGTGAAGAAATAAGACATAAGCTTTGATTGAGCTTATTTCAATTCGTGTGGTGTTTTTTGGGTGTGCACTAGAATCACCTCCAACCAAATAAAAATGGTGTTTTCGGTTCCATCTGCATAAGAAGAAGATGATAAAGCTGTGATTCGGTTTATTTCCCGTTGCTGTTTTTGGGGTTAGAATGCATTCACCCAAAAATCGCAGTTAAATGTTTGTTAGCAGCCCAAATCAAGCATAGCTGCTTTGGTTCCATCTTTCCGTGTTCATTCACACACAATTAGCAAAGCAAAGTGTAATGTCTAAACTAGGCAAAAGAGGATGTTTTGGGTTTCATTTACTTAGAAAGAAGAATAATGGGTTTCACTTATTTCAAGTTGTGTTCTTTGGTGAAAATGCAACATTAGCCCAGAAATCGCAAAGTGTATGTAATGAGACCAAAATAACAAAACAACGTCTTTTCGCTTCCATATGTGAAGAAAGAAGACAAATAAGCTTTCATTGAGCTTATTTCAATTCGCAAGATGTTTTTTGGGTGTGCACTAGAATCACCTCCAACCAAAGCAAAAAGGAGGTTTGGGTTCCATTTGTAGATGGAAGAAAAAGAAGATGATAAAGCTTATTTCCAATTGTTGTTTTTGGCGTTAGAAAGCACACTCACCCCAAAATCAAACTGAAGTGTATAAGCCAAAATCAATATATAGGTGTTTTAGTTCCCTCTCAATGAAAAGAGGACGAATAAACTTGGATTGTTTTATTCGGTGTTCACACACCCACAAGTAGCAAAGCAAAGTGTAATAAGTCTAAGCTAGGCAAAAGAGGATGGTTTGGGTTTCATCTACTTAGAAAGAAGAATAATGGATTTCACTTATTTCAAGTTGTGTTCTTTGGTGAAAATGCAACATTAGCCCAGAAATCGCAAAGTGTATGTAATGAGACCAAAATAACAAAACACCGTCTTTTCGCTTCCATATGTGAAGAAAGAAGACAAATAAGCTTTGATTGAGCTTATTTCAATTCGTGTGGTGTTTTTTGGGTGTGCACTAGAATCACCTCCAACCAAATAAAAATGGTGTTTTCGGTTCCATCTGCATAAGAAGAAGATGATAAAGCTGTGATGGGGTTTATTTCCCGTTGCTGTTTTTGGGGTTAGAATGCATTCACCCAAAAATCGCAGTTAAATGTTTGTTAGCAGCCCAAATCAAGCATAGCTGCTTTGGTTCCATCTTTCCGTGTTCATTCACACACAATTAGCAAAGCAAAGTGTAATGTCTAAACTAGGCAAAAGAGGATGTTTTGGGTTTCATTTACTTAGAAAGAAGAATAATGGGTTTCACTTATTTCAAGTTGTGTTCTTTGGTGAAAATGCAACATTAGCCCAGAAATCGCAAAGTGTATGTAATGAGACCAAAATAACAAAACAACGTCTTTTCGCTTCCATATGTGAAGAAAGAAGACAAATAAGCTTTCATTGAGCTTATTTCAATTCGCAAGATGTTTTTTGGGTGTGCACTAGAATCACCTCCAACCAAAGCAAAAAGGAGGTTTGGGTTCCATTTGTAGATGGAAGAAAAAGAAGATGATAAAGCTTATTTCCAATTGTTGTTTTTGGCGTTAGAAAGCACACTCACCCCAAAATCAAACTGAAGTGTATAAGCCAAAATCAATATATAGGTGTTTTAGTTCCCTCTCAATGAAAAGAGGACGAATAAACTTGGATTGTTTTATTCGGTGTTCACACACCCACAAGTAGCAAAGCAAAGTGTAATAAGTCTAAGCTAGGCAAAAGAGGATGGTTTGGGTTTCATCTACTTAGAAAGAAGAATCTTGGATTTCACTTATTTCAAGTTGTGTTCTTTGGTGAAAATGCAACATTAGCCCAGGAATCGCAAAGTGTATGTAATGAGACGAAAATAACAAAACACCGCCTTTTCGCTTCCATATGTGAAGAAAGAAGACAAATAAGCTTTGATTGAGCTTATTTCAATTCGTGTGGTGTTTTTTGGGTGTGCACTAGAATCACCTCCAATCAAATAAAAATGGTGTTTTCGGTTCCATCTGCATAAGAAGAAGCTGTGATTGGGTTTATTTCCCGTTGCTGTTTTTGGGGTTAGAATGCATTCACCCAAAAATCGCAGTTAAATGTTTGTTAGCAGCCCAAATCAAGCATAGCTGCTTTGGTTCCATCTCAATCGAAAGAGCACGAATAAGCTTTAATTGTTCTTTCCGTGTTCATTCACACACAATTAGCAAAGCAAAGTGTAATAAGTCTAAACTAGGCAAAAGAGGATGTTTTGGGTTTCATTTACTTAGAAAGAAGAATAATGGATTTCACTTATTTCAAGTTGTGTTCTTTGGTGAAAATGCAACATTAGCCCAGAAATCGCAAAGTGTATGTAATGAGACCAAAATAACAAAACACCGTCTTTTCGCTTCCATATGTGAAGAAATAAGACATAAGCTTTGATTGAGCTTATTTCAATTCGTGTGGTGTTTTTTGGGTGTGCACTAGAATCACCTCCAACCAAATAAAAATGGTGTTTTCGGTTCCATCTGCATAAGAAGAAGATGATAAAGCTGTGATTCGGTTTATTTCCCGTTGCTGTTTTTGGGGTTAGAATGCATTCACCCAAAAATCGCAGTTAAATGTTTGTTAGCAGCCCAAATCAAGCATAGCTGCTTTGGTTCCATCTTTCCGTGTTCATTCACACACAATTAGCAAAGCAAAGTGTAATGTCTAAACTAGGCAAAAGAGGATGTTTTGGGTTTCATTTACTTAGAAAGAAGAATAATGGGTTTCACTTATTTCAAGTTGTGTTCTTTGGTGAAAATGCAACATTAGCCCAGAAATCGCAAAGTGTATGTAATGAGACCAAAATAACAAAACAACGTCTTTTCGCTTCCATATGTGAAGAAAGAAGACAAATAAGCTTTCATTGAGCTTATTTCAATTCGCAAGATGTTTTTTGGGTGTGCACTAGAATCACCTCCAACCAAAGCAAAAAGGAGGTTTGGGTTCCATTTGTAGATGGAAGAAAAAGAAGATGATAAAGCTTATTTCCAATTGTTGTTTTTGGCGTTAGAAAGCACACTCACCCCAAAATCAAACTGAAGTGTATAAGCCAAAATCAATATATAGGTGTTTTAGTTCCCTCTCAATGAAAAGAGGACGAATAAACTTGGATTGTTTTATTCGGTGTTCACACACCCACAAGTAGCAAAGCAAAGTGTAATAAGTCTAAGCTAGGCAAAAGAGGATGGTTTGGGTTTCATCTACTTAGAAAGAAGAATCTTGGATTTCACTTATTTCAAGTTGTGTTCTTTGGTGAAAATGCAACATTAGCCCAGAAATCGCAAAGTGTATGTAATGAGACGAAAATAACAAAACACCGCCTTTTCGCTTCCATATGTGAAGAAAGAAGACAAATAAGCTTTGATTGAGCTTATTTCAATTCGTGTGGTGTTTTTTGGGTGTGCACTAGAATCACCTCCAATCAAATAAAAATGGTGTTTTCGGTTCCATCTGCATAAGAAGAAGCTGTGATTGGGTTTATTTCCCGTTGCTGTTTTTGGGGTTAGAATGCATTCACCCAAAAATCGCAGTTAAATGTTTGTTAGCAGCCCAAATCAAGCATAGCTGCTTTGGTTCCATCTCAATCGAAAGAGCACGAATAAGCTTTAATTGTTCTTTCCGTGTTCATTCACACACAATTAGCAAAGCAAAGTGTAATAAGTCTAAACTAGGCAAAAGAGGATGTTTTGGGTTTCATTTACTTAGAAAGAAGAATAATGGATTTCACTTATTTCAAGTTGTGTTCTTTGGTGAAAATGCAACATTAGCCCAGAAATCGCAAAGTGTATGTAATGAGACCAAAATAACAAAACACCGTCTTTTCGCTTCCATATGTGAAGAAAGAAGACAAATAAGCTTTGATTGAGCTTATTTCAATTCGTGTGGTGTTTTTTGGGTGTGCACTAGAATCACCTCCAACCAAATAAAAATGGTGTTTTCGGTTCCATCTGCATAAGAAGATGTTAAAGCTGTGATTGGGTTTATTTCCCGTTGCTGTTTTTGGGGTTAGAATGCATTCACCCAAAAATCGCAGTTAAATGTTTGTTAGCAGCCCAAATCAAGCATAGCTGCTTTGGTTCCATCTTTCCGTGTTCATTCACACACAATTAGCAAAGCAAAGTGTAATGTCTAAACTAGGCAAAAGAGGATGTTTTGGGTTTCATTTACTTAGAAAGAAGAATAATGGGTTTCACTTATTTCAAGTTGTGTTCTTTGGTGAAAATGCAACATTAGCCCAGAAATCGCAAAGTGTATGTAATGAGACCAAAATAACAAAACAACGTCTTTTCGCTTCCATATGTGAAGAAAGAAGACAAATAAGCTTTGATTGAGCTTATTTCAATTCGTGTGGTGTTTTTTGGGTGTGCACTAGAATCACCTCCAACCAAAGCAAAAAGGAGGTTTGGGTTCCATTTGTAGATGGAAGAAAAAGAAGATGATAAAGCTTATTTCCAATTGTTGTTTTTGGCGTTAGAAAGCACACTCACCCCAAAATCAAACTGAAGTGTATAAGCCAAAATCAATATATAGGTGTTTTAGTTCCCTCTCAATGAAAAGAGGACGAATAAACTTGGATTGTTTTATTCGGTGTTCACACACCCACAAGTAGCAAAGCAAAGTGTAATAAGTCTAAGCTAGGCAAAAGAGGGTGGTTTGGGTTTCATCTACTTAGAAAGAAGAATCTTGGATTTCACTTATTTCAAGTTGTGTTCTTTGGTGAAAATGCAACATTAGCCCAGAAATCGCAAAGTGTATGTAATGAGACGAAAATAACAAAACACCGCCTTTTCGCTTCCATATGTGAAGAAAGAAGACAAATAAGCTTTGATTGAGCTTATTTCAATTCGTGTGGTGTTTTTTGGGTGTGCACTAGAATCACCTCCAATCAAATAAAAATGGTGTTTTCGGTTCCATCTGCATAAGAAGAAGCTGTGATTGGGTTTATTTCCCGTTGCTGTTTTTGGGGTTAGAATGCATTCACCCAAAAATCGCAGTTAAATGTTTGTTAGCAGCCGAAATCAAGCATAGCTGCTTTGGTTCCATCTCAATCGAAAGAGCACGAATAAGCTTTAATTGTTCTTTCCGTGTTCATTCACACACAATTAGCAAAGCAAAGTGTAATAAGTCTAAACTAGGCAAAAGAGGATGTTTTGGGTTTCATTTACTTAGAAAGAAGAATAATGGATTTCACTTATTTCAAGTTGTGTTCTTTGGTGAAAATGCAACATTAGCCCAGAAATCGCAAAGTGTATGTAATGAGACCAAAATAACAAAACACCGTCTTTTCGCTTCCATATGTGAAGAAATAAGACAAATAAGCTTTGATTGAGCTTATTTCAATTCGTGTGGTGTTTTTTGGGTGTGCACTAGAATCACCTCCAACCAAATAAAAATGGTGTTTTCGGTTCCATCTGCATGAAGAAGATGATAAAGCTGTGATTGGGTTTATTTCCCGTTGCTGTTTTTGGGGTTAGAATGCATTCACCCAAAAATCGCAGTTAAATGTTTGTTAGCAGCCCAAATCAAGCATAGCTGCTTTGGTTCCATCTTTCCGTGTTCATTCACACACAATTAGCAAAGCAAAGTGTAATGTCTAAACTAGGCAAAAGAGGATGTTTTGGGTTTCATTTACTTAGAAAGAAGAATAATGGGTTTCACTTATTTCTTTGGTGAAAATGCAACATTAGCCCAGAAATCGCAAAGTGTATGTAATGAGACCAAAATAACAAAACAACGTCTTTTCGCTTCCATATGTGAAGAAAGAAGACAAATAAGCTTTCATTGAGCTTATTTCAATTCGCAAGATGTTTTTTGGGTGTGCACTAGAATCACCTCCAACCAAAGCAAAAAGGAGGTTTGGGTTCCATTTGTAGATGGAAGAAAAAGAAGATGATAAAGCTTATTTCCAATTGTTGTTTTTGGCGTTAGAAAGCACACTCACCCCAAAATCAAACTGAAGTGTATAAGCCAAAATCAATATATAGGTGTTTTAGTTCCCTCTCAATGAAAAGAGGACGAATAAACTTGGATTGTTTTATTCGGTGTTCACACACCCACAAGTAGCAAAGCAAAGTGTAATAAGTCTAAGCTAGGCAAAAGAGGATGGTTTGGGTTTCATCTACTTAGAAAGAAGAATCTTGGATTTCACTTATTTCAAGTTGTGTTCTTTGGTGAAAATGCAACATTAGCCCAGGAATCGCAAAGTGTATGTGTCAGGGGTTCAGGAGCAGAGGGACAGGAGAGGGAGGAAGTAGAGACCGAGGGAGAGGAATCTGAGGGAGAAGTCAGCGAGGGTAGCCATCCGAGGTCTCTAAGTCTCTCCAGTGAATCAGAGGATTCACAGAAAGGGGCCCCAGTGGTCAGAGCCAGGGGGTTGCCAGAGGGAACACCCCAGGAAGGAGGGGCCAGAGGGGACTCAGAGAGCAGCAGCTGGAAATCGGGACCAACTTTCCCACCGGAGAGCAGTAAGGGGGAGGAGTCCCAAACATCGGCAGCAGGCAGCCTTCCGTCAGCGGAAGGACATGAGTCAGGGTTAGCCACGCCTGCATCAGAGAGCGAGGTAACGGTCAAGAGGAAGGTCAGGGGCAGCGCGCGCGCGCCAAGTTCAAATGTACAGGAGGGGGGCGCAATGGGCAGTCCGGAGAGAGAGCCGGGTCCCAAAGCCCGCCGGAGAGAAGGGGAGGAGTCCGAAGGGTCCGCTTCCGAGGCATCCCGGAAAGAAGGCACCCAGGGGGGTAGTAGGACCCAGAGGAGGAAGGAGAAACGTAGAAGGTGGAGTAAGGCTAGAGTCTTAAGCTGGTGTACAGGGGGCGGAGACTCAGACGAGGCTTCGCTGGTCTAGGGTTTAGACGTAGAGACGCACGCTAGTGTTTGGAAATGGAAACTAAATGCCAATAAAGACTTCTGTACAGTTCTAATGGCTAGCGTTGGTCTTCTGTGAGCTGAGACCGGGAGGCAGTCTCTGACAGTAAGCCTCGTCTCAAGTTATCATCGGTTTTCTTCGCCTCAAGCATCGCTAAGGAAGCGAGGCAGGGAGGGTGGAAGACTGGTGCCTTGCGAGCTCACAAGAGTCAGGCAAGATGACTACAGAACAGAAAATAGCTTCCCTGCAAGAAGCGGTGACGTTACTCAACGCTGAAATAATCGCATCCAGGAAGAGAGAGGAAGAAGCGGCAGCTGCATGCAGAGATCTTCAAGCCAGGTTGGAAGGGCTTGTAAAGCAGGGGATCCCAGCACCCAGGTCCGAGGGGATCGGTTTGGGGAAGAGAGGAGGCAGCATTGTATCTCATTTTGATGGGAATTTGCAGCAGTACCCCAATTTCCGAGCAGATGTGCTGTTTGCGCTGCAGCTGCTGGAAAGAGACTTTAGAGATGAGAGGGAAAAAGTGGGGTTTATTTTGTCTCATTTGCATGGGGACGCGAAATCATGGCTGCGCAACCTGTGGAGAGATAAGGATGCAGCGCTCCAAAGCGCAGATGCGTTCATTAAGGCGATGGACTCCTGTTTCTTATCCAAAATAGACCTGGACATTGCCCGGAGGGACATATTTGGGCTAAGACAAGGGAAAGCCAGCGTAAGGCAGTATCATTCCCGGTTTTTTGCATTGGTCAACGCGCTGAATTGGGATAAGGATTCTCCGCCGGTTAGAGACCTTTTTTGGGAGGGTCTGAATGCACAGATCAAGGATGAGATGGCAAGGGGAGAGAGACCCACCACCACTCAGCAAGTGGTTGAAAGAGCGTTGTCTATTGGGGTGAGGCAGGAAGAACGTCCGTGGAGCAAAGAAGAAGGGCGTTGGGGACGTTCACCAGCGAGAGTGCCCTCCCTCTTGCCCAGAGAGGCAGCGCGTGCGCAGTCCACGCCTCCACAGGGAGGGGGCGAGGAGCAGATGGAGATTGGCGGTGCTAGGGCTCACTCAGCTACCAGAGCCTTAACGCCGGGAGCAGTAAAATCGAAGCTGCCTAGAAGGAACAGGAAGTGTTATATATGTGAGAGTGCAGAGCACATGGCGAAAGAGTGTCCCCAGAGGAGTTTCAAGCACACTGCAGCTTCAGTGACAGTATTGGAAACAACTCAGCAGAGAGCACCACAGCAGGGAAACGACCAGGTCTGGCTGGAAGAGGAGGCACTGGGGCCCAGCCAGACGAGTCAGTGAGGAAGTCCCCAGAGATTTTGCAGCCCACAGACCCCCTCCCGCCCAAGCCAGTGGTGCAGCTAACCGCATCGCTTCAGCTGCCCAATGGACTCACCTTAGAAGTGCCTATTACAATTGACTCTGGCAGTAACGCAGACTTTATAGGATTGGAGTTCATTCAACAACACAACGTAGCATTACTGCCAGCCACACTGCCCCTGAAGGTTGTCACGGTGGATGGCAGGGAACTGCTAGGGGGGCAGGTGGTGCAGCAGACGCCGCCTATGGTGATGCAAATTGGGAATCACCGGGAAGTCATCAGTTTCAATGTCACCCAGCTGTCCGACACGCCTATAGTGTTAGGCATGAGTTGGCTGCACAGGCACAGCCCAGCATTGGCGTGGTACCAGCGCCACCTGACTTTTGGCTCCTCCTACTGTGCAGAACACTGCATTATACCCAGCCCGGAAGGGGAAGAGGAGGACCCGCAGTTGCAGTTGGGCACGCTGCAAGCAGTACCCCACAAGTATGCGGAGTTTTTGGAGGTATTCTGCGAGAAGGAGGCGGACAAGCTACCCCCTCACAGACCCTATGATTGCAAGATTGACCTCCTGCCGGGGGCGACGCTGCCAACTGGGAAACTGTACTCCATGTCTGAGGATGAACTGCAGGAACTCAGGGAGTTCATAGATCACAATTTGAAGCGTGGGTTCATCCGGGAGTCGAAAGCGGTGGGAGGCAGTCCCGTATTCTTTGTGAAGAAGCGGGATACGCCCCAAAAAAGACTGGTGGTGGACTTCAGAATCTTGAATTCGAAAACCAAGCCCTCAGCTTTCCCCATGCCCAAGATAGACGACCTGCTCGCGACGGTGCGGAAAGGACGCGTTTTCACCAAGCTGGATCTACGTGGCGCGTACAACCTGATTCGCATGCGCGACGGAGACGAGTGGAAGACGGCCATGTTCACGCCACTGGGCACCTACGAATACAGAGTTATGCCCTTCGGATTACAAAATGGCTCTCACACTTTCCAAGCCTTTATGCATCACGTGCTGGCGGGGCTCCTTTACAAGAAGTGCGTATGCTTCCTGGACGACATCCTGATTTTTTCAGAATCGCGAGAGGCGCACGAGAGGGATGTCAGGGAAGTTCTGCAGAGACTGAAGGAGCACAGGCTGTACGCCAAACTGGAGAAGTGCCAGTTCGACGTGACGGAGGTGGATTTCCTGGGCTACAAGTTGTCGGACAAGGGGCTCGCCATGGACAGCGCCAAGGTTCGCGCAGTTTTGGACTGGAAGAGCCCACGCAATCGGAAGGAAGTCCAGCGGTTTGTCGGCTTTGCCAACTTTTACCGCAAGTTCATCAAGGGATTTGCCATGCAGACAGCGGCCATCACCGACACGCTCAGCTCCAAGAAGAAGAAATTCATCTGGACGGAGCAAGCGGAGCAGTCCTTTCAGAAACTCAAGCGTCTCTTCGCGTCCGAAGAGCAGCTGCTGCATGTGAATCCCAGCAGACCCATGAGGGTGGAGACAGACGCCTCAGACAGAGCCGTGGGAGCTGTCCTGTTGCAACAAGACCAGCAGGGGGACTGGAGGCCGTGCGCCTTCTACTCGAGGAAGCTCAGCAAGTCGGAGCAGAATTACACTATCTGGGACAGGGAGTTGCTAGCCATACATGCAGCATTCAAGGCATGGAGGCACTTCCTCATCGGAGCCAGACATACAGTGCAGGTCCACACGGACCACAAGAATCTGGAGTACTGGCGCACGGCTAGGTTCCTCAACCAGAGACACATTAGATGGGCAGAGTTCTTCGCGGACTTCGACTTCAAGATAGAGTACATCCCAGGCGACAGCAACGTGATGGCGGATGCATTGTCCAGAAAGCCGCAATACCTGGAGGAGGCGGCACCGTCGGCGGCCAAGCACATTTTCGCACCGGAAGCGTGGGCATGCGCGTCGGCAACCGTGGACCTGGACGCCGTACGTCGCGCGCTGCGGGAAGACCCCTTCGCACGGGCCAAGATGGAGGAGGTGCACAGGGGCACAGCGAGGGCCGACGAGTTCCAGATTCGCGATGGGTTGCTCCTCCACAAGGGAGCACTCTACGTGCCGGGAGATGACCTCCGCGCAAGGGTCCTGCAGCAGCTACACGACGCTCCCACCGCAGGGCACTTTGGCAAAGAAAAGACTGTCGAACTCGTAGCCAGAGACTTTTGGTGGCCCAAGATGCGGGGGGAAGTAGCGGATTACGTCTCGAGATGTGACACCTGCCAAAGGGCCAAGTCAGTTCACAGACCGCCGGCGGGATTGCTGGAACCGCTGCAGACACCGTCTGAACCGTGGGAGAGGGTGGCCCTGGACTTCGTCACGGATCTGCCCAGCTCGAGGGGAAAGACAGCAGTGCTAGTGGTGGTGGACATGTTTACTAAGATGGCACACTTCATTCCGTGTGCGAAGGTAGCCACGGCAGAGCAGACCGCCAAACTGTTCATAGACCACGTGTTCAAGGTCCACGGTCTGCCACGGTCTATTCTTTCCGACCGGGGGCGACAGTTCATCTCGAACTTCTGGCAGAAGCTGATGGGCATTCTGAACGTCAAAGTCAATTTGGCGTCGGCGAGACACCCGCAGACCAACGGACAAGCGGAGAGGGTCAACGCCGTCATGCAGCAGTACCTAAGATGCTACGCCAACCAGCAGCCCACGACATGGGTGGACTACCTGCCGCTCGCCGAGTTCGCTTACAACAATACGAAGCACGTGTCGACGGGGGTGACGCCGTTCTTCGCCAACAACGGGAGGCATCCCAGAACCTTCCCGGGTTTAGAGAGAGTGGGGGAGGGGGAGCCACAGGCAGCGGAAGCCTTAGCGTCAGAGTTGCAGGAAGTCCACGAACAGCTCAGGAGGCAGTTAGAACTAGCAAAGCACGCATACAAGGTGCAGGCCGACAGACACAGAAGAGTTGGGGAAGACATACAGGTGGGTGACTGGGTCTGGCTAGCAGCGCAAGCAGTGCCGACCAGATCATTAGCTAAGAAGAAGCTAGGACATAAGCAGCTAGGACCTTACCAAGTCCAGGCGCAGGTCAATCCAGTGGCCTTCCGGTTGGCTCTTCCGGAGGGTTCCAGAATGCATCCGGTGTTCCATAGATCGGTGCTCACGCCCTACAAAGCACCTCATAGGTTTCAGGAGCCAGACACCGCACCAAACCAGAGCAGTGAAGGGCCCAGAGTGAGGGGGCCGCCTAGGAAGGGACACATCAATGAGGTCACAGAGATTTTGGACTCCAGATGGGGGGAAGAGGGAGTAGAATATTTCCTAGCCAGAGAGGGTACCCCGGCCAGTGCCAACAGCTGGGTACCGGACTATGCCTTGGAGGAACCGCTGCTCAAAGAGGAGTTTCATGCCCTCTTCCCGCACAGGCCCATGCCAGCAGAGTATTTCGATGACTGGCTTTTCACACCCACTCTTTCAGCCAGCACATTCCTGGGGTTCGACTCGGACGAGGAACAGGCACCAGTCCCCAGCTCTCAGGTGGGTTCGCCACCGGGGTCTGCCTCAGACCACTCGTATTGGTGGGACGATCAACCAGAGGAGCAGTGGCGCAGGAAGTGGCTGAGGGGTCCTTGGATGGGACCACCCGAAGAGGGGGAGAGGGGCGAGACGGACATGGACGTGTTGGGGGACAACGTGGGGTTCGAGCATGAAGACAGAGAGATGGAAGCAGAGGAGAGCGACGTTGACGAGTACATGGGGGATGAACTGTATCCGGCAAGCACCCCCGCGACGACGGAGCACCCAGTACCCGCACCGGAAGGAGGGGAGGGGGGAAGGGGGGGCTTCGAGGGGGGGATGGATGTCAGGGGTTCAGGAGCAGAGGGACAGGAGAGGGAGGAAGTAGAGACCGAGGGAGAGGAATCTGAGGGAGAAGTCAGCGAGGGTAGCCATCCGAGGTCTCTAAGTCTCTCCAGTGAATCAGAGGATTCACAGAAAGGGGCCCCAGTGGTCAGAGCCAGGGGGTTGCCAGAGGGAACACCCCAGGAAGGAGGGGCCAGAGGGGACTCAGAGAGCAGCAGCTGGAAATCGGGACCAACTTTCCCACCGGAGAGCAGTAAGGGGGAGGAGTCCCAAACATCGGCAGCAGGCAGCCTTCCGTCAGCGGAAGGACATGAGTCAGGGTTAGCCACGCCTGCATCAGAGAGCGAGGTAACGGTCAAGAGGAAGGTCAGGGGCAGCGCGCGCGCGCCAAGTTCAAATGTACAGGAGGGGGGCGCAATGGGCAGTCCGGAGAGAGAGCCGGGTCCCAAAGCCCGCCGGAGAGAAGGGGAGGAGTCCGAAGGGTCCGCTTCCGAGGCATCCCGGAAAGAAGGCACCCAGGGGGGTAGTAGGACCCAGAGGAGGAAGGAGAAACGTAGAAGGTGGAGTAAGGCTAGAGTCTTAAGCTGGTGTACAGGGGGCGGAGACTCAGACGAGGCTTCGCTGGTCTAGGGTTTAGACGTAGAGACGCACGCTAGTGTTTGGAAATGGAAACTAAATGCCAATAAAGACTTCTGTACAGTTCTAATGGCTAGCGTTGGTCTTCTGTGAGCTGAGACCGGGAGGCAGTCTCTGACAGTATGTAATGAGACGAAAATAACAAAACACCGCCTTTTCGCTTCCATATGTGAAGAAAGAAGACAAATAAGCTTTGATTGAGCTTATTTCAATTCGTGTGGTGTTTTTTGGGTGTGCACTAGAATCACCTCCAATCAAATAAAAATGGTGTTTTCGGTTCCATCTGCATAAGAAGAAGCTGTGATTGGGTTTATTTCCCGTTGCTGTTTTTGGGGTTAGAATGCATTCACCCAAAAATCGCAGTTAAATGTTTGTTAGCAGCCCAAATCAATCATAGCTGCTTTGGTTCCATCTCAATCGAAAGAGCACGAATAAGCTTTAATTGTTCTTTCCGTGTTCATTCACACACAATTAGCAAAGCAAAGTGTAATAAGTCTAAACTAGGCAAAAGAGGATGTTTTGGGTTTCATTTACTTAGAAAGAAGAATAATGGATTTCACTTATTTCAAGTTGTGTTCTTTGGTGAAAATGCAACATTAGCCCAGAAATCGCAAAGTGTATGTAATGAGACCAAAATAACAAAACACCGTCTTTTCGCTTCCATATGTGAAGAAAGAAGACAAATAAGCTTTGATTGAGCTTATTTCAATTCGTGTGGTGTTTTTTGGGTGTGCACTAGAATCACCTCCAACCAAATAAAAATGGTGTTTTCGGTTCCATCTGCATGAAGAAGATGATAAAGCTGTGATTGGGTTTATTTCCCGTTGCTGTTTTTGGGGTTAGAATGCATTCACCCAAAAATCGCAGTTAAATGTTTGTTAGCAGCCCAAATCAAGCATAGCTGCTTTGGTTCCATCTTTCCGTGTTCATTCACACACAATTAGCAAAGCAAAGTGTAATGTCTAAACTAGGCAAAAGAGGATGTTTTGGGTTTCATTTACTTAGAAAGAAGAATAATGGGTTTCACTTATTTCTTTGGTGAAAATGCAACATTAGCCCAGAAATCGCAAAGTGTATGTAATGAGACCAAAATAACAAAACAACGTCTTTTCGCTTCCATATGTGAAGAAAGAAGACAAATAAGCTTTCATTGAGCTTATTTCAATTCGCAAGATGTTTTTTGGGTGTGCACTAGAATCACCTCCAACCAAAGCAAAAAGGAGGTTTGGGTTCCATTTGTAGATGGAAGAAAAAGAAGATGATAAAGCTTATTTCCAATTGTTGTTTTTGGCGTTAGAAAGCACACTCACCCCAAAATCAAACTGAAGTGTATAAGCCAAAATCAATATATAGGTGTTTTAGTTCCCTCTCAATGAAAAGAGGACGAATAAACTTGGATTGTTTTATTCGGTGTTCACACACCCACAAGTAGCAAAGCAAAGTGTAATAAGTCTAAGCTAGGCAAAAGAGGATGGTTTGGGTTTCATCTACTTAGAAAGAAGAATCTTGGATTTCACTTATTTCAAGTTGTGTTCTTTGGTGAAAATGCAACATTAGCCCAGGAATCGCAAAGTGTATGTGTCAGGGGTTCAGGAGCAGAGGGACAGGAGAGGGAGGAAGTAGAGACCGAGGGAGAGGAATCTGAGGGAGAAGTCAGCGAGGGTAGCCATCCGAGGTCTCTAAGTCTCTCCAGTGAATCAGAGGATTCACAGAAAGGGGCCCCAGTGGTCAGAGCCAGGGGGTTGCCAGAGGGAACACCCCAGGAAGGAGGGGCCAGAGGGGACTCAGAGAGCAGCAGCTGGAAATCGGGACCAACTTTCCCACCGGAGAGCAGTAAGGGGGAGGAGTCCCAAACATCGGCAGCAGGCAGCCTTCCGTCAGCGGAAGGACATGAGTCAGGGTTAGCCACGCCTGCATCAGAGAGCGAGGTAACGGTCAAGAGGAAGGTCAGGGGCAGCGCGCGCGCGCCAAGTTCAAATGTACAGGAGGGGGGCGCAATGGGCAGTCCGGAGAGAGAGCCGGGTCCCAAAGCCCGCCGGAGAGAAGGGGAGGAGTCCGAAGGGTCCGCTTCCGAGGCATCCCGGAAAGAAGGCACCCAGGGGGGTAGTAGGACCCAGAGGAGGAAGGAGAAACGTAGAAGGTGGAGTAAGGCTAGAGTCTTAAGCTGGTGTACAGGGGGCGGAGACTCAGACGAGGCTTCGCTGGTCTAGGGTTTAGACGTAGAGACGCACGCTAGTGTTTGGAAATGGAAACTAAATGCCAATAAAGACTTCTGTACAGTTCTAATGGCTAGCGTTGGTCTTCTGTGAGCTGAGACCGGGAGGCAGTCTCTGACAGTAAGCCTCGTCTCAAGTTATCATCGGTTTTCTTCGCCTCAAGCATCGCTAAGGAAGCGAGGCAGGGAGGGTGGAAGACTGGTGCCTTGCGAGCTCACAAGAGTCAGGCAAGATGACTACAGAACAGAAAATAGCTTCCCTGCAAGAAGCGGTGACGTTACTCAACGCTGAAATAATCGCATCCAGGAAGAGAGAGGAAGAAGCGGCAGCTGCATGCAGAGATCTTCAAGCCAGGTTGGAAGGGCTTGTAAAGCAGGGGATCCCAGCACCCAGGTCCGAGGGGATCGGTTTGGGGAAGAGAGGAGGCAGCATTGTATCTCATTTTGATGGGAATTTGCAGCAGTACCCCAATTTCCGAGCAGATGTGCTGTTTGCGCTGCAGCTGCTGGAAAGAGACTTTAGAGATGAGAGGGAAAAAGTGGGGTTTATTTTGTCTCATTTGCATGGGGACGCGAAATCATGGCTGCGCAACCTGTGGAGAGATAAGGATGCAGCGCTCCAAAGCGCAGATGCGTTCATTAAGGCGATGGACTCCTGTTTCTTATCCAAAATAGACCTGGACATTGCCCGGAGGGACATATTTGGGCTAAGACAAGGGAAAGCCAGCGTAAGGCAGTATCATTCCCGGTTTTTTGCATTGGTCAACGCGCTGAATTGGGATAAGGATTCTCCGCCGGTTAGAGACCTTTTTTGGGAGGGTCTGAATGCACAGATCAAGGATGAGATGGCAAGGGGAGAGAGACCCACCACCACTCAGCAAGTGGTTGAAAGAGCGTTGTCTATTGGGGTGAGGCAGGAAGAACGTCCGTGGAGCAAAGAAGAAGGGCGTTGGGGACGTTCACCAGCGAGAGTGCCCTCCCTCTTGCCCAGAGAGGCAGCGCGTGCGCAGTCCACGCCTCCACAGGGAGGGGGCGAGGAGCAGATGGAGATTGGCGGTGCTAGGGCTCACTCAGCTACCAGAGCCTTAACGCCGGGAGCAGTAAAATCGAAGCTGCCTAGAAGGAACAGGAAGTGTTATATATGTGAGAGTGCAGAGCACATGGCGAAAGAGTGTCCCCAGAGGAGTTTCAAGCACACTGCAGCTTCAGTGACAGTATTGGAAACAACTCAGCAGAGAGCACCACAGCAGGGAAACGACCAGGTCTGGCTGGAAGAGGAGGCACTGGGGCCCAGCCAGACGAGTCAGTGAGGAAGTCCCCAGAGATTTTGCAGCCCACAGACCCCCTCCCGCCCAAGCCAGTGGTGCAGCTAACCGCATCGCTTCAGCTGCCCAATGGACTCACCTTAGAAGTGCCTATTACAATTGACTCTGGCAGTAACGCAGACTTTATAGGATTGGAGTTCATTCAACAACACAACGTAGCATTACTGCCAGCCACACTGCCCCTGAAGGTTGTCACGGTGGATGGCAGGGAACTGCTAGGGGGGCAGGTGGTGCAGCAGACGCCGCCTATGGTGATGCAAATTGGGAATCACCGGGAAGTCATCAGTTTCAATGTCACCCAGCTGTCCGACACGCCTATAGTGTTAGGCATGAGTTGGCTGCACAGGCACAGCCCAGCATTGGCGTGGTACCAGCGCCACCTGACTTTTGGCTCCTCCTACTGTGCAGAACACTGCATTATACCCAGCCCGGAAGGGGAAGAGGAGGACCCGCAGTTGCAGTTGGGCACGCTGCAAGCAGTACCCCACAAGTATGCGGAGTTTTTGGAGGTATTCTGCGAGAAGGAGGCGGACAAGCTACCCCCTCACAGACCCTATGATTGCAAGATTGACCTCCTGCCGGGGGCGACGCTGCCAACTGGGAAACTGTACTCCATGTCTGAGGATGAACTGCAGGAACTCAGGGAGTTCATAGATCACAATTTGAAGCGTGGGTTCATCCGGGAGTCGAAAGCGGTGGGAGGCAGTCCCGTATTCTTTGTGAAGAAGCGGGATACGCCCCAAAAAAGACTGGTGGTGGACTTCAGAATCTTGAATTCGAAAACCAAGCCCTCAGCTTTCCCCATGCCCAAGATAGACGACCTGCTCGCGACGGTGCGGAAAGGACGCGTTTTCAC
The DNA here is from genome assembly GCF_964188315.1 of Podarcis muralis. NCBI lineage: Eukaryota > Metazoa > Chordata > Lepidosauria > Squamata > Lacertidae > Podarcis > Podarcis muralis. The sequence continues at coordinate 133,678 of NC_135664.1, read as the reverse complement.
CAAGCTGGATCTACGTGGCGCGTACAACCTGATTCGCATGCGCGACGGAGACGAGTGGAAGACGGCCATGTTCACGCCACTGGGCACCTACGAATACAGAGTTATGCCCTTCGGATTACAAAATGGCTCTCACACTTTCCAAGCCTTTATGCATCACGTGCTGGCGGGGCTCCTTTACAAGAAGTGCGTATGCTTCCTGGACGACATCCTGATTTTTTCAGAATCGCGAGAGGCGCACGAGAGGGATGTCAGGGAAGTTCTGCAGAGACTGAAGGAGCACAGGCTGTACGCCAAACTGGAGAAGTGCCAGTTCGACGTGACGGAGGTGGATTTCCTGGGCTACAAGTTGTCGGACAAGGGGCTCGCCATGGACAGCGCCAAGGTTCGCGCAGTTTTGGACTGGAAGAGCCCACGCAATCGGAAGGAAGTCCAGCGGTTTGTCGGCTTTGCCAACTTTTACCGCAAGTTCATCAAGGGATTTGCCATGCAGACAGCGGCCATCACCGACACGCTCAGCTCCAAGAAGAAGAAATTCATCTGGACGGAGCAAGCGGAGCAGTCCTTTCAGAAACTCAAGCGTCTCTTCGCGTCCGAAGAGCAGCTGCTGCATGTGAATCCCAGCAGACCCATGAGGGTGGAGACAGACGCCTCAGACAGAGCCGTGGGAGCTGTCCTGTTGCAACAAGACCAGCAGGGGGACTGGAGGCCGTGCGCCTTCTACTCGAGGAAGCTCAGCAAGTCGGAGCAGAATTACACTATCTGGGACAGGGAGTTGCTAGCCATACATGCAGCATTCAAGGCATGGAGGCACTTCCTCATCGGAGCCAGACATACAGTGCAGGTCCACACGGACCACAAGAATCTGGAGTACTGGCGCACGGCTAGGTTCCTCAACCAGAGACACATTAGATGGGCAGAGTTCTTCGCGGACTTCGACTTCAAGATAGAGTACATCCCAGGCGACAGCAACGTGATGGCGGATGCATTGTCCAGAAAGCCGCAATACCTGGAGGAGGCGGCACCGTCGGCGGCCAAGCACATTTTCGCACCGGAAGCGTGGGCATGCGCGTCGGCAACCGTGGACCTGGACGCCGTACGTCGCGCGCTGCGGGAAGACCCCTTCGCACGGGCCAAGATGGAGGAGGTGCACAGGGGCACAGCGAGGGCCGACGAGTTCCAGATTCGCGATGGGTTGCTCCTCCACAAGGGAGCACTCTACGTGCCGGGAGATGACCTCCGCGCAAGGGTCCTGCAGCAGCTACACGACGCTCCCACCGCAGGGCACTTTGGCAAAGAAAAGACTGTCGAACTCGTAGCCAGAGACTTTTGGTGGCCCAAGATGCGGGGGGAAGTAGCGGATTACGTCTCGAGATGTGACACCTGCCAAAGGGCCAAGTCAGTTCACAGACCGCCGGCGGGATTGCTGGAACCGCTGCAGACACCGTCTGAACCGTGGGAGAGGGTGGCCCTGGACTTCGTCACGGATCTGCCCAGCTCGAGGGGAAAGACAGCAGTGCTAGTGGTGGTGGACATGTTTACTAAGATGGCACACTTCATTCCGTGTGCGAAGGTAGCCACGGCAGAGCAGACCGCCAAACTGTTCATAGACCACGTGTTCAAGGTCCACGGTCTGCCACGGTCTATTCTTTCCGACCGGGGGCGACAGTTCATCTCGAACTTCTGGCAGAAGCTGATGGGCATTCTGAACGTCAAAGTCAATTTGGCGTCGGCGAGACACCCGCAGACCAACGGACAAGCGGAGAGGGTCAACGCCGTCATGCAGCAGTACCTAAGATGCTACGCCAACCAGCAGCCCACGACATGGGTGGACTACCTGCCGCTCGCCGAGTTCGCTTACAACAATACGAAGCACGTGTCGACGGGGGTGACGCCGTTCTTCGCCAACAACGGGAGGCATCCCAGAACCTTCCCGGGTTTAGAGAGAGTGGGGGAGGGGGAGCCACAGGCAGCGGAAGCCTTAGCGTCAGAGTTGCAGGAAGTCCACGAACAGCTCAGGAGGCAGTTAGAACTAGCAAAGCACGCATACAAGGTGCAGGCCGACAGACACAGAAGAGTTGGGGAAGACATACAGGTGGGTGACTGGGTCTGGCTAGCAGCGCAAGCAGTGCCGACCAGATCATTAGCTAAGAAGAAGCTAGGACATAAGCAGCTAGGACCTTACCAAGTCCAGGCGCAGGTCAATCCAGTGGCCTTCCGGTTGGCTCTTCCGGAGGGTTCCAGAATGCATCCGGTGTTCCATAGATCGGTGCTCACGCCCTACAAAGCACCTCATAGGTTTCAGGAGCCAGACACCGCACCAAACCAGAGCAGTGAAGGGCCCAGAGTGAGGGGGCCGCCTAGGAAGGGACACATCAATGAGGTCACAGAGATTTTGGACTCCAGATGGGGGGAAGAGGGAGTAGAATATTTCCTAGCCAGAGAGGGTACCCCGGCCAGTGCCAACAGCTGGGTACCGGACTATGCCTTGGAGGAACCGCTGCTCAAAGAGGAGTTTCATGCCCTCTTCCCGCACAGGCCCATGCCAGCAGAGTATTTCGATGACTGGCTTTTCACACCCACTCTTTCAGCCAGCACATTCCTGGGGTTCGACTCGGACGAGGAACAGGCACCAGTCCCCAGCTCTCAGGTGGGTTCGCCACCGGGGTCTGCCTCAGACCACTCGTATTGGTGGGACGATCAACCAGAGGAGCAGTGGCGCAGGAAGTGGCTGAGGGGTCCTTGGATGGGACCACCCGAAGAGGGGGAGAGGGGCGAGACGGACATGGACGTGTTGGGGGACAACGTGGGGTTCGAGCATGAAGACAGAGAGATGGAAGCAGAGGAGAGCGACGTTGACGAGTACATGGGGGATGAACTGTATCCGGCAAGCACCCCCGCGACGACGGAGCACCCAGTACCCGCACCGGAAGGAGGGGAGGGGGGAAGGGGGGGCTTCGAGGGGGGGATGGATGTCAGGGGTTCAGGAGCAGAGGGACAGGAGAGGGAGGAAGTAGAGACCGAGGGAGAGGAATCTGAGGGAGAAGTCAGCGAGGGTAGCCATCCGAGGTCTCTAAGTCTCTCCAGTGAATCAGAGGATTCACAGAAAGGGGCCCCAGTGGTCAGAGCCAGGGGGTTGCCAGAGGGAACACCCCAGGAAGGAGGGGCCAGAGGGGACTCAGAGAGCAGCAGCTGGAAATCGGGACCAACTTTCCCACCGGAGAGCAGTAAGGGGGAGGAGTCCCAAACATCGGCAGCAGGCAGCCTTCCGTCAGCGGAAGGACATGAGTCAGGGTTAGCCACGCCTGCATCAGAGAGCGAGGTAACGGTCAAGAGGAAGGTCAGGGGCAGCGCGCGCGCGCCAAGTTCAAATGTACAGGAGGGGGGCGCAATGGGCAGTCCGGAGAGAGAGCCGGGTCCCAAAGCCCGCCGGAGAGAAGGGGAGGAGTCCGAAGGGTCCGCTTCCGAGGCATCCCGGAAAGAAGGCACCCAGGGGGGTAGTAGGACCCAGAGGAGGAAGGAGAAACGTAGAAGGTGGAGTAAGGCTAGAGTCTTAAGCTGGTGTACAGGGGGCGGAGACTCAGACGAGGCTTCGCTGGTCTAGGGTTTAGACGTAGAGACGCACGCTAGTGTTTGGAAATGGAAACTAAATGCCAATAAAGACTTCTGTACAGTTCTAATGGCTAGCGTTGGTCTTCTGTGAGCTGAGACCGGGAGGCAGTCTCTGACAGTATGTAATGAGACGAAAATAACAAAACACCGCCTTTTCGCTTCCATATGTGAAGAAAGAAGACAAATAAGCTTTGATTGAGCTTATTTCAATTCGTGTGGTGTTTTTTGGGTGTGCACTAGAATCACCTCCAATCAAATAAAAATGGTGTTTTCGGTTCCATCTGCATAAGAAGAAGCTGTGATTGGGTTTATTTCCCGTTGCTGTTTTTGGGGTTAGAATGCATTCACCCAAAAATCGCAGTTAAATGTTTGTTAGCAGCCCAAATCAATCATAGCTGCTTTGGTTCCATCTCAATCGAAAGAGCACGAATAAGCTTTAATTGTTCTTTCCGTGTTCATTCACACACAATTAGCAAAGCAAAGTGTAATAAGTCTAAACTAGGCAAAAGAGGATGTTTTGGGTTTCATTTACTTAGAAAGAAGAATAATGGATTTCACTTATTTCAAGTTGTGTTCTTTGGTGAAAATGCAACATTAGCCCAGAAATCGCAAAGTGTATGTAATGAGACCAAAATAACAAAACACCGTCTTTTCGCTTCCATATGTGAAGAAAGAAGACAAATAAGCTTTGATTGAGCTTATTTCAATTCGTGTGGTGTTTTTTGGGTGTGCACTAGAATCACCTCCAACCAAATAAAAATGGTGTTTTCGGTTCCATCTGCATAAGAAGAAGATGATAAAGCTGTGATGGGGTTTATTTTCCGTTGCTGTTTTTGGGGTTAGAATGCATTCACCCAAAAATCGCAGTTAAATGTTTGTTAGCAGCCCAAATCAAGCATAGCTGCTTTGGTTCCATCTTTCCGTGTTCATTCACACACAATTAGCAAAGCAAAGTGTAATGTCTAAACTAGGCAAAAGAGGTTTGGGTTTCATTTACTTAGAAAGAAGAATAATGGGTTTCACTTATTTCAAGTTGTGTTCTTTGGTGAAAATGCAACATTAGCCCAGAAATCGCAAAGTGTATGTAATGAGACCAAAATAACAAAACACCGTCTTTTCGCTTCCATATGTGAAGAAAGAAGACAAATAAGCTTTGATTGAGCTTATTTCAATTCGTGTGGTGTTTTTTGGGTGTGCACTAGAATCACCTCCAACCAAATAAAAATGGTGTTTTCGGTTCCATCTGCATAAGATGTTAAAGCTGTGATTGGGTTTATTTCCCGTTGCTGTTTTTGGGGTTAGAATGCATTCACCCAAAAATCGCAGTTAAATGTTTGTTAGCAGCCCAAATCAAGCATAGCTGCTTTGGTTCCATCTTTCCGTGTTCATTCACACACAATTAGCAAAGCAAAGTGTAATGTCTAAACTAGGCAAAAGAGGATGTTTTGGGTTTCATTTACTTAGAAAGAAGAATAATGGGTTTCACTTATTTCAAGTTGTGTTCTTTGGTGAAAATGCAACATTAGCCCAGAAATCGCAAAGTGTATGTAATGAGACCAAAATAACAAAACAACGTCTTTTCGCTTCCATATGTGAAGAAAGAAGACAAATAAGCTTTCATTGAGCTTATTTCAATTCGCAAGATGTTTTTTGGGTGTGCACTAGAATCACCTCCAACCAAAGCAAAAAGGAGGTTTGGGTTCCATTTGTAGATGGAAGAAAAAGAAGATGATAAAGCTTATTTCCAATTGTTGTTTTTGGCGTTAGAAAGCACACTCACCCCAAAATCAAACTGAAGTGTATAAGCCAAAATCAATATATAGGTGTTTTAGTTCCCTCTCAATGAAAAGAGGACGAATAAACTTGGATTGTTTTATTCGGTGTTCACACACCCACAAGTAGCAAAGCAAAGTGTAATAAGTCTAAGCTAGGCAAAAGAGGATGGTTTGGGTTTCATCTACTTAGAAAGAAGAATCTTGGATTTCACTTATTTCAAGTTGTGTTCTTTGGTGAAAATGCAACATTAGCCCAGAAATCGCAAAGTGTATGTAATGAGACGAAAATAACAAAACACCGCCTTTTCGCTTCCATATGTGAAGAAAGAAGACAAATAAGCTTTGATTGAGCTTATTTCAATTCGTGTGGTGTTTTTTGGGTGTGCACTAGAATCACCTCCAATCAAATAAAAATGGTGTTTTCGGTTCCATCTGCATAAGAAGAAGCTGTGATTGGGTTTATTTCCCGTTGCTGTTTTTGGGGTTAGAATGCATTCACCCAAAAATCGCAGTTAAATGTTTGTTAGCAGCCGAAATCAAGCATAGCTGCTTTGGTTCCATCTCAATCGAAAGAGCACGAATAAGCTTTAATTGTTCTTTCCGTGTTCATTCACACACAATTAGCAAAGCAAAGTGTAATAAGTCTAAACTAGGCAAAAGAGGATGTTTTGGGTTTCATTTACTTAGAAAGAAGAATAATGGATTTCACTTATTTCAAGTTGTGTTCTTTGGTGAAAATGCAACATTAGCCCAGAAATCGCAAAGTGTATGTAATGAGACCAAAATAACAAAACACCGTCTTTTCGCTTCCATATGTGAAGAAATAAGACAAATAAGCTTTGATTGAGCTTATTTCAATTCGTGTGGTGTTTTTTGGGTGTGCACTAGAATCACCTCCAACCAAATAAAAATGGTGTTTTCGGTTCCATCTGCATAAGAAGAAGATGATAAAGCTGTGATTGGGTTTATTTCCCGTTGCTGTTTTTGGGGTTAGAATGCATTCACCCAAAAATCGCAGTTAAATGTTTGTTAGCAGCCCAAATCAAGCATAGCTGCTTTGGTTCCATCTTTCCGTGTTCATTCACACACAATTAGCAAAGCAAAGTGTAATGTCTAAACTAGGCAAAAGAGGATGTTTTGGGTTTCATTTACTTAGAAAGAAGAATAATGGGTTTCACTTATTTCTTTGGTGAAAATGCAACATTAGCCCAGAAATCGCAAAGTGTATGTAATGAGACCAAAATAACAAAACAACGTCTTTTCGCTTCCATATGTGAAGAAAGAAGACAAATAAGCTTTCATTGAGCTTATTTCAATTCGCAAGATGTTTTTTGGGTGTGCACTAGAATCACCTCCAACCAAAGCAAAAAGGAGGTTTGGGTTCCATTTGTAGATGGAAGAAAAAGAAGATGATAAAGCTTATTTCCAATTGTTGTTTTTGGCGTTAGAAAGCACACTCACCCCAAAATCAAACTGAAGTGTATAAGCCAAAATCAATATATAGGTGTTTTAGTTCCCTCTCAATGAAAAGAGGACGAATAAACTTGGATTGTTTTATTCGGTGTTCACACACCCACAAGTAGCAAAGCAAAGTGTAATAAGTCTAAGCTAGGCAAAAGAGGATGGTTTGGGTTTCATCTACTTAGAAAGAAGAATCTTGGATTTCACTTATTTCAAGTTGTGTTCTTTGGTGAAAATGCAACATTAGCCCAGGAATCGCAAAGTGTATGTAATGAGACGAAAATAACAAAACACCGCCTTTTCGCTTCCATATGTGAAGAAAGAAGACAAATAAGCTTTGATTGAGCTTATTTCAATTCGTGTGGTGTTTTTTGGGTGTGCACTAGAATCACCTCCAATCAAATAAAAATGGTGTTTTCGGTTCCATCTGCATAAGAAGAAGCTGTGATTGGGTTTATTTCCCGTTGCTGTTTTTGGGGTTAGAATGCATTCACCCAAAAATCGCAGTTAAATGTTTGTTAGCAGCCCAAATCAAGCATAGCTGCTTTGGTTCCATCTCAATCGAAAGAGCACGAATAAGCTTTAATTGTTCTTTCCGTGTTCATTCACACACAATTAGCAAAGCAAAGTGTAATAAGTCTAAACTAGGCAAAAGAGGATGTTTTGGGTTTCATTTACTTAGAAAGAAGAATAATGGATTTCACTTATTTCAAGTTGTGTTCTTTGGTGAAAATGCAACATTAGCCCAGAAATCGCAAAGTGTATGTAATGAGACCAAAATAACAAAACACCGTCTTTTCGCTTCCATATGTGAAGAAATAAGACATAAGCTTTGATTGAGCTTATTTCAATTCGTGTGGTGTTTTTTGGGTGTGCACTAGAATCACCTCCAACCAAATAAAAATGGTGTTTTCGGTTCCATCTGCATAAGAAGAAGATGATAAAGCTGTGATTCGGTTTATTTCCCGTTGCTGTTTTTGGGGTTAGAATGCATTCACCCAAAAATCGCAGTTAAATGTTTGTTAGCAGCCCAAATCAAGCATAGCTGCTTTGGTTCCATCTTTCCGTGTTCATTCACACACAATTAGCAAAGCAAAGTGTAATGTCTAAACTAGGCAAAAGAGGATGTTTTGGGTTTCATTTACTTAGAAAGAAGAATAATGGGTTTCACTTATTTCAAGTTGTGTTCTTTGGTGAAAATGCAACATTAGCCCAGAAATCGCAAAGTGTATGTAATGAGACCAAAATAACAAAACAACGTCTTTTCGCTTCCATATGTGAAGAAAGAAGACAAATAAGCTTTCATTGAGCTTATTTCAATTCGCAAGATGTTTTTTGGGTGTGCACTAGAATCACCTCCAACCAAAGCAAAAAGGAGGTTTGGGTTCCATTTGTAGATGGAAGAAAAAGAAGATGATAAAGCTTATTTCCAATTGTTGTTTTTGGCGTTAGAAAGCACACTCACCCCAAAATCAAACTGAAGTGTATAAGCCAAAATCAATATATAGGTGTTTTAGTTCCCTCTCAATGAAAAGAGGACGAATAAACTTGGATTGTTTTATTCGGTGTTCACACACCCACAAGTAGCAAAGCAAAGTGTAATAAGTCTAAGCTAGGCAAAAGAGGATGGTTTGGGTTTCATCTACTTAGAAAGAAGAATAATGGATTTCACTTATTTCAAGTTGTGTTCTTTGGTGAAAATGCAACATTAGCCCAGAAATCGCAAAGTGTATGTAATGAGACCAAAATAACAAAACACCGTCTTTTCGCTTCCATATGTGAAGAAAGAAGACAAATAAGCTTTGATTGAGCTTATTTCAATTCGTGTGGTGTTTTTTGGGTGTGCACTAGAATCACCTCCAACCAAATAAAAATGGTGTTTTCGGTTCCATCTGCATAAGAAGAAGATGATAAAGCTGTGATGGGGTTTATTTCCCGTTGCTGTTTTTGGGGTTAGAATGCATTCACCCAAAAATCGCAGTTAAATGTTTGTTAGCAGCCCAAATCAAGCATAGCTGCTTTGGTTCCATCTTTCCGTGTTCATTCACACACAATTAGCAAAGCAAAGTGTAATGTCTAAACTAGGCAAAAGAGGATGTTTTGGGTTTCATTTACTTAGAAAGAAGAATAATGGGTTTCACTTATTTCAAGTTGTGTTCTTTGGTGAAAATGCAACATTAGCCCAGAAATCGCAAAGTGTATGTAATGAGACCAAAATAACAAAACAACGTCTTTTCGCTTCCATATGTGAAGAAAGAAGACAAATAAGCTTTCATTGAGCTTATTTCAATTCGCAAGATGTTTTTTGGGTGTGCACTAGAATCACCTCCAACCAAAGCAAAAAGGAGGTTTGGGTTCCATTTGTAGATGGAAGAAAAAGAAGATGATAAAGCTTATTTCCAATTGTTGTTTTTGGCGTTAGAAAGCACACTCACCCCAAAATCAAACTGAAGTGTATAAGCCAAAATCAATATATAGGTGTTTTAGTTCCCTCTCAATGAAAAGAGGACGAATAAACTTGGATTGTTTTATTCGGTGTTCACACACCCACAAGTAGCAAAGCAAAGTGTAATAAGTCTAAGCTAGGCAAAAGAGGATGGTTTGGGTTTCATCTACTTAGAAAGAAGAATCTTGGATTTCACTTATTTCAAGTTGTGTTCTTTGGTGAAAATGCAACATTAGCCCAGGAATCGCAAAGTGTATGTAATGAGACGAAAATAACAAAACACCGCCTTTTCGCTTCCATATGTGAAGAAAGAAGACAAATAAGCTTTGATTGAGCTTATTTCAATTCGTGTGGTGTTTTTTGGGTGTGCACTAGAATCACCTCCAATCAAATAAAAATGGTGTTTTCGGTTGCATCTGCATAAGAAGAAGCTGTGATTGGGTTTATTTCCCGTTGCTGTTTTTGGGGTTAGAATGCATTCACCCAAAAATCGCAGTTAAATGTTTGTTAGCAGCCCAAATCAAGCATAGCTGCTTTGGTTCCATCTCAATCGAAAGAGCACGAATAAGCTTTAATTGTTCTTTCCGTGTTCATTCACACACAATTAGCAAAGCAAAGTGTAATAAGTCTAAACTAGGCAAAAGAGGATGTTTTGGGTTTCATTTACTTAGAAAGAAGAATAATGGATTTCACTTATTTCAAGTTGTGTTCTTTGGTGAAAATGCAACATTAGCCCAGAAATCGCAAAGTGTATGTAATGAGACCAAAATAACAAAACACCGTCTTTTCGCTTCCATATGTGAAGAAATAAGACATAAGCTTTGATTGAGCTTATTTCAATTCGTGTGGTGTTTTTTGGGTGTGCACTAGAATCACCTCCAACCAAATAAAAATGGTGTTTTCGGTTCCATCTGCATAAGAAGAAGATGATAAAGCTGTGATGGGGTTTATTTCCCGTTGCTGTTTTTGGGGTTAGAATGCATTCACCCAAAAATCGCAGTTAAATGTTTGTTAGCAGCCCAAATCAAGCATAGCTGCTTTGGTTCCATCTTTCCGTGTTCATTCACACACAATTAGCAAAGTAAAGTGTAATGTCTAAACTAGGCAAAAGAGGATGTTTTGGGTTTCATTTACTTAGAAAGAAGAATAATGGGTTTCACTTATTTCAAGTTGTGTTCTTTGGTGAAAATGCAACATTAGCCCAGAAATCGCAAAGTGTATGTAATGAGACCAAAATAACAAAACAACGTCTTTTCGCTTCCATATGTGAAGAAAGAAGACAAATAAGCTTTCATTGAGCTTATTTCAATTCGCAAGATGTTTTTTGGGTGTGCACTAGAATCACCTCCAACCAAAGCAAAAAGGAGGTTTGGGTTCCATTTGTAGATGGAAGAAAAAGAAGATGATAAAGCTTATTTCCAATTGTTGTTTTTGGCGTTAGAAAGCACACTCACCCCAAAATCAAACTGAAGTGTATAAGCCAAAATCAATATATAGGTGTTTTAGTTCCCTCTCAATGAAAAGAGGACGAATAAACTTGGATTGTTTTATTCGGTGTTCACACACCCACAAGTAGCAAAGCAAAGTGTAATAAGTCTAAGCTAGGCAAAAGAGGATGGTTTGGGTTTCATCTACTTAGAAAGAAGAATCTTGGATTTCACTTATTTCAAGTTGTGTACTTTGGTGAAAATGCAACATTAGCCCAGGAATCGCAAAGTGTATGTAATGAGACGAAAATAACAAAACACCGCCTTTTCGCTTCCATATGTGAAGAAAGAAGACAAATAAGCTTTGATTGAGCTTATTTCAATTCGTGTGGTGTTTTTTGGGTGTGCACTAGAATCACCTCCAATCAAATAAAAATGGTGTTTTCGGTTCCATCTGCATAAGAAGAAGCTGTGATTGGGTTTATTTCCCGTTGCTGTTTTTGGGGTTAGAATGCATTCACCCAAAAATCGCAGTTAAATGTTTGTTAGCAGCCCAAATCAAGCATAGCTGCTTTGGTTCCATCTCAATCGAAAGAGCACGAATAAGCTTTAATTGTTCTTTCCGTGTTCATTCACACACAATTAGCAAAGCAAAGTGTAATAAGTCTAAACTAGGCAAAAGAGGATGTTTTGGGTTTCATTTACTTAGAAAGAAGAATAATGGATTTCACTTATTTCAAGTTGTGTTCTTTGGTGAAAATGCAACATTAGCCCAGAAATCGCAAAGTGTATGTAATGAGACCAAAATAACAAAATACCGTCTTTTCGCTTCCATATGTGAAGAAATAAGACAAATAAGCTTTGAGCTTATTTCAATTCGTATGGTGTTTTTTGGGTGTGCACTAGAATCACCTCCAACCAAATAAAAATGGTGTTTTCGGTTCCATCTGCATAAGAAGAAGATGATAAAGCTGTGATTGGGTTTATTTCCCGTTGCTGTTTTTGGGTTTAGAATGCATTCACCCAAAAATCGCAGTTAAATGTTTGTTAGCAGCCCAAATCAAGCATAGCTGCTTTGGTTCCATCTTTCCGTGTTCATTCACACACATTTAGCAAAGCAAAGTGTAATGTCTAAACTAGGCAAAAGAGGTTTGGGTTTCATCTAATTAGAAAGAAGAATCTTGGATTTCACTTATTTCAAGTTATGTTCTTTGGTGAAAATGCAACATTAGCCCAGGAATCGCAAAGTGTATGTAATGAGACGAAAATAACAAAACAACGTCTTTTCGCTTCCATATGTGAAGAAAGAAGACAAATAAGCTTTCATTGAGCTTATTTCAATTCGCAAGATGTTTTTTGGGTGTGCACTAGAATCACCTCCAACCAAAGCAAAAAGGTGGTTTGGGTTCCATCTGTAGATGGAAGAAAAAGAAGATGATAAAGCTTATTTCCAATTGTTGTTTTTGGCGTTAGAAAGCACACTCACCCCAAAATCAAACTGAAGTGTATGTTATAAGCCAAAATCAAGTATAGGTGTTTTAGTTCCATCTCAATGAAAAGAGGACGAATAAACTTGGATTGTTTTATTCGGTGTTCACTCACCCACAAGTAGCAAAGCAAAGTGTAATAAGTCTAGGCAAAAGAGGATGGTTTGGGTTTCATCTACTTAGAAAGAAGAATCTTGGATTTCACTTATTTCAAGTTGTGCTCTTTGGTGAAAATGCAACATTAGCCCAGGAATCGCAAATTGTATGTAATGAGACGAAAATAACAAAACACCGCCTTTTCGCTTCCATATGTGAAGAAAGAAGACAAATAAGCTTTGATTGAGCTTATTTCAATTCGTGTGGTGTTTTTTGGGTGTGCACTAGAATCACCTCCAATCAAATAAAAATGGTGTTTTCGGTTCCATCTGCATAAGAAGAAGCTGTGATTGGGTTTATTTCCCGTTGCTGTTTTTGGGGTTAGAATGCATTCACCCAAAAATCGCAGTTAAATGTTTGTTAGCAGCCCAAATCAATCATAGCTGCTTTGGTTCCATCTCAATCGAAAGAGGACGAATAAACTTGGATTGTTTCATTCGGTGTTCACTCACCCACAAGTAGCAGAGCAAAGTGTAATAAGTCTAAACTAGGCAAAAGAGTATGTTTTGGGATTCATTTACTTAGAAAGAAGAATCTTGGATTTCACTTATTTCAAGTTGTGTTCTTTGGTGAAAATGCAACATCAAACTGAAGTATGCTTGTTTTGGGCTGCTAACAAATATTTAACTGCGAATTTTGACCAAAACACCTTTTTGCTTTGGTTGGAGGTGATTCTAGTGCACACCCAAAAAACATCTTTCGAATGGAAATAAGCTCAATCAAAGCTTATTTTTCTTCTTTCTTCACATATGGAAGCGAAAGGACGGTTTTGTTATTTTCGTCTCATTACATACACTTTGCAATTTCTGGGCTAACGTTGCATTTTCACCAAAGAACACAACTTGAAATAAGTGAAATCCAAGATTCTTCTTTCTAAGTAAATGAATCCCAAAACATCCTCTTTTGCCTAGTTTAGACTTATTACACTTTGCTCTGCTACTTGTGGGTGAGTGAACACCGAATGAAACAATCCACGTTTATTCGTCCTCTTTCGATTGAGATGGAACCAAAGCAGCTATGCTTGATTTGGGCTGATAACAAACATTTCTGCGATTTTTGGGTGAATGCATTCTAACCCCAAAAACAGCAACGGGAAATAAACCCCATCACAGCTTTATCATCTTCTTCTTATGCAGATGGAACTGAAAACACCATTTTGATTTGGTTAGGGGTGATTCTGGTGCACACCCAAGACGCACCATGCATATTCAAATAAGTTCAATCAAAGCTTATTTGTCTTCTTTCTACACATATGGAAGCGAAAAGACGGTGTTTTGTTTTTTTGGTCTCATTACATACACTTTGCAATTTCTGGGTTAATGTTGCATTAACACTAAAGAACACAATTTGAATCTTGGCGAAAGCCAAGATTCTTCTTTCTATGTAGTTGGAACCCAAAACATCCTCTTTTGCCTAGTTTAGACATTACACTTTGCTTTGCTATTTGTTTGTGAATGAACACGGATAGAACAATTAAAGCTTATTCGTGCTCTTTCGATTGAGATGGAACCAAAACACCTATAATTGATTTGGGCTTATAACAAACATTTAACTGCGATTTTTGGTGAATGTGCATTCTAACCACTAAAACACCAATTTGATATAAGCCCACTCAGAGCTTTATCATCTTCTTTTTATGCAGATGGAACCCAAAACGCCATCTCTCTCGCTGCTCTACCTGGAGCTCCGGGCAGCTGAAGGGGAGATTGTGTGCGACTCCTCTCTGGAATGCTATAATTTGTGTTTTGTATGCCTGCTGCTATCTGTTAACCTTATGCAAATAAAGCATTGCTTATTCTTCATCCACTGGCGTGCTTATTGGCTCCAGATCCAGAAATAACCCTGCCCTTGACGGAACATATACAGTGCTTTTTTCGGGGGGGGGGGGACGCAGAGGAATGCATAAAACATTTTGTGAATGTACTTTTGTCCATTTACTATATTTATTTTTCCCGGTTTGAACTATAAAATGGTTATTTTCTTGAGTCAAAATGAGAGTAGACCCAATCATTTTTTTAGAAAAGAAGCACTGCATATATATACACACATATACATATATCCATTTTATTTTTATATATTTATTATATATATACACACACATATACATATATCCATTTTATTTTTAAATATTTACAAACGGACACCTATATCTAGGTATGTATATTCTTGTATATATACTTCCGTGGCCCACCCCCACCATCCCTCCGCCACGGTGCACGAGAAGAAGGCCACTGGGGGAGAAAGGCAGGTGAGGGTGGGGCGGGGGGCAGGGCTGCACCCTGGGGAGAGCGGGGTCGAGAGAGCAACGTCGCAGCGCCTCTTCCGCTCTTTCCCCTCCCCTTCCTGTGCTCATGCCTCTCCTCCGCTGGCACCTCCTTCCGGTAATCCTACCCTCGCCAAACATGGCGGCAGCACAGCCTCTTCCGCCCTTTACTCTCCCCTTCCTGTCCTCTTGCCTCTCCTCCAGTGGCACCTCCTTCCGGTAATCCTACCCTCGCCAAACATGGCGGCAGCACAGCCTCTTCCGCCCTTTCCTCTCCCCTTCCTGTCCTCTTGCCTCTCCTCCAGTGGCACCTCCTTCCGGTAATCCTACCCTCGCCAAACATGGCGGCAGCACAGCCTCTTCCGCCCTTTCCTCTCCCCTTCCTGTCCTCTTGCCTCTCCTCCAGTGGCACCTCCTTCCGGTAATCCTGCCCTCGCCAAACATGGCGGCAGCACAGCTCTTCCACCCTTTCCTCTCCTTTTCCTGTCCTCTTGCCTCTCCTCCGGTGGCACCTCCTTCCGGTACCCCTGCCCTCGCCCAACATGGCGGCAGCACAGCCTCCTCCGCCCTTCCGAACAAGGAGTGCAGAAAAAGGTGAAACTGCCATGAAAAGGAGAGGAGGAGTGTGTGAGTGAGAGTGAGACAGGGAGCATCCTAGTAGAGATGGAAGGGGAACCCAAGGGTCATCTAGTCCAACCCTCTGCAAAGAAGCTCAGAGCTACAATTCCCAGGTCTTCTTTGGGAATTCTATGGGAAGTAAGAGTTTCTACATTCATGAGCATTCACTTAGAGTGCGCTCATGTTTTTACCTTTTATTGAAAGTGGCCACTAGTGACTTGGGTGGAGTATAAATAATAAAATTATATTGCTAATTTAACCCTAACCCTAAGTAATAAAATTAAATTTCTCCTTCTGCTGTTCTTCTCTTACCGTAACGCAACCCCAACTCTAACTCCTAATCCTATTCCAACTCAAACCCAACTCTCACTGTAACCCTCTGCTTCTTTATGATTTGTTTCTGTGTTTCTGGTGTTTTGGCTTGGTTATGTCATAAAATTGAAGAAATACCACCAGAAGCACAAAAACCAAGAAATATTCCCAAAATGAGGCAAAACCAGGAGACATGAAAACCAAGCCAAATCAATGGAAAAGAAACAATCTCACCCAAAACCGCAGAACCATTCAAAGTAAAAGAAGCAAAACAATTAAATGCAAAAAAAAGCAAAACCACCCCAAATTAAACAAACCAGCAGAAAACAAAAAAGAAGCAGTAAAGCCACCAATTACAAAGAAACTGGAAACCAGTTTTTAAAAAGCAAAATGCAATTTATGGGAGTCCAAAAGCACTTCAAGCAACAGAAATTAACCAACATAGCATACTAGTTTTCACTTAGTCTTGGGTTTCTGGTGAATGTGCTTTGTTTGCAGCTGGCTTCATTTCTTTTCCATTGGTTTAGCTTGTTTTTTGGACTTTTGCTTTATTGCTTCTTTTGAGAAGTTTTCTTGTTTTTGCATTCTGGTGGTGTCAGGGCCGCCCCTGAACCCCTGACAGGTGGTAATACTTTTGAATGCTTTGGGGGTTTCTGGTGAATCTGCTTTGTTTGGGATTAGTTGGCTTCTTTGCCAGTTTCCATTGATGTTGCTTTTACATGGTTCTTCTGCTTCTTTTCAGTAGGTTTTTGTGTTTTTAGTGGTTGACTTCATTGTTGGAATGGTCATTTCTGGTGGTTTTGCTTCATTTCTGGTGGTTTTCCTTTTATTCTTGGGATTATCAGATCTCATACAAATTAATATTCTCAAAGGTGCAAAACCCAAAAAACCTAGAAAGGAAGCAAACTCACCATCAATCCAGCACCCAATCTGTTATGTACTAACCTTGGGTCCTAGAATGCAACAACTGATTGGTCTTTTCCTGCAGGCCAATCAGGCTCCAAGAGGGAAGCAGAGTTAGCCAGTCAGACGGTACTCATTGTGTAAATAATGTATATAAAAGCATGAGGGGGGGGGGGGGCAATAAAGAGCATGAAATACATACAAGACTCTGAGTATATTTCACAATTGTAATTTATATAAAAGAATCTATGAAACGAAAACCACAGAAAAAATTCAACATAATCCCCAAAACAAACAAGAAACAACAGAAACAAACCACATCCACAAAAGATGAGAAAACCAATTGAATAGAACCACAAGAAACCCACGCAGTAAACATCTCAGGGAAAAGCGAAATCACCCCAGGCACCATGCAAAACTAAGGTTTAACTGGCTTTGGGGTTTCTGCACAATTTACTTTTTCCCTCTTGTTGGGGGTTTCTGGTGGTATTTCTTCTGCTTCTCACATTTCTGCTTCTTTTCAATTGGTTTTGGGATTCTGGTGAATTTGGTAATGATTTGATTGAAGTCTCTGTCTGGCAATTTTCCTTTTTCATGAATTCCTTCCTTGTTGGGTTTCTGGTATCTCACTTTTGGTTTTCACATTTCTCTTAGTTTTGCTACGTTTCAGGTAGTTTGCTTACTTTTGGGAATTATCCAGTCTCATAAAAATGAAGTGTCAGAGCTGCCCGAGGTCCCAGCTCACAAAGGACCAACGCCAGTTCATTGTTATATAAAACAGTCTTTATTGAAGCTCAATTTCACTTTCACAGCCGCGGCGCGCAGCTCTACGTCTCAAACTCTAGACCTCCGAAGCTCCGTCTGAATCTCCTCCCCCCAGACACCAGTTTAAGACTCTAGCCTTGCTCCACCTCTTCCTTTGCTCTTTCCTCCTTTGGTTCCGCCTGTCCGCTGGGGTCTTGCCCTTCCTAGACTCTTCTGACGCTGAGTCCCCTGAGTCTTCCCCCTGCTTCCGGCGGGCTTTAGGACCTGGTTCCCAATCCGGGTTTTCTGCTGTCCTGTGCGCCTGTACATTCGAACTTGGCGCGCGCGCCCAGCCCGCCACCTTCCTCCTGACCGTTACACTGCTCCTGTCACTGCTTCCCCCTTCGGGGAGGTTAGCTGGACCTGATGTCCACTCCATTCCCCCGCTCTCCGATAGAGGCGTGGTCAGCCCTGACTCATCTTCTCTCTCTGCTGGAGGAGACGCTGGCCCTGACACATGGGACTCTTCCCCCCCCCCACTGCGCTCTGGTGGGGAAGCTGGTCCTGATCTCCCACTGCTGCTTTGGGAGTCTCCGCTGGCCCCTTGCTTCTGTTGCGTCTCCCCTGGGACCCCCCTTGCCCTGACCATAGGCGCTCCCTTCTGGGAATCTTCTGATTCGCTGGAGAGGCTAATGGAATCTCTCGGGTCACTGTCATTCTCCCCTCCACTGCCCTCAGATTCTTCCCCTTCGCTCTCCATTTCCTCTCTCCCCTGTGCCTCTGCTCCTGAGCCCCTGACATCCATCACCCCCTCGAAGCCCCCCTCCCCCTCTTCGGGTGTGGGTTCCGGGTGCTCCAGTGCTGTGGGGGTGAGTGCGGGATACCGTTATTTCCCCCTGGTATGCAGCCGGCCAGCTGGATCCGGCCAGCCCGTAGTGGTCTCGTCGACATCGATCTCCTCTGCTTCCATCTCTCTGCAGTTGTGCTCGAACCCAGGGTCTTCCCCCAAGACGTCCATGTCCTTCCCTCCCCCTGTCTCCTCGGGTGATGCTGCGTGTAAGGGTCCCCTCAGCAGTTCCCTGCTCCACCCCACCTCCGGTTGATTGTCCCACCAATAAGAGCGGTCTGTGCCAAACCCCGAGAGTGACCCCTCTGGGGAGCTTGTGTCTGGCGCCGTTTCCTCAGCTGATGAGAACCCCTGGAACGTGCTGGCTGAGAGTGTGGGTGTGAAAAGCCAGTCATCGAAAAAATCTGCCGGCATAGGTCTGTGTGGGAAGAGTGCATGGAACTCGTCTTTGAGGTAGTGCTCCTCCACGGCATAGTACGGTACCCACCTGTTGGCGCTGGCCGGGGCACCTTCCCTGGCGAGGAGATATTCAACTCCCTCTTTCCCCCATCTCAAGTCTAAAATCTCCGTGACCTCGTTGAGTGGCGCCGCCCTCGGTGACCCCTCCCCTGTTGGCGATTTGCTGAGTAGGTCTGGTGCGTCCCTTCGCGCCTGAAACCTGTGGGGTTCCTTGTAGGGTGTGAGCACTGACCTATGAAAGACCGGGTGCATTCTGGAGCCCTCCGGGAGCGTTAACCGGTAGGCCACTGGATTGATTTGTGCCTCAACTTGGTAAGGCCCTAGCTGCTTGTGTCTGAGCTTCTTCTTAGCTAACGTTCTGGCCGGCACTGCCTGGGCTGCTAACCAGACCCAGTCCCCCACCAGGATGTCTTCCCCGACTCTCCTGTGCCTGTCTGCCTGCATTTTGTAGGCGTGTTTTGCTAGTTCCAAGTGCCTTCGGAGTTGCTCGTGGACCTCCTACAACTCTGCTGCCAAGTGTTCTGCTCCCCGTGGCTCCCCCTCCCCCGTCGTCTCTAACCCGGGAAGGTTCTGGGATGCCGCCCATTGTTGGCGAAGAACGGTGTCACCCCTGTAGACCCGTGCTTCGTGTTGTTGTAGGCAAACTCGGCCAGCGGTAGGTAGTCCACCCAGGTCGAGCGCTGTTGGTTCGCGTAGCATCGCAGATACTGCTGCATGAGCAAAGCTTATGTCTTATGCTGCAAAAGTCTTTATTGAGTTACAGTTTCCATTCTCAAGCTGCTGCGTGCAACTCTACGTCTAGTAGCTAGACCGGCGAAGCTCCGTCTGAATCTCCGCCCCTCGTACACCAACTTAATATCCTAGCCCTGCTCCACCTTTTCCGCCTGACTGTTCTTCTCTGGGTCCCTCTGCCCCCCTGGGTCTCTTCCTTCCGGGATTCTTCTGACGCTGACCCCCCGGACCCTCCTGTCTCCTTGCGCCGGGCTTTAGGACCCGGCTCCCTTTCCGGGCTGCCTACTGCGTCGCCTTCCTGTGCATTTGAACTTGGCGCGCGCGCCCAACCTTCCACCTTCCGTCTAACCGTCTCTTCGCTCCCAGATGGAGGTGTGGCCACTCCTGACTCGTGCCCTCCCTCCTGTTGTGAGCTGCCAGCGCTTGCCCCCTGGCTCCCTTCCTCTTCTCTGTTCTCTGGCGGTGACGCTGGTCCCGATCTCCAACTGCTCTCCTCTGAGTCCCCTCCGGCTCTATCTTCCTGGGGTGCCCCCCTAAACTCCCCCCTTGCCCTGGCCACTGGTGCTCCTTTCTGTGAATCCTCCGATTCACTGGAAAGGCTCGGAGATCTCGGGTCGTCGTCATCGCTCATCTTTTCTTCTGCCTCCTCCCCTTCGCTCTCTGTTTCCTCCCTTGCCCTTGCCTCTGCTCCTGAACCCCTGACATCCATCCCCCCCTCGAAGCCCCCCACTCCCCCTTCCCCTCCTTCCGGTGCTGGAGTTGGGTGCTGCTGTGTCAAGGGGACGAATGTCGGGTACCGTTCGCTTCCCGTAGCGGGCCTCCTTCCGAAGTCTTCCGGTTCTTCCTCCCTGCTCTCGTCGACGACGGTCACCTCTGCTTCCATCTCTGTGCCGCCGTGCTCGAAACCAGGGTCGTCCCCGAAAACGTCCATGTCCGTCTCTCCCTCACTTCCTCCTGGCGGCGTTGCTCGTCCTGGACCTTCTTGCCACTTCCTGCGCCACTGCTCCTCTGGTCTGTCGTCCCACCAATACGAGGGTTCTGAGGCAGATCCCGAGGGTGACCCCTCCGGGGAACGGACGTCTCGTGTCGGGTCCTCGTCCGAGTCGAACCCCCGGAACGTGCTGGCCGAAAGCGTGGGCGTGAAAAGCCAGTCGTCGAAAAAGTCTGCTGGCATTGGTCTATGTGGGAAGAGGGCATGAAACTCGTCTTTGAGCAGAGGTTCGTCCAAGGCGTAGCCCGGCACCCAGCTGTTCGCACTGGCCGGGGTGCCCTCCTTGGCGAGAAAGTATTCTACCCCTTCTTCCCCCCATCTGGAATCCAAAATCTCAGTGACTTCGTTGATGCGCTCCTTCTGTGCCCCTCCTGCGCGCCCTGTTCTGTCTCTGACCGGACTCGGCGCCGTTCCGGGTTCCTGAAACCTGTGCGGTGCCTTGTAGGGAGTGAGCACCGATCTGTGGAACACCGGATGCATTCTGGAACCCTCCGGAAGCGCCAGCCTGAAGGCCACCGGGTTGATCTGCTCTTCGACTTGATAGGGCCCAAGTTGCTTATGCCCTAGTTTCTTCTTGGCCAACGACCTGGCCGGCACTGCGTGGGCTGCTAACCAGACCCAGTCTCCCACGTGGAGCTCTTCGCCAACCCTTCTACTTTTGTCCGCTTGTACCTTGTATGCGTGCTTGGCCAGCTCCAGGTGGCGCCTCAGCTGATCGTGGACTTCCTGCAGCTCCGACGCGAACGCATCTGCCGTCTGCGGCTCCCCCTCCCCCAGCCTTTCCAGTCCCGGAAAAGTTCTGGGGTGCCTCCCGTTGTTGGCGAAGAACGGCGTGATCCCCGTGGACACGTGCTTCGTGTTGTTGTAGGCGAACTCGGCGAGCGGCAGGTAATCCACCCACGTCGCAGGCTGTTGATTTGCATAACACCTCAAGTACTGCTGCATGATGGCATTGACCCGCTCGGCTTGCCCGTTGGTCTGCGGGTGTCTCGCCGACGCCAGGTTGATCTTGACGTTCAGGAAGCCCATCAGCTTCTGCCAGAAATTCGAGATGAACTGCCGCCCCCGGTCGGACAGAATAGACCGTGGCAGACCGTGAACCTTGAACACGTGGTCTATGAACAGTTTGGCGGTTTGCTCCGCCGTGGTCACCTTCGCACACGGAATGAAATGTGCCATCTTGGAAAACAGGTCCACCACCACCAGCACTGCCGTCTTGCCCCTCGAGCTGGGCAGATCCGTGACAAAGTCCAGGGCCACTCTCTCCCAAGGTTCGACCGGAGTTTGCAGCGGTTCCAACAGTCCGGCCGGCGGTCTATGCACTGGCTTCGCCCTCTGGCAGGTGTCACACCTCGCCACGTAGTCCGCGACCTCCCCTCTCATTCCAGGCCACCAGAAATCCCTGGCGACTAATTCCACCGTCTTCTCCTTGCCGAAGTGCCCAGCCGTGGGCGCGTCGTGCAGCTGCTGCAGCACCTTGGCGCGAAGTTCGTCTCCCGGCACGTAGATGGCCCCTTTACGGATGAGCAATCCATCTCTTAGCTGGAAACCGTCGGCCGCTGCCTTGCCCCTTTGCACCTCTGCCATCTTTGCTTGTGCGAAGGAGTCCCCCTGCAACGCTCGTCGCACCGCCTCCAGGTCCACGGTTGCCGCGGCGCACGCCCACACTGTTGGTGCGAAGATGTGCATGGCGGCCGCTGGCGTTGCGTCCTCCAGATACTGTGGCTTACGAGAGAGAGCGTCCGCCATGATGTTGGTGTCCCCCGGGACATACTCTATTCGGAAGTCGAAGTTCGCAAAGAACTCAGCCCAACGTATCTGCCTCTGGTTCAGGAACTGTGCCGTGCGCCAGTGCTCTAGGTTCTTGTGGTCCGTGCAAACCTGCACCGTGTGCTTGGCGCCGATCAGAAAGTGTCTCCACGCCTTGAACGCTGCATGAATGGCCAGCAACTCCCTGTCCCATATGGTGTAGTTCTGCTCGGACTTGCTGAGCTTCCTGGAGTAAAACGCTCCCGGTCGCCACACCCCTTGCGGGTCTTTCTGCAGCAGGACCGCCCCCACGGCTCTGTCCGAGGCGTCTGTCTCCACCCTCATCGGCTTGCTGGGGTTGACGTGAAGCAGCTGCTCTTCCGACGCGAAGAGACGCTTGAGTGCCTGAAAGGACTGTTCCGCCTGCTCTGTCCAAATGAACTTCTTTTTCTTGGAGCTAAGCGTGTCAGTGATGGCCGCCGTCTGCATAGCGAAGCCCTTGATAAACTTGCGATAGAAGTTCGCAAAGCCGACAAACCGTTGGACCTCCTTCCGGTTGCGCGGGCTCTTCCAATCCAACACCGCTTGAACCTTGGCGCTGTCCATGGCGAGCCCCTTGTCAGACAGCTTGTAGCCCAGAAAATCCACCTCCGTCACGTCAAATTGGCACTTCTCCAGCTTGGCGTAGAGCCTATGTTGCTTTAGCCTGTTCAGCACTTCCTTGACGTGTTTGTCATGCTCCTGTTGCGACTCCGAAAAGATCAGGATGTCATCTAAGAAACAGACGCACGTCTTGTAGAGAAGTCCCGCCAACACGTGATGCATGAATGCTTGAAAAACGTGGGCGCCATTTTGCAATCCAAACGGCATAACTCTATATTCGTAGGTCCCCAGTGGCGTGAACATGGCTGTTTTCCACTCATCTCCCTCCCGCATGCGAATGAGGTTGTACGCCCCTCGCAGGTCCAACTTGGTGAACACTCTGCCCTTCCGCACCTTTGCGAGGAGGTCGTCAATTCGGGGCATGGGGAAGTCCGATGGCTTAGTCACACTGTTCAAGATCCTGTAATCCACTACAAGTCTCTTTTGGGGCGTATCCCGCTTCTTAACGAAGAACACCGGACTGCCTCCCGCTGCCTTGGACTCCCGGATGAAACCGCGCTCCAAATTATGATCTATGAACTCCTTGAGTTCTTGCAGTTCGTCCTCTGACATGGAATACAGTCTCCCCTTAGGCAGCGCCGCCCCTGGCAGCAGGTCAATCTTGCAGTCATATGGCCTGTGAGGTGGTAGCCGGTCTGCCTCCTTCTCGCAGAAAACTTCCAAAAATTCTGCGTACTTGTGGGGAATCGCTTGCAGCGTGCCTAGCAGCAGCTGTGACTCCTCTTCCTCTCCTTCCTGCCTGGGCACGATGCAGTGTTCAGCACAAAAGGAAGAGCCGAAGGTCAGCTGCCTCTGGTACCAAGCCAGCGTTGGGCTGTGCTTGTCCAGCCAACTCATGCCCAACACAATGGGCGTGTCTGATAATTGAGTGACGTTGAAGCTGATGACTTCTTTGTGATTCCCAAGTCGCATCACCATTGGTGGCGTTTGCTGCACCACTTGCCCCCCTAGCAGCTCCCTGCCGTCCACCGTGACAACCTGCAGGGGCAGTGTGGCCGGCAGCAACTGTATAGCATGCTTGTTGACAAAGTCCTGCCCTATAAAGTCCGCATTGCTGCCTGAGTCAATGGTGATTGGCACGTCCATGGTGATGCCATTGGGCAGCTGGAGCGATGCGGTGAGCCTCACCACTGGTTTGGGCAGGAGGGGGTTCACGGGCTGTAAAATCTCTGGGGACTGCATCATTAACACGTCTTGCTGGGCCCCAGTGCCTCTTCCTCCAGCCAGACTGCGTCGTTTCCCTGCTGTGGTCCTCCTTGCTGCGTTGCTGCAGTCACCATTGCTGAGGCTGCAGTGAGCTTGTTGAGCCTCTGGGGACACTCTTTCGCCATATGCCCTGGCTCCTCACAGACGTAACACTTCCTGTTCCCTCTAGGAGGCTTCGCTTTCACTGCTGCTGGTGCTAGGGCTCTGGTTGCTGACTGAGCCCTGGCACCTCCAACCTCCATAGGTTCAGCTCCTCCTCCTGGCGGAGGCGTGGATTGCGTACGCGCTGCTTCTCTGGGACAGAAGGAGGAGCCCCTGGCTGTTTCGCGCCCTCCACGCCCTTCGTCCCTGCTCCACGGACGTCCTTCCAGCCGCACCCCCACTGCCAGTGCCCTCTGCACGACCTCCTGGGTGGTTCGGGGTCTCTCCCCCCTCGCAATTTCATCTTTCACAGAGCTGTGTAATCCCTCCCAGAACAGGTCTCTTACAGGAGTCGAATCTCTGTCCCATTCTAGGGCACTGGCCAAGGCGAAAAAGCGGGCATGGTACTGCCGTACGCTGGCCCTTCCCTGTTTCAGTCCATGAATCTGTTGCCTAGCAAGATCCACGTCAATGCTTGATAAAAAACACGCATCCATCGCTTTAATAAAGGCATTCGCATTTTGGAGCGCCGGATCGTTATCCCTCCACAAATTGCGCAGCCATGCTCTGGCATCCCCATGCAAATAAGACATGATGAATCCCACTTTCTCTTGCTCATCTCTAAAATCTTTACTCAGCAGTTGCAGTGCACACAGTACGTCTGCTTTAAAATTGGGATACTGTTGCAGGTTCCCATCGAAGTGAGAGACCAGACCGCCTGTGCGTCTCCCCAACCCAATCCCCTCTGGTTTGGGTGTCTGTTGCCCTTGCTTCGTAAGCACTTCCAACCTGACCTGGAGATCCCTGTAGGCGGCAGCTGCGTCCTCCTCTCTCTTCCTGGATGCGAGAGCCTCGGCATTCAGCTGTGACACTGCTTCTCTGAGTTCCGCTATCTGCTGTTCAGCCGTCATGTCGGCTGCCGTTCGTGAGCTCGCTAGTAGGCACCTGCTTCTCTCCTCTCCTCGAGGCTGTAGATGCCCACAATTAGGGAGACGGAGCTTACTGTCAGGGTTGCTTCAAGATCCCAGCTCACAGAGGATCACGCTAGCCAACGGTCATTAAGTAAAAGTCTTTATTGAGTTACAGTTTCCATTCTCAAGCTGCTGCGTGCAACTCTACGTCTAGTAGCTAGACCGGCGAAGCTCCGTCTGAATCTCCGCCCCTCGTACACCAACTTAGTATCCTAGCCCTGCTCCACCTTTTCCGCCTGACTGTTCTTCTCTGGGTCCCTCTGCCCCCCTGGGTCTCTTCCTTCCGGGATTCTTCTGACGCTGACCCCCCGGACCCTCCTGTCTCCTTGCGCCGGGCTTTAGGACCCGGCTCCCTTTCCGGGCTGCCTACTGCGTCGCCTTCCTGTGCATTTGAACTTGGCGCGCGCGCCCAACCTTCCACCTTCCGTCTAACCGTGTCTTCGCTCCCAGATGGAGGTGTGGCCACTCCTGACTCGTGCCCTCCCTCCTGTTGTGAGCTGCCAGCGCTTGCCCCCTGGCTCCCTTCCTCTTCTCTGTTCTCTGGCGGTGACGCTGGTCCCGATCTCCAACTGCTCTCCTCTGAGTCCCCTCCGGCTCTATCTTCCTGGGGTGCCCCCCTAAACTCCCCCCTTGCCCTGGCCACTGGTGCTCCTTTCTGTGAATCCTCCGATTCACTGGAAAGGCTCGGAGATCTCGGGTCGTCGTCATCGCTCATCTTTTCTTCTGCCTCCTCCCCTTCGCTCTCTGTTTCCTCCCTTGCCCTTGCCTCTGCTCCTGAACCCCTGACAATGGCTGTTTTCCACTCATCTCCCTCCCGCATGCGAATGAGGTTGTACGCCCCTCGCAGGTCCAACTTGGTGAACACTCTGCCCTTCCGCACCTTTGCGAGGAGGTCGTCAATTCGGGGCATGGGGAAGTCCGATGGCTTAGTCACACTGTTCAAGATCCTGTAATCCACTACAAGTCTCTTTTGGGGCGTATCCCGCTTCTTAACGAAGAACACCGGACTGCCTCCCGCTGCCTTGGACTCCCGGATGAAACCGCGCTCCAAATTATGATCTATGAACTCCTTGAGTTCTTGCAGTTCGTCCTCTGACATGGAATACAGTCTCCCCTTAGGCAGCGCCGCCCCTGGCAGCAGGTCAATCTTGCAGTCATATGGCCTGTGAGGTGGTAGCCGGTCTGCCTCCTTCTCGCAGAAAACTTCCAAAAATTCTGCGTACTTGTGGGGAATCGCTTGCAGCGTGCCTAGCAGCAGCTGTGACTCCTCTTCCTCTCCTTCCTGCCTGGGCACGATGCAGTGTTCAGCACAAAAGGAAGAGCCGAAGGTCAGCTGCCTCTGGTACCAAGCCAGCGTTGGGCTGTGCTTGTCCAGCCAACTCATGCCCAACACAATGGGCGTGTCCGATAATTGAGTGACGTTGAAGCTAATGACTTCTTTGTGATTCCCAAGTCGCATCACCATTGGTGGCGTTTGCTGCACCACTTGCCCCCCTAGCAGCTCCCTGCCGTCCACCGTGACAACCTGCAGGGGCAGTGTGGCCGGCAGCAACTGTATAGCATGCTTGTTGACAAAGTCCTGCCCTATAAAGTCCGAATTGCTGCCTGAGTCAATGGTGATTGGCACGTCCATGGTGATGCCATTGGGCAGCTGGAGCGATGCGGTGAGCCTCACCACTGGTTTGGGCGGGAGGGGGTTCACGGGCTGTAAAATCTCTGGGGACTGCATCATTAACACGTCTGGCTGGGCCCCAGTGCCTCTTCCTCCAGCCAGACTGCGTCGTTTCCCTGCTGTGGTCCTCCTTGCTGCGTTGCTGCAGTCACCATTGCTGAGGCTGCAGTGAGCTTGTTGAGCCTCTGGGGACACTCTTTCGCCATATGCCCTGGCTCCTCACAGACGTAACACTTCCTGTTCCCTCTAGGAGGCTTCGCTTTCACTGCTGCTGGTGCTAGGGCTCTGGTTGCTGACTGAGCCCTGGCACCTCCAACCTCCATAGGTTCAGCTCCTCCTCCTGGCGGAGGCGTGGATTGCGTACGCGCTGCTTCTCTGGGAAAGAAGGAGGAGCCCCTGGCTGTTTCGCGCCCTCCACGCCCTTCGTCCCTGCTCCACGGACGTCCTTCCAGCCGCACCCCCACTGCCAGCGCCCTCTGCACGACCTCCTGGGTGGTTCGGGGTCTCTCCCCCCTCGCAATTTCATCTTTCACAGAGCTGTGTAATCCCTCCCAGAACAGGTCTCTTACAGGAGTCGAATCTCTGTCCCATTCTAGGGCACTGGCCAAGGCGAAAAAGCGGGCATGGTACTGCCGTACGCTGGCCCTTCCCTGTTTCAGTCCATGAATCTGTTGCCTAGCAAGATCCACGTCAATGCTTGATAAAAAACACGCATCCATCGCTTTAATAAAGGCATTCGCATTTTGGAGCGCCGGATCGTTATCCCTCCACAAATTGCGCAGCCATGCTCTGGCATCCCCATGCAAATAAGACATGATGAATCCCACTTTCTCTTGCTCATCTCTAAAATCTTTACTCAGCAGTTGCAGTGCACACAGTACGTCTGCTCTAAAATTGGGATACTGTTGCAGGTTCCCATCGAAGTGAGAGACCAGACCGCCTGTGCGTCTCCCCAACCCAATCCCCTCTGGTTTGGGTGTCTGTTGCCCTTGCTTCGTAAGCACTTCCAACCTGACCTGGAGATCCCTGTAGGCGGCAGCTGCGTCCTCCTCTCTCTTCCTGGATGCGAGAGCCTCGGCATTCAGCTGTGACACTGCTTCTCTGAGTTCCGCTATCTGCTGTTCAGCCGTCATGTCGGCTGCCGTTCGTGAGCTCGCTAGTAGGCACCTGCTTCTCTCCTCTCCTCGAGGCTGTAGATGCCCACAATTCTGGAGACGGAGCTTACTGTCAGGGTTGCTTCAAGATCCCAGCTCACAGAGGATCACGCTAGCCAACGGTCATTAAGTAAAAGTCTTTATTGAGTTACAGTTTCCATTCTCAAGCTGCTGCGTGCAACTCTACGTCTAGTAGCTAGACCGGCGAAGCTCCGTCTGAATCTCCGCCCCTCGTACACCAACTTAATATCCTAGCCCTGCTCCACCTTTTCCGCCTGACTGTTCTTCTCTGGGTCCCTCTGCCCCCCTGGGTCTCTTCCTTCCGGGATTCTTCTGACGCTGACCCCCCGGACCCTCCTGTCTCTTTGCGCCGGGCTTTAGGACCCGGCTCTCTTTCCGGGCTGCCTACTGCGTCGCCTTCCTGTGCATTTGAACTTGGCGCGCGCGCCCAACCTTCCACCTTCCGTCTAACCGTCTCTTCGCTCCCAGATGGAGGTGTGGCCACTCCTGACTCGTGCCCTCCCTCCTGTTGTGAGCTGCCAGCGCTTGCCCCCTGGCTCCCTTCCTCTTCTCTGTTCTCTGGCGGTGACGCTGGTCCCGATCTCCAACTGCTCTCCTCTGAGTCCCCTCTGGCTCTATCTTCCTGGGGTGCCCCCCTGAACTCCCCCCTTGCCCTGGCCACTGGTGCTCCTTTCTGTGAATCCTCCGATTCACTGGAAAGGCTCGGAGATCTCGGGTCGTCGTCATCGCTCATCTTTTCTTCTGCCTCCTCCCCTTCGCTCTCTGTTTCCTCCCTTGCCCTTGCCTCTGCTCCTGAACCCCTGACAGTGCTCTTTTGATTTAGATGGAACTAAAACACCTATGCTTGATTTTGGCTTACAACATACACTTCAGTTTGATATTTGGGTGAATGTGCTTTCTAACCCCAAAAACAACAATTGGAAATGAGCCCAATCAGAGCTTTATCATCTTGTTTTTATGTAGATGGAAGCCAAAACTCCTTTTTGCTTTGGTTCGAGGTGATTCTAGTGCACACCCAAAAAACACCTTGCGAATTGAAATAAGCTCAATCGAAGCTTATTTGTCTTCTTTCTTCACATATGGAAGCGAAAAGACGGTGTTTTGTTATTTTGGTCTCATTACAAACACTGCGATTTCTGGGCTAATGTTGCATTTTCACCAAAGAACACGACTTGAAATATGTGAAAGCCAAGATTCTTCTTTCTAAGAAGATGAAACACAAAACATCCTCTTTTGCCTAGTTTAGACATTACACTTTGCTTTGCTAATTATGTGTGAATGTACACGGAAAGAACAATTAAATCGTATTCGTGCTCTTTCGATTGAGATGGAACTAAAACACCTATGCTTGATTTTGGCTTACAACATACACTTCAGTTTGATTTTGGGTGAATGTGCTTTCTAACCCCAAAAACAACAATTGGAAATAAGCCCAAACACAGCTTTATCATCTTCTTCTTATGCAGATGGAACCGACAACACCATTTTTATTTGGTTGGAGGTGATTCTAGTGCACACCCAAAAAACACCATACGAATTGAAATAAGCTCAATCAAAGCTTATTTGTCTTATTTCTTCACATATGGAAGCGAAAAGACGGTGTTTTGTTATTTTCGTCTCCTTACATACACTTTGCGATTTCTGGGTTAATGTTGCATTTTCACCAAAGAACACGACTTGAAATAAGTGAAAGCCAAGATTCTTCTTTCTAAGTAGATGAAACCCAAACCATCCTCTTTTGCCTAGTTTAGACTTATTACACTTTGTTTTGCTACTTGTGGGTGAGTGAACACCGAATAAAACAATCCAAGTTTATTCATCCCCTTTTCATTGAGATGGAACTAAAACACCTATGCCCGATTTTGGCTTATAACATACACTTCAGTTTGATTTTTGGGAGAATGTGCTTTCTAACCCCAAAGCTTATTCGTCTTCTTTCTACACATATGGAAGCGAAAAGCTGGTGTTTTGTTATTTTTGTCTCATTACATGCACTTTGCGATTTCTGGGTCAATGTTGCATTAACACTAAAGAACACAACTTGAAATAAGCGAAAGCCAAGATTCTTCTTTCTATGTAGTTGGAACCCAAAACATCCTCTTTTTCCTAGTTTAGACTTATTTGCTTTGCTATTTGTTTGTGAATGAACACGGAAAGAACAATTAAAGCTTATTCGTGCTCTTTTGATTGAGATGGAAGCAAATCACCTATAATTGATTTGGGCTGATAACAAACATTTTACTGCGATTTTTGGTGAATGTGCATTCTAACCGCCAAAACACCAATTTGATATAAGCCCCATCAGAGCTTTATCATCTTCTTTTTATGCAGATGGAACCCAAACCCAAAGCAGCATTCTTGAGGGGGTGAGTGGCTTCCGCAGAGCATCGCTTCCTCTACAGGCTGTTTTAATTTCGCGCGGAAGTTTAGACTTGGAAAGCAGCTATGCCGTTGCCGGGCAACCAGCATGCCTCGGCCGCCATTTCATCTGCCCACGTGCCTTTCCGCGCGGCCGCCATTTTACTATAGGCATTCCACGTGGGAAGTAATTTTACAAACCCTCCCTTTTAAGCTTAACCGGCGAGAAAACCAGGGGAATAATTAACGTTCATAAGGGGTACATGGGGAATGCCTGCAGGTTTTGCTCTTGAGGCTGCGGAATTTTTCAGTGTTAAAGGGCTAGCGTTAAGTGTTTTCGCACGTGTTCATTGTCGCTAGGCAACGGGAACGCATCACAGCCGCCATTTTGATTGCCCACGTGGCCTTGCGGTGGCAGCCATTTTAGGAGAGGCAAAACCACGTGGGAGCTATCTCCTTTTCGAGTGCCCCTCACTTTCTCGTTGGTTTTAAATTCAAAAGCAATATAAACAAAGGTAATAAACATAAGCAATATAAACAAAGGATGATAGCGCAATTACTAAAAGAGCCTAGCTTAAATAAGAGCGCACAAGGGGCTGCAGGGAGCCCCATAAGCTTGTATAGAGCTGGCTACAGCGTCTCTGGCTAGGCTGATCTTAGAATTGATATCCTCTAATTAATTTGACTGCTTTTGTTTATACTTACACTCTTGAGAATTTCATTCTGGGAATATACGAAACGCATTTAAATTAAATTGAAGCATTAGTGCACAGTATATTGGAATTCAAATTATTTCATTCAGCTTGCGGTGCTCTGAGGAGCTGTGTCATTTACTCTCTGCCTAGGCATTAAGTTTTATAATTTGGTATAGTCAATTCATAGTTATAAGGAAAAAGAGATCCGGGTTTTATATCATTTGATTTATTAAAGGGCTTCTTCGCCTGCAAAATAATCTGTGCATACAGGTTTAAAGTAAATAGCTCATGCCTCTTCTACGTTCATCTCTTTCTGGCATTTCATCTGTTAGTTTGTAAGTATATATTTAATCTGGCAATTTAATTCATTTGGTTGATTTTGATAATAGTGCTTAAGGGCTCTGGGGAGCTTTGCTTTGCTTATAGGTTTGTTGCATAAGTCAATTTATCATTTTTCACTGCTGTATTGCTGGGTTACAATTTATAATTCTACCTCTAGCTTGCTGCATAGCTGCTTATATTATAGGCATCTTTGGGTCCTTTAAACTTACCAGTGCAGACAATACTGAACTACCGTGTTATTGCTCGTAGCTCACGCATATAATCCAAGCTAGTTGGCGTTGATTTTACAGAACCAGGATAATTAAGGGTATCTGTCAGAGACTGCCTCCAGGTCCCAGCTCACAGAGGACCAACGCTAGCCGGTAGTAATGTACAAAAATCTTTATTGAAGTACAGTTTCCATTTTCAAGCCCTAGCGTGCATCTCTACGTCTAGAGGCTAGACCGGCGAAGCTCCATCTGAGTCTCCGCCCCCTGTACACCAGTTTAAGACTCTAACCTTACTCCACCTCTTCCGTCTCTCCTTTCTCCTCTGGGTCCTTCTACCCCCCGGGGTCCCTTCCTTCCTGGACTCTTCTGACGCTGACGCTGACCCCCCTGAGTCTCCTCCCTCCTTTCGGTGGGCTTTAGGACCTGGCTCCCTATCCGGGCTGCCCACTGCGCCGCCCTCTTGTACATTTGAACTTGGCGCGCGCGCCCAGTCTCCGACCTTCCTTTTGACCGTTTCCTCGCTCTCCGATGGAGGCGTGGCCAATCCTGACTCATGTCCTCCCGCTGGCGGTGCGCCGCCTGATCCCGATGCCTGGGACTCCTCCCCCCTACTGCGCTCTGGTGGATAAGCTGGTCCTGATTTCCAACTGCTGCTCTCTGAGTCCCCTCTAGCCCCTTCTTCCTGGGGTGTCCCCCTAGGCACCCCCCTTGCTCTGACCATGGGAGCCCCTTTCTGTGAATCCTCCGAGTCGCTGGAGAGACTCAGAGACCTCGGACGGCTGTCATCGCTAACATTTCCTTCAGATTCCTTCACCTCGGTCTCTATTTCCTCCCTCTCCTGTGCCTCTGCTCCTGAGCCCGACATCCATCCCCCCCTCGAAGCCCCCCCTTCCCCCCTCCCCTCCTTCCGGTGTGGGTACTGGGTGCTCCGTCGTTGTGGGGGTGAGTGCCGGATACAGTTCGTCCCCCGTGTCGTACATCCAGCCGGATAAGTCCGGCTCGTTCTCCGTGCTCTCGTCGACGTCGATCTCCTCTGCCTCCATCTCTCTGCCTCCGTGCTCGAACCCAACGTCCTCCCCCAACACGTCCATGTCCGTCTCTCCCCCGTTCTCATCTGAGGGTGTTGCCTGCCAAGGACCCCCCAGCCACTTCCTGCGCCACTGCTCCTCTGGTTGATCGTCCCACCAATAAGAGCGGTCTGAGGCAGACCCCGAGGGTGATCCCTCCGGAGAGCGTGTGTCTGGTGCCGGTTCCTCGTCCGAGGCGAACCCCTGGAATGTGCTGGTTGAAAGTGTGGGTGTGAAAAGCCAGTCGTCGAAATACTCGGCTGGCATTGGCCTGTGTGGGAAGAGGGCATGAAATTCTTCTTTGAGCAGAGGCTCCTCCAAGGCATAGTCCGGCACCCAACTGTTGGCACTGGCCGGGGTACCTTCTCTGGCGAGGAGATATTCTACTCCCTCTTCCCCCCATCTCGAGTCTAAAATCTCTGTGACCTCATTGATGTGCTCCCCCGTTGGCGACCCCCTCTTTCTGGGCGTTTCTCTGAGCGGGTCTGGTGCCGTGCCTGGCTCCTGAAATCTGTGAGGTGCTTTATAGGGCGTGAGCACTGATCTATGGAAAACCGGGTGCATTCTGGATCCCTCCGGAAGTGTCAACCAGAAGGCCACTGGATTGACCTGTGCCTGGACTTGGTAAGGCCCTAGCTGCTTATGCCCGAGCTTCTTCTTGGCTAACGATCTGGCCGGCACTGCCTGAGCTGCTAACCAAACCCAGTCTCCCACCTGTATGTCTTCCCCCGCTCTTCTGTGTCTGTCAGCCTGCAGTTTGTATGCATGCTTTGCTAGTTCTAACTGCCTCCTAAGCTGTTCGTGGACCTCCTGCAACTCTGACGCTAAGGCTTCCGCTGCCTGTGGCTCCCCCTCCCCCACTCTCTCTAATCCCGGGAAGGTTCTGGGATGCCTCCCGTTGTTGGCGAAGAACGGTGTCACCCCCGTAGACACGTGCTTCGTATTGTTGTAAGCAAACTCGGCGAGTGGTAGGTAGTCTACCCATGTTGCAGGTTGCTGGTTAGCGTAGCATCTCAGGTACTGCTGCATGATGGCGTTGACCCTCTCCGCTTGTCCATTGGTCTGTGGGTGTCTCGCCGACGCTAGATTGATCTTGACGTTCAGGATGCCCATCAGCTTCTGCCAGAAGTTCGAGATGAACTGCCGCCCCCGGTCGGACAGGATAGACCTTGGTAGACCGTGGACCTTGAACACGTGGTCTATGAACAGTTTGGCGGTCTGTTCCGCCGTGGCCACCTTCGCTCACGGAATGAAGTGTGCCATTTTGGTGAGCGAAGGTGGCCACGGCGGAACAGACCGCCAAACTGTTCACTTATTTCAAGTCGTGTTCTTTGGTGAAAATGCAACATTAACCCAGAAATCGCAAAGTGTATGTAAGGAGACGAAAATAACAAAACACCGTCTTTTCGCTTCCATATGTGAAGAAATAAGACAAATAAGCTTTGATTGAGCTTATTTCAATTCGTATGGTGTTTTTTGGGTGTGCACTAGAATCACCTCCAACCAAATAAAAATGGTGTTGTCGGTTCCATCTGCATAAGAAGAAGATGATAAAGCTGTGTTTGGGCTTATTTCCAATTGTTGTTTTTGGGGTTAGAAAGCACATTCACCCAAAATCAAACTGAAGTGTATGTTGTAAGCCAAAATCAAGCATAGGTGTTTTAGTTCCATCTCAATCGAAAGAGCACGAATACGATTTAATTGTTCTTTCCGTGTACATTCACACATAATTAGCAAAGCAAAGTGTAATGTCTAAACTAGGCAAAAGAGGATGTTTTGTGTTTCATCTTCTTAGAAAGAAGAATCTTGGCTTTCACATATTTCAAGTCGTGTTCTTTGGTGAAAATGCAACATTAGCCCAGAAATCGCAGTGTTTGTAATGAGACCAAAATAACAAAACACCGTCTTTTCGCTTCCATATGTGAAGAAAGAAGACAAATAAGCTTCGATTGAGCTTATTTCAATTCGCAAGGTGTTTTTTGGGTGTGCACTAGAATCACCTCGAACCAAAGCAAAAAGGAGTTTTGGCTTCCATCTACATAAAAACAAGATGATAAAGCTCTGATTGGGCTCATTTCCAATTGTTGTTTTTGGGGTTAGAAAGCACATTCACCCAAATATCAAACTGAAGTGTATGTTGTAAGCCAAAATCAAGCATAGGTGTTTTAGTTCCATCTAAATCAAAAGAGCACTGTCAGGGGTTCAGGAGCAGAGGCAAGGGCAAGGGAGGAAACAGAGAGCGAAGGGGAGGAGGCAGAAGAAAAGATGAGCGATGACGACGACCCGAGATCTCCGAGCCTTTCCAGTGAATCGGAGGATTCACAGAAAGGAGCACCAGTGGCCAGGGCAAGGGGGGAGTTCAGGGGGGCACCCCAGGAAGATAGAGCCAGAGGGGACTCAGAGGAGAGCAGTTGGAGATCGGGACCAGCGTCACCGCCAGAGAACAGAGAAGAGGAAGGGAGCCAGGGGGCAAGCGCTGGCAGCTCACAACAGGAGGGAGGGCACGAGTCAGGAGTGGCCACACCTCCATCTGGGAGCGAAGAGACGGTTAGACGGAAGGTGGAAGGTTGGGCGCGCGCGCCAAGTTCAAATGCACAGGAAGGCGACGCAGTAGGCAGCCCGGAAAGAGAGCCGGGTCCTAAAGCCCGGCGCAAAGAGACAGGAGGGTCCGGGGGGTCAGCGTCAGAAGAATCCCGGAAGGAAGAGACCCAGGGGGGCAGAGGGACCCAGAGAAGAACAGTCAGGCGGAAAAGGTGGAGCAGGGCTAGGATATTAAGTTGGTGTACGAGGGGCGGAGATTCAGACGGAGCTTCGCCGGTCTAGCTACTAGACGTAGAGTTGCACGCAGCAGCTTGAGAATGGAAACTGTAACTCAATAAAGACTTTTACTTAATGACCGTTGGCTAGCGTGATCCTCTGTGAGCTGGGATCTTGAAGCAACCCTGACAGTAAGCTCCGTCTCCAGAATTGTGGGCATCTACAGCCTCGAGGAGAGGAGAGAAGCAGGTGCCTACTAGCGAGCTCACGAACGGCAGCCGACATGACGGCTGAACAGCAGATAGCGGAACTCAGAGAAGCAGTGTCACAGCTGAATGCCGAGGCTCTCGCATCCAGGAAGAGAGAGGAGGACGCAGCTGCCGCCTACAGGGATCTCCAGGTCAGGTTGGAAGTGCTTACGAAGCAAGGGCAACAGACACCCAAACCAGAGGGGATTGGGTTGGGGAGACGCACAGGCGGTCTGGTCTCTCACTTCGATGGGAACCTGCAACAGTATCCCAATTTTAGAGCAGACGTACTGTGTGCACTGCAACTGCTGAGTAAAGATTTTAGAGATGAGCAAGAGAAAGTGGGATTCATCATGTCTTATTTGCATGGGGATGCCAGAGCATGGCTGCGCAATTTGTGGAGGGATAACGATCCGGCGCTCCAAAATGCGAATGCCTTTATTAAAGCGATGGATGCGTGTTTTTTATCAAGCATTGACGTGGATCTTGCTAGGCAACAGATTCATGGACTGAAACAGGGAAGGGCCAGCGTACGGCAGTACCATGCCCGCTTTTTCGCCTTGGCCAGTGCCCTAGAATGGGACAGAGATTCGACTCCTGTAAGAGACCTGTTCTGGGAGGGATTACACAGCTCTGTGAAAGATGAAATTGCGAGGGGGGAGAGACCCCGAACCACCCAGGAGGTCGTGCAGAGGGCGCTGGCAGTGGGGGTGCGGCTGGAAGGACGTCCGTGGAGCAGGGACGAAGGGCGTGGAGGGCGCGAAACAGCCAGGGGCTCCTCCTTCTTTCCCAGAGAAGCAGCGCGTACGCAATCCACGCCTCCGCCAGGAGGAGGAGCTGAACCTATGGAGGTTGGAGGTGCCAGGGCTCAGTCAGCAACCAGAGCCCTAGCACCAGCAGCAGTGAAAGCGAAGCCTCCTAGAGGGAACAGGAAGTGTTACGTCTGTGAGGAGCCAGGGCATATGGCGAAAGAGTGTCCCCAGAGGCTCAACAAGCTCACTGCAGCCTCAGCAATGGTGACTGCAGCAACGCAGCAAGGAGGACCACAGCAGGGAAACGACGCAGTCTGGCTGGAGGAAGAGGCACTGGGGCCCAGCCAGACGTGTTAATGATGCAGTCCCCAGAGATTTTACAGCCCGTGAACCCCCTCCCGCCCAAACCAGTGGTGAGGCTCACCGCATCGCTCCAGCTGCCCAATGGCATCACCATGGACGTGCCAATCACCATTGACTCAGGCAGCAATTCGGACTTTATAGGGCAGGACTTTGTCAACAAGCATGCTATACAGTTGCTGCCGGCCACACTGCCCCTGCAGGTTGTCACGGTGGACGGCAGGGAGCTGCTAGGGGGGCAAGTGGTGCAGCAAACGCCACCAATGGTGATGCGACTTGGGAATCACAAAGAAGTCATTAGCTTCAACGTCACTCAATTATCGGACACGCCCATTGTGTTGGGCATGAGTTGGCTGGACAAGCACAGCCCAACGCTGGCTTGGTACCAGAGGCAGCTGACCTTCGGCTCTTCCTTTTGTGCTGAACACTGCATCGTGCCCAGGCAGGAAGGAGAGGAAGAGGAGTCACAGCTGCTGCTAGGCACGCTGCAAGCGATTCCCCACAAGTACGCAGAATTTTTGGAAGTTTTCTGCGAGAAGGAGGCAGACCGGCTACCACCTCACAGGCCATATGACTGCAAGATTGACCTGCTGCCAGGGGCGGCGCTGCCTAAGGGGAGACTGTATTCCATGTCAGAGGACGAACTGCAAGAACTCAAGGAGTTCATAGATCATAATTTGGAGCGCGGTTTCATCCGGGAGTCCAAGGCAGCGGGAGGCAGTCCGGTGTTCTTCGTTAAGAAGCGGGATACGCCCCAAAAGAGACTTGTAGTGGATTACAGGATCTTGAACAGTGTGACTAAGCCATCGGACTTCCCCATGCCCCGAATTGACGACCTCCTCGCAAAGGTGCGGAAGGGAGCCAGGGGGCAAGCGCTGGCAGCTCACAACAGGAGGGAGGGCACGAGTCAGGAGTGGCCACACCTCCATCTGGGAGCGAAGAGACGGTTAGACGGAAGGTGGAAGGTTGGGCGCGCGCGCCAAGTTCAAATGCACAGGAAGGCGACGCAGTAGGCAGCCCGGAAAGAGAGCCGGGTCCTAAAGCCCGGCGCAAAGAGACAGGAGGGTCCGGGGGGTCAGCGTCAGAAGAATCCCGGAAGGAAGAGACCCAGGGGGGCAGAGGGACCCAGAGAAGAACAGTCAGGCGGAAAAGGTGGAGCAGGGCTAGGATATTAAGTTGGTGTACGAGGGGCGGAGATTCAGACGGAGCTTCGCCGGTCTAGCTACTAGACGTAGAGTTGCACGCAGCAGCTTGAGAATGGAAACTGTAACTCAATAAAGACTTTTACTTAATGACCGTTGGCTAGCGTGATCCTCTGTGAGCTGGGATCTTGAAGCAACCCTGACAAGCACGAATAAGCTTTAATTGTTCTTTCCGTATATTCACACATAATTAGCAAAGCAAAGTGTAATGTCTAAACTAGGCAAAAGAGGATGTTTTGGGTTTCATTTACTTAGAAAGAAGAATATTGGATTTCACTTATTTCAAGTTGTGTTCTTTGGTGAAAATGCAACATTAGCCCAGAAATCGCAAAGTGTATGTAATGAGACCAAAATAACAAAACACCGTCTTTTCGCTTCCATATGTGATGAAAGAAGACAAATAAGCTTTAATTGAAATTTCAATTCGCATGGTGCTTCTTGGGTGTGCACCAGAATCACCCCTAACCAAATCAAAAATGGTTTTTTCGGTTCCATCTGCATAAGAAGAAGATGATAAAGCTGTGATGGGGTTTATTTCCCGTTGCTGTTTTTGGGTTTAGAATGCATTCACCCAAAAATCGCAGTTAAATGTTTGTTAGCAGCCCAAATCAAGCATAGCTGCTTTGGTTCCATCTCAATCGAAAGAGCACGAATAAGCTTTAATTGTTCTTTCCGTGTTCATTCACACACAATTTAGCAAAGCAAAGTGTAATAAGTCTAAACTTATCACCTCCAATCACCTCCAATCAAATAAAAATGGTGTTTTCTGTTCCATCTGCATAAGAAGAAGCTGTGATTGGGTTTATTTCCCGTCGCTGTTTTTGGGGTTAGAATGCATTCACCCAAAAATCGCAGTTAAATGTTTGTTAGCAGCCGAAATCAATCATAGCTGCTTTGGTTCCATCTCAATCGAAAGAGCACGAATAAGCTTTAATTGTTCTTTCCGTGTTCATTCACACACAATTAGCAAAGCAAAGTGTAATAAGTCTAAACTAGGCAAAAGAGGATGTTTTGGGTTTCATTTACTTAGAAAGAAGAATAATGGATTTCACTTATTTCAAGTTGTGTTCTTTGGTGAAAATGCAACATTAGCCCAGAAATCGCAAAGTGTATGTAATGAGACCAAAATAACAAAACACCGTCTTTTCGCTTCCATATGTGAAGAAATAAGACAAATAAGCTTTGATTGAGCTTATTTCAATTCGTGTGGTGTTTTTTGGGTGTGCACTAGAATCACCTCCAACCAAATAAAAATGGTGTTTTCGGTTCCATCTGCATAAGAAGAAGATGATAAAGCTGTGATTGGGTTTATTTCCCGTTGCTGTTTTTGGGGTTAGAATGCATTCACCCAAAAATCGCAGTTAAATGTTTGTTAGCAGCCCAAATCAAGCATAGCTGCTTTGGTTCCATCTTTCCGTGTTCATTCACACACAATTAGCAAAGCAAAGTGTAATGTCTAAACTAGGCAAAAGAGGATGTTTTGGGTTTCATTTACTTAGAAAGAAGAATAATGGGTTTCACTTATTTCAAGTTGTGTTCTTTGGTGAAAATGCAACATTAGCCCAGAAATCGCAAAGTGTATGTAATGAGACCAAAATAACAAAACAACGTCTTTTCGCTTCCATATGTGAAGAAAGAAGACAAATAAGCTTTCATTGAGCTTATTTCAATTCGCAAGATGTTTTTTGGGTGTGCACTAGAATCACCTCCAACCAACGCAAAAAGGAGGTTTGGGTTCCATTTGTAGATGGAAGAAAAAGAAGATGATAAAGCTTATTTCCAATTGTTGTTTTTGGCGTTAGAAAGCACACTCACCCCAAAATCAAACTGAAGTGTATAAGCCAAAATCAATATATAGGTGTTTTAGTTCCCTGTCAATGAAAAGAGGACGAATAAACTTGGATTGTTTTATTCGGTGTTCACACACCCACAAGTAGCAAAGCAAAGTGTAATAAGTCTAAGCTAGGCAAAAGAGGATGGTTTGGGTTTCATCTACTTAGAAAGAAGAATCTTGGATTTCACTTATTTCAAGTTGTGTTCTTTGGTGAAAATGCAACATTAGCCCAGAAATCGCAAAGTGTATGTAATGAGACGAAAATAACAAAACACCGCCTTTTCGCTTCCATATGTGAAGAAAGAAGACAAATAAGCTTTGATTGAGCTTATTTCAATTCGTGTGGTGTTTTTTGGGTGTGCACTAGAATCACCTCCAATCAAATAAAAATGGTGTTTTCGGTTCCATCTGCATAAGAAGAAGCTGTGATTGGGTTTATTTCCCGTTGCTGTTTTGGGGGTTAGAATGCATTCACCCAAAAATCGCAGTTAAATGTTTGTTAGCAGCCCAAATCAAGCATAGCTGCTTTGGTTCCATCTCAATCGAAAGAGCACGAATAAGCTTTAATTGTTCTTTCCGTGTTCATTCACACACAATTAGCAAAGCAAAGTGTAATAAGTCTAAACTAGGCAAAAGAGGATGTTTTGGGTTTCATTTACTTAGAAAGAAGAATAATGGATTTCACTTATTTCAAGTTGTGTTCTTTGGTGAAAATGCAACATTAGCCCAGAAATCGCAAAGTGTATGTAATGAGACCAAAATAACAAAACACCGTCTTTTCGCTTCCATATGTGAAGAAAGAAGACAAATAAGCTTTGATTGAGCTTATTTCAATTCGTGTGGTGTTTTTTGGGTGTGCACTAGAATCACCTCCAACCAAATAAAAATGGTGTTTTCGGTTCCATCTGCATAAGAAGATGTTAAAGCTGTGATTGGGTTTATTTCCCGTTGCTGTTTTTGGGGTTAGAATGCATTCACCCAAAAATCGCAGTTAAATGTTTGTTAGCAGCCCAAATCAAGCATAGCTGCTTTGGTTCCATCTTTCCGTGTTCATTCACACACAATTAGCAAAGCAAAGTGTAATGTCTAAACTAGGCAAAAGAGGATGTTTTGGGTTTCATTTACTTAGAAAGAAGAATAATGGGTTTCACTTATTTCAAGTTGTGTTCTTTGGTGAAAATGCAACATTAGCCCAGAAATCGCAAAGTGTATGTAATGAGACCAAAATAACAAAACAACGTCTTTTCGCTTCCATATGTGAAGAAAGAAGACAAATAAGCTTTCATTGAGCTTATTTCAATTCGCAAGATGTTTTTTGGGTGTGCACTAGAATCACCTCCAACCAACGCAAAAAGGAGGTTTGGGTTCCATTTGTAGATGGAAGAAAAAGAAGATGATAAAGCTTATTTCCAATTGTTGTTTTTGGCGTTAGAAAGCACACTCACCCCAAAATCAAACTGAAGTGTATAAGCCAAAATCAATATATAGGTGTTTTAGTTCCCTCTCAATGAAAAGAGGACGAATAAACTTGGATTGTTTTATTCGGTGTTCACACACCCACAAGTAGCAAAGCAAAGTGTAATAAGTCTAAGCTAGGCAAAAGAGGATGGTTTGGGTTTCATCTACTTAGAAAGAAGAATCTTGGATTTCACTTATTTCAAGTTGTGTTCTTTGGTGAAAATGCAACATTAGCCCAGAAATCGCAAAGTGTATGTAATGAGACGAAAATAACAAAACACCGCCTTTTCGCTTCCATATGTGAAGAAAGAAGACAAATAAGCTTTGATTGAGCTTATTTCAATTCGTGTGGTGTTTTTTGGGTGTGCACTAGAATCACCTCCAATCAAATAAAAATGGTGTTTTCGGTTCCATCTGCATAAGAAGAAGCTGTGATTGGGTTTATTTCCCGTTGCTGTTTTTGGGGTTAGAATGCATTCACCCAAAAATCGCAGTTAAATGTTTGTTAGCAGCCCAAATCAAGCATAGCTGCTTTGGTTCCATCTCAATCGAAAGAGCACGAATAAGCTTTAATTGTTCTTTCCGTGTTCATTCACACACAATTAGCAAAGCAAAGTGTAATAAGTCTAAACTAGGCAAAAGAGGATGTTTTGGGTTTCATTTACTTAGAAAGAAGAATAATGGATTTCACTTATTTCAAGTTGTGTTCTTTGGTGAAAATGCAACATTAGCCCAGAAATCGCAAAGTGTATGTAATGAGACCAAAATAACAAAACACCGTCTTTTCGCTTCCATATGTGAAGAAATAAGACAAATAAGCTTTGATTGAGCTTATTTCAATTCGTGTGGTGTTTTTTGGGTGTGCACTAGAATCACCTCCAACCAAATAAAAATGGTGTTTTCGGTTCCATCTGCATAAGAAGAAGATGATAAAGCTGTGATTGGGTTTATTTCCCGTTGCTGTTTTTGGGGTTAGAATGCATTCACCCAAAAATCGCAGTTAAATGTTTGTTAGCAGCCCAAATCAAGCATAGCTGCTTTGGTTCCATCTTTCCGTGTTCATTCACACACAATTAGCAAAGCAAAGTGTAATGTCTAAACTAGGCAAAAGAGGTTTGGGTTTCATTTACTTAGAAAGAAGAATAATGGGTTTCACTTATTTCAAGTTGTGTTCTTTGGTGAAAATGCAACA
Source organism: Podarcis muralis (assembly GCF_964188315.1). Lineage (NCBI taxonomy): Eukaryota > Metazoa > Chordata > Lepidosauria > Squamata > Lacertidae > Podarcis > Podarcis muralis. The sequence goes on along the minus strand of NC_135664.1, from coordinate 91,397 downwards.
TTAGCCCAGAAATCGCAAAGTGTATGTAATGAGACGAAAATAACAAAACAACGTCTTTTCGCTTCCATATGTGAAGAAAGAAGACAAATAAGCTTTCATTGAGCTTATTTCAATTCGCAAGATGTTTTTTGGGTGTGCACTAGAATCACCTCCAACCAAAGCAAAAAGGAGGTTTGGGTTCCATTTGTAGATGGAAGAAAAAGAAGATGATAAAGCTTATTTCCAATTGTTGTTTTTGGCGTTAGAAAGCACACTCACCCCAAAATCAAACTGAAGTGTATAAGCCAAAATCAATATATAGGTGTTTTAGTTCCCTCTCAATGAAAAGAGGACGAATAAACTTGGATTGTTTTATTCGGTGTTCACACACCCACAAGTAGCAAAGCAAAGTGTAATAAGTCTAAGCTAGGCAAAAGAGGATGGTTTGGGTTTCATCTACTTAGAAAGAAGAATCTTGGATTTCACTTATTTCAAGTTGTGTTCTTTGGTGAAAATGCAACATTAGCCCAGAAATCGCAAAGTGTATGTAATGAGACGAAAATAACAAAACACCGCCTTTTCGCTTCCATATGTGAAGAAAGAAGACAAATAAGCTTTGATTGAGCTTATTTCAATTCGTGTGGTGTTTTTTGGGTGTGCACTAGAATCACCTCCAATCAAATAAAAATGGTGTTTTCGGTTCCATCTGCATAAGAAGAAGCTGTGATTGGGTTTATTTCCCGTTGCTGTTTTTGGGGTTAGAATGCATTCACCCAAAAATCGCAGTTAAATGTTTGTTAGCAGCCCAAATCAAGCATAGCTGCTTTGGTTCCATCTCAATCGAAAGAGCACGAATAAGCTTTAATTGTTCTTTCCGTGTTCATTCACACACAATTAGCAAAGCAAAGTGTAATAAGTCTAAACTAGGCAAAAGAGGATGTTTTGGGTTTCATTTACTTAGAAAGAAGAATAATGGATTTCACTTATTTCAAGTTGTGTTCTTTGGTGAAAATGCAACATTAGCCCAGAAATCGCAAAGTGTATGTAATGAGACCAAAATAACAAAACACCGTCTTTTCGCTTCCATATGTGAAGAAAGAAGACAAATAAGCTTTGATTGAGCTTATTTCAATTCGTGTGGTGTTTTTTGGGTGTGCACTAGAATCACCTCCAACCAAATAAAAATGGTGTTTTCAGTTCCATCTGCATAAGAAGATGTTAAAGCTGTGATTGGGTTTATTTCCCGTTGCTGTTTTTGGGGTTAGAATGCATTCACCCAAAAATCGCAGTTAAATGTTTGTTAGCAGCCCAAATCAAGCATAGCTGCTTTGGTTCCATCTTTCCGTGTTCATTCACACACAATTAGCAAAGCAAAGTGTAATGTCTAAACTAGGCAAAAGAGGATGTTTTGGGTTTCATTTACTTAGAAAGAAGAATAATGGGTTTCACTTATTTCAAGTTGTGTTCTTTGGTGAAAATGCAACATTAGCCCAGAAATCGCAAAGTGTATGTAATGAGACCAAAATAACAAAACAACGTCTTTTCGCTTCCATATGTGAAGAAAGAAGACAAATAAGCTTTCATTGAGCTTATTTCAATTCGCAAGATGTTTTTTGGGTGTGCACTAGAATCACCTCCAACCAAAGCAAAAAGGAGGTTTGGGTTCCATTTGTAGATGGAAGAAAAAGAAGATGATAAAGCTTATTTCCAATTGTTGTTTTTGGCGTTAGAAAGCACACTCACCCCAAAATCAAACTGAAGTGTATAAGCCAAAATCAATATATAGGTGTTTTAGTTCCCTCTCAATGAAAAGAGGACGAATAAACTTGGATTGTTTTATTCGGTGTTCACACACCCACAAGTAGCAAAGCAAAGTGTAATAAGTCTAAGCTAGGCAAAAGAGGATGGTTTGGGTTTCATCTACTTAGAAAGAAGAATCTTGGATTTCACTTATTTCAAGTTGTGTTCTTTGGTGAAAATGCAACATTAGCCCAGAAATCGCAAAGTGTATGTAATGAGACGAAAATAACAAAACACCGCCTTTTCGCTTCCATATGTGAAGAAAGAAGACAAATAAGCTTTGATTGAGCTTATTTCAATTCGTGTGGTGTTTTTTGGGTGTGCACTAGAATCACCTCCAATCAAATAAAAATGGTGTTTTCGGTTCCATCTGCATAAGAAGAAGCTGTGATTGGGTCTATTTCCCGTTGCTGTTTTTGGGGTTAGAATGCATTCACCCAAAAATCGCAGTTAAATGTTTGTTAGCAGCCCAAATCAAGCATAGCTGCTTTGGTTCCATCTCAATCGAAAGAGCACGAATAAGCTTTAATTGTTCTTTCCGTGTTCATTCACACACAATTAGCAAAGCAAAGTGTAATAAGTCTAAACTAGGCAAAAGAGGATGTTTTGGGTTTCATTTACTTAGAAAGAAGAATAATGGATTTCACTTATTTCAAGTTGTGTTCTTTGGTGAAAATGCAACATTAGCCCAGAAATCGCAAAGTGTATGTAATGAGACCAAAATAACAAAACACCGTCTTTTCGCTTCCATATGTGAAGAAAGAAGACAAATAAGCTTTGATTGAGCTTATTTCAATTCGTGTGGTGTTTTTTGGGTGTGCACTAGAATCACCTCCAACCAAATAAAAATGGTGTTTTCGGTTCCATCTGCATAAGAAGAAGATGATAAAGCTGTGATTGGGTTTATTTCCCGTTGCTGTTTTTGGGGTTAGAATGCATTCACCCAAAAATCGCAGTTAAATGTTTGTTAGCAGCCCAAATCAAGCATAGCTGCTTTGGTTCCATCTTTCCGTGTTCATTCACACACAATTAGCAAAGCAAAGTGTAATGTCTAAACTAGGCAAAAGAGGATGTTTTGGGTTTCATTTACTTAGAAAGAAGAATAATGGGTTTCACTTATTTCTTTGGTGAAAATGCAACATTAGCCCAGAAATCGCAAAGTGTATGTAATGAGACCAAAATAACAAAACAACGTCTTTTCGCTTCCATATGTGAAGAAAGAAGACAAATAAGCTTTCATTGAGCTTATTTCAATTCGCAAGATGTTTTTTGGGTGTGCACTAGAATCACCTCCAACCAAAGCAAAAAGGAGGTTTGGGTTCCATTTGTAGATGGAAGAAAAAGAAGATGATAAAGCTTATTTCCAATTGTTGTTTTTGGCGTTAGAAAGCACACTCACCCCAAAATCAAACTGAAGTGTATAAGCCAAAATCAATATATAGGTGTTTTAGTTCCCTCTCAATGAAAAGAGGACGAATAAACTTGGATTGTTTTATTCGGTGTTCACACACCCACAAGTAGCAAAGCAAAGTGTAATAAGTCTAAGCTAGGCAAAAGAGGATGGTTTGGGTTTCATCTACTTAGAAAGAAGAATCTTGGATTTCACTTATTTCAAGTTGTGTTCTTTGGTGAAAATGCAACATTAGCCCAGGAATCGCAAAGTGTATGTAATGAGACGAAAATAACAAAACACCGCCTTTTCGCTTCCATATGTGAAGAAAGAAGACAAATAAGCTTTGATTGAGCTTATTTCAATTCGTGTGGTGTTTTTTGGGTGTGCACTAGAATCACCTCCAATCAAATAAAAATGGTGTTTTCGGTTCCATCTGCATAAGAAGAAGCTGTGATTGGGTTTATTTCCCGTTGCTGTTTTTGGGGTTAGAATGCATTCACCCAAAAATCGCAGTTAAATGTTTGTTAGCAGCCCAAATCAAGCATAGCTGCTTTGGTTCCATCTCAATCGAAAGAGCACGAATAAGCTTTAATTGTTCTTTCCGTGTTCATTCACACACAATTAGCAAAGCAAAGTGTAATAAGTCTAAACTAGGCAAAAGAGGATGTTTTGGGTTTCATTTACTTAGAAAGAAGAATAATGGATTTCACTTATTTCAAGTTGTGTTCTTTGGTGAAAATGCAACATTAGCCCAGAAATCGCAAAGTGTATGTAATGAGACCAAAATAACAAAACACCGTCTTTTCGCTTCCATATGTGAAGAAAGAAGACAAATAAGCTTTGATTGAGCTTATTTCAATTCGTGTGGTGTTTTTTGGGTGTGCACTAGAATCACCTCCAACCAAATAAAAATGGTGTTTTCGGTTCCATCTGCATAAGAAGAAGATGATAAAGCTGTGATGGGGTTTATTTTCCGTTGCTGTTTTTGGGGTTAGAATGCATTCACCCAAAAATCGCAGTTAAATGTTTGTTAGCAGCCCAAATCAAGCATAGCTGCTTTGGTTCCATCTTTCCGTGTTCATTCACACACAATTAGCAAAGCAAAGTGTAATGTCTAAACTAGGCAAAAGAGGTTTGGGTTTCATTTACTTAGAAAGAAGAATAATGGGTTTCACTTATTTCAAGTTGTGTTCTTTGGTGAAAATGCAACATTAGCCCAGAAATCGCAAAGTGTATGTAATGAGACGAAAATAACAAAACAACGTCTTTTCGCTTCCATATGTGAAGAAAGAAGACAAATAAGCTTTCATTGAGCTTATTTCAATTCGCAAGATGTTTTTTGGGTGTGCACTAGAATCACCTCCAACCAAAGCAAAAAGGAGGTTTGGGTTCCATTTGTAGATGGAAGAAAAAGAAGATGATAAAGCTTATTTCCAATTGTTGTTTTTGGCGTTAGAAAGCACACTCACCCCAAAATCAAACTGAAGTGTATAAGCCAAAATCAATATATAGGTGTTTTAGTTCCCTCTCAATGAAAAGAGGACGAATAAACTTGGATTGTTTTATTCGGTGTTCACACACCCACAAGTAGCAAAGCAAAGTGTAATAAGTCTAAGCTAGGCAAAAGAGGATGGTTTGGGTTTCATCTACTTAGAAAGAAGAATCTTGGATTTCACTTATTTCAAGTTGTGTTCTTTGGTGAAAATGCAACATTAGCCCAGAAATCGCAAAGTGTATGTAATGAGACGAAAATAACAAAACACCGCCTTTTCGCTTCCATATGTGAAGAAAGAAGACAAATAAGCTTTGATTGAGCTTATTTCAATTCGTGTGGTGTTTTTTGGGTGTGCACTAGAATCACCTCCAATCAAATAAAAATGGTGTTTTCGGTTCCATCTGCATAAGAAGAAGCTGTGATTGGGTTTATTTCCCGTTGCTGTTTTTGGGGTTAGAATGCATTCACCCAAAAATCGCAGTTAAATGTTTGTTAGCAGCCCAAATCAAGCATAGCTGCTTTGGTTCCATCTCAATCGAAAGAGCACGAATAAGCTTTAATTGTTCTTTCCGTGTTCATTCACACACAATTAGCAAAGCAAAGTGTAATAAGTCTAAACTAGGCAAAAGAGGATGTTTTGGGTTTCATTTACTTAGAAAGAATAATAATGGATTTCACTTATTTCAAGTTGTGTTCTTTGGTGAAAATGCAACATTAGCCCAGAAATCGCAAAGTGTATGTAATGAGACCAAAATAACAAAACAACGTCTTTTCGCTTCCATATGTGAAGAAAGAAGACAAATAAGCTTTGATTGAGCTTATTTCAATTCGTGTGGTGTTTTTTGGGTGTGCACTAGAATCACCTCCAACCAAATAAAAATGGTGTTTTCAGTTCCATCTGCATAAGAAGATGTTAAAGCTGTGATTGGGTTTATTTCCCGTTGCTGTTTTTGGGGTTAGAATGCATTCACCCAAAAATCGCAGTTAAATGTTTGTTAGCAGCCCAAATCAAGCATAGCTGCTTTGGTTCCATCTTTCCGTGTTCATTCACACACAATTAGCAAAGCAAAGTGTAATGTCTAAACTAGGCAAAAGAGGATGTTTTGGGTTTCATTTACTTAGAAAGAAGAATAATGGGTTTCACTTATTTCAAGTTGTGTTCTTTGGTGAAAATGCAACATTAGCCCAGAAATCGCAAAGTGTATGTAATGAGACCAAAATAACAAAACAACGTCTTTTCGCTTCCATATGTGAAGAAAGAAGACAAATAAGCTTTCATTGAGCTTATTTCAATTCGCAAGATGTTTTTTGGGTGTGCACTAGAATCACCTCCAACCAAAGCAAAAAGGAGGTTTGGGTTCCATTTGTAGATGGAAGAAAAAGAAGATGATAAAGCTTATTTCCAATTGTTGTTTTTGGCGTTAGAAAGCACACTCACCCCAAAATCAAACTGAAGTGTATAAGCCAAAATCAATATATAGGTGTTTTAGTTCCCTCTCAATGAAAAGAGGACGAATAAACTTGGATTGTTTTATTCGGTGTTCACACACCCACAAGTAGCAAAGCAAAGTGTAATAAGGCTAAGCTAGGCAAAAGAGGATGGTTTGGGTTTCATCTACTTAGAAAGAAGAATCTTGGATTTCACTTATTTCAAGTTGTGTTCTTTGGTGAAAATGCAACATTAGCCCAGGAATCGCAAAGTGTATGTAATGAGACGAAAATAACAAAACACCGCCTTTTCGCTTCCATATGTGAAGAAAGAAGACAAATAAGCTTTGATTGAGCTTATTTCAATTCGTGTGGTGTTTTTTGGGTGTGCACTAGAATCACCTCCAATCAAATAAAAATGGTGTTTTCGGTTGCATCTGCATAAGAAGAAGCTGTGATTGGGTTTATTTCCCGTTGCTGTTTTTGGGGTTAGAATGCATTCACCCAAAAATCGCAGTTAAATGTTTGTTAGCAGCCCAAATCAAGCATAGCTGCTTTGGTTCCATCTCAATCGAAAGAGCACGAATAAGCTTTAATTGTTCTTTCCGTGTTCATTCACACACAATTAGCAAAGCAAAGTGTAATAAGTCTAAACTAGGCAAAAGAGGATGTTTTGGGTTTCATTTACTTAGAAAGAAGAATAATGGATTTCACTTATTTCAAGTTGTGTTCTTTGGTGAAAATGCAACATTAGCCCAGAAATCGCAAAGTGTATGTAATGAGACCAAAATAACAAAACACCGTCTTTTCGCTTCCATATGTGAAGAAAGAAGACAAATAAGCTTTGATTGAGCTTATTTCAATTCGTGTGGTGTTTTTTGGGTGTGCACTAGAATCACCTCCAACCAAATAAAAATGGTGTTTTCGGTTCCATCTGCATAAGAAGAAGATGATAAAGCTGTGATGGGGTTTATTTCCCGTTGCTGTTTTTGGGGTTAGAATGCATTCACCCAAAAATCGCAGTTAAATGTTTGTTAGCAGCCCAAATCAAGCATAGCTGCTTTGGTTCCATCTTTCCGTGTTCATTCACACACAATTAGCAAAGCAAAGTGTAATGTCTAAACTAGGCAAAAGAGGATGTTTTGGGTTTCATTTACTTAGAAAGAAGAATAATGGGTTTCACTTATTTCAAGTTGTGTTCTTTGGTGAAAATGCAACATTAGCCCAGAAATCGCAAAGTGTATGTAATGAGACCAAAATAACAAAACAACGTCTTTTCGCTTCCATATGTGAAGAAAGAAGACAAATAAGCTTTCATTGAGCTTATTTCAATTCGCAAGATGTTTTTTGGGTGTGCACTAGAATCACCTCCAACCAAAGCAAAAAGGAGGTTTGGGTTCCATTTGTAGATGGAAGAAAAAGAAGATGATAAAGCTTATTTCCAATTGTTGTTTTTGGCGTTAGAAAGCACACTCACCCCAAAATCAAACTGAAGTGTATAAGCCAAAATCAATATATAGGTGTTTTAGTTCCCTCTCAATGAAAAGAGGACGAATAAACTTGGATTGTTTTATTCGGTGTTCACACACCCACAAGTAGCAAAGCAAAGTGTAATAAGTCTAAGCTAGGCAAAAGAGGATGGTTTGGGTTTCATCTACTTAGAAAGAAGAATCTTGGATTTCACTTATTTCAAGTTGTGTTCTTTGGTGAAAATGCAACATTAGCCCAGAAATCGCAAAGTGTATGTAATGAGACGAAAATAACAAAACACCGCCTTTTCGCTTCCATATGTGAAGAAAGAAGACAAATAAGCTTTGATTGAGCTTATTTCAATTCGTGTGGTGTTTTTTGGGTGTGCACTAGAATCACCTCCAATCAAATAAAAATGGTGTTTTCGGTTCCATCTGCATAAGAAGAAGCTGTGATTGGGTTTATTTCCCGTTGCTGTTTTTGGGGTTAGAATGCATTCACCCAAAAATCGCAGTTAAATGTTTGTTAGCAGCCCAAATCAAGCATAGCTGCTTTGGTTCCATCTCAATCGAAAGAGCACGAATAAGCTTTAATTGTTCTTTCCGTGTTCATTCACACACAATTAGCAAAGCAAAGTGTAATAAGTCTAAACTAGGCAAAAGAGGATGTTTTGGGTTTCATTTACTTAGAAAGAAGAATAATGGATTTCACTTATTTCAAGTTGTGTTCTTTGGTGAAAATGCAACATTAGCCCAGAAATCGCAAAGTGTATGTAATGAGACCAAAATAACAAAACACCGTCTTTTCGCTTCCATATGTGAAGAAAGAAGACAAATAAGCTTTGATTGAGCTTATTTCAATTCGTGTGGTGTTTTTTGGGTGTGCACTAGAATCACCTCCAACCAAATAAAAATGGTGTTTTCGGTTCCATCTGCATAAGAAGATGTTAAAGCTGTGATTGGGTTTATTTCCCGTTGCTGTTTTTGGGGTTAGAATGCATTCACCCAAAAATCGCAGTTAAATGTTTGTTAGCAGCCCAAATCAAGCATAGCTGCTTTGGTTCCATCTTTCCGTGTTCATTCACACACAATTAGCAAAGCAAAGTGTAATGTCTAAACTAGGCAAAAGAGGATGTTTTGGGTTTCATTTACTTAGAAAGAAGAATAATGGGTTTCACTTATTTCAAGTTGTGTTCTTTGGTGAAAATGCAACATTAGCCCAGAAATCGCAAAGTGTATGTAATGAGACCAAAATAACAAAACAACGTCTTTTCGCTTCCATATGTGAAGAAAGAAGACAAATAAGCTTTCATTGAGCTTATTTCAATTCGCAAGATGTTTTTTGGGTGTGCACTAGAATCACCTCCAACCAAAGCAAAAAGGAGGTTTGGGTTCCATTTGTAGATGGAAGAAAAAGAAGATGATAAAGCTTATTTCCAATTGTTGTTTTTGGCGTTAGAAAGCACACTCACCCCAAAATCAAACTGAAGTGTATAAGCCAAAATCAATATATAGGTGTTTTAGTTCCCTCTCAATGAAAAGAGGACGAATAAACTTGGATTGTTTTATTCGGTGTTCACACACCCACAAGTAGCAAAGCAAAGTGTAATAAGGCTAAGCTAGGCAAAAGAGGATGGTTTGGGTTTCATCTACTTAGAAAGAAGAATCTTGGATTTCACTTATTTCAAGTTGTGTTCTTTGGTGAAAATGCAACATTAGCCCAGGAATCGCAAAGTGTATGTAATGAGACGAAAATAACAAAACACCGCCTTTTCGCTTCCATATGTGAAGAAAGAAGACAAATAAGCTTTGATTGAGCTTATTTCAATTCGTGTGGTGTTTTTTGGGTGTGCACTAGAATCACCTCCAATCAAATAAAAATGGTGTTTTCGGTTGCATCTGCATAAGAAGAAGCTGTGATTGGGTTTATTTCCCGTTGCTGTTTTTGGGGTTAGAATGCATTCACCCAAAAATCGCAGTTAAATGTTTGTTAGCAGCCCAAATCAAGCATAGCTGCTTTGGTTCCATCTCAATCGAAAGAGCACGAATAAGCTTTAATTGTTCTTTCCGTGTTCATTCACACACAATTAGCAAAGCAAAGTGTAATAAGTCTAAACTAGGCAAAAGAGGATGTTTTGGGTTTCATTTACTTAGAAAGAAGAATAATGGATTTCACTTATTTCAAGTTGTGTTCTTTGGTGAAAATGCAACATTAGCCCAGAAATCGCAAAGTGTATGTAATGAGACCAAAATAACAAAACACCGTCTTTTCGCTTCCATATGTGAAGAAAGAAGACAAATAAGCTTTGATTGAGCTTATTTCAATTCGTGTGGTGTTTTTTGGGTGTGCACTAGAATCACCTCCAACCAAATAAAAATGGTGTTTTCGGTTCCATCTGCATAAGAAGAAGATGATAAAGCTGTGATGGGGTTTATTTCCCGTTGCTGTTTTTGGGGTTAGAATGCATTCACCCAAAAATCGCAGTTAAATGTTTGTTAGCAGCCCAAATCAAGCATAGCTGCTTTGGTTCCATCTTTCCGTGTTCATTCACACACAATTAGCAAAGCAAAGTGTAATGTCTAAACTAGGCAAAAGAGGATGTTTTGGGTTTCATTTACTTAGAAAGAAGAATAATGGGTTTCACTTATTTCAAGTTGTGTTCTTTGGTGAAAATGCAACATTAGCCCAGAAATCGCAAAGTGTATGTAATGAGACCAAAATAACAAAACAACGTCTTTTCGCTTCCATATGTGAAGAAAGAAGACAAATAAGCTTTCATTGAGCTTATTTCAATTCGCAAGATGTTTTTTGGGTGTGCACTAGAATCACCTCCAACCAAAGCAAAAAGGAGGTTTGGGTTCCATTTGTAGATGGAAGAAAAAGAAGATGATAAAGCTTATTTCCAATTGTTGTTTTTGGCGTTAGAAAGCACACTCACCCCAAAATCAAACTGAAGTGTATAAGCCAAAATCAATATATAGGTGTTTTAGTTCCCTCTCAATGAAAAGAGGACGAATAAACTTGGATTGTTTTATTCGGTGTTCACACACCCACAAGTAGCAAAGCAAAGTGTAATAAGTCTAAGCTAGGCAAAAGAGGATGGTTTGGGTTTCATCTACTTAGAAAGAAGAATCTTGGATTTCACTTATTTCAAGTTGTGTTCTTTGGTGAAAATGCAACATTAGCCCAGAAATCGCAAAGTGTATGTAATGAGACGAAAATAACAAAACACCGCCTTTTCGCTTCCATATGTGAAGAAAGAAGACAAATAAGCTTTGATTGAGCTTATTTCAATTCGTGTGGTGTTTTTTGGGTGTGCACTAGAATCACCTCCAATCAAATAAAAATGGTGTTTTCGGTTCCATCTGCATAAGAAGAAGCTGTGATTGGGTTTATTTCCCGTTGCTGTTTTTGGGGTTAGAATGCATTCACCCAAAAATCGCAGTTAAATGTTTGTTAGCAGCCCAAATCAAGCATAGCTGCTTTGGTTCCATCTCAATCGAAAGAGCACGAATAAGCTTTAATTGTTCTTTCCGTGTTCATTCACACACAATTAGCAAAGCAAAGTGTAATAAGTCTAAACTAGGCAAAAGAGGATGTTTTGGGTTTCATTTACTTAGAAAGAAGAATAATGGATTTCACTTATTTCAAGTTGTGTTCTTTGGTGAAAATGCAACATTAGCCCAGAAATCGCAAAGTGTATGTAATGAGACCAAAATAACAAAACACCGTCTTTTCGCTTCCATATGTGAAGAAAGAAGACAAATAAGCTTTGATTGAGCTTATTTCAATTCGTGTGGTGTTTTTTGGGTGTGCACTAGAATCACCTCCAACCAAATAAAAATGGTGTTTTCGGTTCCATCTGCATAAGAAGATGTTAAAGCTGTGATTGGGTTTATTTCCCGTTGCTGTTTTTGGGGTTAGAATGCATTCACCCAAAAATCGCAGTTAAATGTTTGTTAGCAGCCCAAATCAAGCATAGCTGCTTTGGTTCCATCTTTCCGTGTTCATTCACACACAATTAGCAAAGCAAAGTGTAATGTCTAAACTAGGCAAAAGAGGATGTTTTGGGTTTCATTTACTTAGAAAGAAGAATAATGGGTTTCACTTATTTCAAGTTGTGTTCTTTGGTGAAAATGCAACATTAGCCCAGAAATCGCAAAGTGTATGTAATGAGACCAAAATAACAAAACAACGTCTTTTCGCTTCCATATGTGAAGAAAGAAGACAAATAAGCTTTCATTGAGCTTATTTCAATTCGCAAGATGTTTTTTGGGTGTGCACTAGAATCACCTCCAACCAAAGCAAAAAGGAGGTTTGGGTTCCATTTGTAGATGGAAGAAAAAGAAGATGATAAAGCTTATTTCCAATTGTTGTTTTTGGCGTTAGAAAGCACACTCACCCCAAAATCAAACTGAAGTGTATAAGCCAAAATCAATATATAGGTGTTTTAGTTCCCTCTCAATGAAAAGAGGACGAATAAACTTGGATTGTTTTATTCGGTGTTCACACACCCACAAGTAGCAAAGCAAAGTGTAATAAGGCTAAGCTAGGCAAAAGAGGATGGTTTGGGTTTCATCTACTTAGAAAGAAGAATCTTGGATTTCACTTATTTCAAGTTGTGTTCTTTGGTGAAAATGCAACATTAGCCCAGGAATCGCAAAGTGTATGTAATGAGACGAAAATAACAAAACACCGCCTTTTCGCTTCCATATGTGAAGAAAGAAGACAAATAAGCTTTGATTGAGCTTATTTCAATTCGTGTGGTGTTTTTTGGGTGTGCACTAGAATCACCTCCAATCAAATAAAAATGGTGTTTTCGGTTGCATCTGCATAAGAAGAAGCTGTGATTGGGTTTATTTCCCGTTGCTGTTTTTGGGGTTAGAATGCATTCACCCAAAAATCGCAGTTAAATGTTTGTTAGCAGCCCAAATCAAGCATAGCTGCTTTGGTTCCATCTCAATCGAAAGAGCACGAATAAGCTTTAATTGTTCTTTCCGTGTTCATTCACACACAATTAGCAAAGCAAAGTGTAATAAGTCTAAACTAGGCAAAAGAGGATGTTTTGGGTTTCATTTACTTAGAAAGAAGAATAATGGATTTCACTTATTTCAAGTTGTGTTCTTTGGTGAAAATGCAACATTAGCCCAGAAATCGCAAAGTGTATGTAATGAGACCAAAATAACAAAACACCGTCTTTTCGCTTCCATATGTGAAGAAAGAAGACAAATAAGCTTTGATTGAGCTTATTTCAATTCGTGTGGTGTTTTTTGGGTGTGCACTAGAATCACCTCCAACCAAATAAAAATGGTGTTTTCGGTTCCATCTGCATAAGAAGAAGATGATAAAGCTGTGATGGGGTTTATTTCCCGTTGCTGTTTTTGGGGTTAGAATGCATTCACCCAAAAATCGCAGTTAAATGTTTGTTAGCAGCCCAAATCAAGCATAGCTGCTTTGGTTCCATCTTTCCGTGTTCATTCACACACAATTAGCAAAGCAAAGTGTAATGTCTAAACTAGGCAAAAGAGGATGTTTTGGGTTTCATTTACTTAGAAAGAAGAATAATGGGTTTCACTTATTTCAAGTTGTGTTCTTTGGTGAAAATGCAACATTAGCCCAGAAATCGCAAAGTGTATGTAATGAGACCAAAATAACAAAACAACGTCTTTTCGCTTCCATATGTGAAGAAAGAAGACAAATAAGCTTTCATTGAGCTTATTTCAATTCGCAAGATGTTTTTTGGGTGTGCACTAGAATCACCTCCAACCAAAGCAAAAAGGAGGTTTGGGTTCCATTTGTAGATGGAAGAAAAAGAAGATGATAAAGCTTATTTCCAATTGTTGTTTTTGGCGTTAGAAAGCACACTCACCCCAAAATCAAACTGAAGTGTATAAGCCAAAATCAATATATAGGTGTTTTAGTTCCCTCTCAATGAAAAGAGGACGAATAAACTTGGATTGTTTTATTCGGTGTTCACACACCCACAAGTAGCAAAGCAAAGTGTAATAAGTCTAAGCTAGGCAAAAGAGGATGGTTTGGGTTTCATCTACTTAGAAAGAAGAATCTTGGATTTCACTTATTTCAAGTTGTGTTCTTTGGTGAAAATGCAACATTAGCCCAGAAATCGCAAAGTGTATGTAATGAGACGAAAATAACAAAACACCGCCTTTTCGCTTCCATATGTGAAGAAAGAAGACAAATAAGCTTTGATTGAGCTTATTTCAATTCGTGTGGTGTTTTTTGGGTGTGCACTAGAATCACCTCCAATCAAATAAAAATGGTGTTTTCGGTTCCATCTGCATAAGAAGAAGCTGTGATTGGGTTTATTTCCCGTTGCTGTTTTTGGGGTTAGAATGCATTCACCCAAAAATCGCAGTTAAATGTTTGTTAGCAGCCCAAATCAAGCATAGCTGCTTTGGTTCCATCTCAATCGAAAGAGCACGAATAAGCTTTAATTGTTCTTTCCGTGTTCATTCACACACAATTAGCAAAGCAAAGTGTAATAAGTCTAAACTAGGCAAAAGAGGATGTTTTGGGTTTCATTTACTTAGAAAGAAGAATAATGGATTTCACTTATTTCAAGTTGTGTTCTTTGGTGAAAATGCAACATTAGCCCAGAAATCGCAAAGTGTATGTAATGAGACCAAAATAACAAAACACCGTCTTTTCGCTTCCATATGTGAAGAAAGAAGACAAATAAGCTTTGATTGAGCTTATTTCAATTCGTGTGGTGTTTTTTGGGTGTGCACTAGAATCACCTCCAACCAAATAAAAATGGTGTTTTCGGTTCCATCTGCATAAGAAGATGTTAAAGCTGTGATTGGGTTTATTTCCCGTTGCTGTTTTTGGGGTTAGAATGCATTCACCCAAAAATCGCAGTTAAATGTTTGTTAGCAGCCCAAATCAAGCATAGCTGCTTTGGTTCCATCTTTCCGTGTTCATTCACACACAATTAGCAAAGCAAAGTGTAATGTCTAAACTAGGCAAAAGAGGATGTTTTGGGTTTCATTTACTTAGAAAGAAGAATAATGGGTTTCACTTATTTCAAGTTGTGTTCTTTGGTGAAAATGCAACATTAGCCCAGAAATCGCAAAGTGTATGTAATGAGACCAAAATAACAAAACAACGTCTTTTCGCTTCCATATGTGAAGAAAGAAGACAAATAAGCTTTCATTGAGCTTATTTCAATTCGCAAGATGTTTTTTGGGTGTGCACTAGAATCACCTCCAACCAAAGCAAAAAGGAGGTTTGGGTTCCATTTGTAGATGGAAGAAAAAGAAGATGATAAAGCTTATTTCCAATTGTTGTTTTTGGCGTTAGAAAGCACACTCACCCCAAAATCAAACTGAAGTGTATAAGCCAAAATCAATATATAGGTGTTTTAGTTCCCTCTCAATGAAAAGAGGACGAATAAACTTGGATTGTTTTATTCGGTGTTCACACACCCACAAGTAGCAAAGCAAAGTGTAATAAGGCTAAGCTAGGCAAAAGAGGATGGTTTGGGTTTCATCTACTTAGAAAGAAGAATCTTGGATTTCACTTATTTCAAGTTGTGTTCTTTGGTGAAAATGCAACATTAGCCCAGGAATCGCAAAGTGTATGTAATGAGACGAAAATAACAAAACACCGCCTTTTCGCTTCCATATGTGAAGAAAGAAGACAAATAAGCTTTGATTGAGCTTATTTCAATTCGTGTGGTGTTTTTTGGGTGTGCACTAGAATCACCTCCAATCAAATAAAAATGGTGTTTTCGGTTGCATCTGCATAAGAAGAAGCTGTGATTGGGTTTATTTCCCGTTGCTGTTTTTGGGGTTAGAATGCATTCACCCAAAAATCGCAGTTAAATGTTTGTTAGCAGCCCAAATCAAGCATAGCTGCTTTGGTTCCATCTCAATCGAAAGAGCACGAATAAGCTTTAATTGTTCTTTCCGTGTTCATTCACACACAATTAGCAAAGCAAAGTGTAATAAGTCTAAACTAGGCAAAAGAGGATGTTTTGGGTTTCATTTACTTAGAAAGAAGAATAATGGATTTCACTTATTTCAAGTTGTGTTCTTTGGTGAAAATGCAACATTAGCCCAGAAATCGCAAAGTGTATGTAATGAGACCAAAATAACAAAACACCGTCTTTTCGCTTCCATATGTGAAGAAAGAAGACAAATAAGCTTTGATTGAGCTTATTTCAATTCGTGTGGTGTTTTTTGGGTGTGCACTAGAATCACCTCCAACCAAATAAAAATGGTGTTTTCGGTTCCATCTGCATAAGAAGAAGATGATAAAGCTGTGATGGGGTTTATTTCCCGTTGCTGTTTTTGGGGTTAGAATGCATTCACCCAAAAATCGCAGTTAAATGTTTGTTAGCAGCCCAAATCAAGCATAGCTGCTTTGGTTCCATCTTTCCGTGTTCATTCACACACAATTAGCAAAGCAAAGTGTAATGTCTAAACTAGGCAAAAGAGGATGTTTTGGGTTTCATTTACTTAGAAAGAAGAATAATGGGTTTCACTTATTTCAAGTTGTGTTCTTTGGTGAAAATGCAACATTAGCCCAGAAATCGCAAAGTGTATGTAATGAGACCAAAATAACAAAACAACGTCTTTTCGCTTCCATATGTGAAGAAAGAAGACAAATAAGCTTTCATTGAGCTTATTTCAATTCGCAAGATGTTTTTTGGGTGTGCACTAGAATCACCTCCAACCAACGCAAAAAGGAGGTTTGGGTTCCATTTGTAGATGGAAGAAAAAGAAGATGATAAAGCTTATTTCCAATTGTTGTTTTTGGCGTTAGAAAGCACACTCACCCCAAAATCAAACTGAAGTGTATAAGCCAAAATCAATATATAGGTGTTTTAGTTCCCTCTCAATGAAAAGAGGACGAATAAACTTGGATTGTTTTATTCGGTGTTCACACACCCACAAGTAGCAAAGCAAAGTGTAATAAGTCTAAGCTAGGCAAAAGAGGATGGTTTGGGTTTCATCTACTTAGAAAGAAGAATCTTGGATTTCACTTATTTCAAGTTGTGTTCTTTGGTGAAAATGCAACATTAGCCCAGAAATCGCAAAGTGTATGTAATGAGACGAAAATAACAAAACACCGCCTTTTCGCTTCCATATGTGAAGAAAGAAGACAAATAAGCTTTGATTGAGCTTATTTCAATTCGTGTGGTGTTTTTTGGGTGTGCACTAGAATCACCTCCAATCAAATAAAAATGGTGTTTTCGGTTCCATCTGCATAAGAAGAAGCTGTGATTGGGTTTATTTCCCGTTGCTGTTTTTGGGGTTAGAATGCATTCACCCAAAAATCGCAGTTAAATGTTTGTTAGCAGCCCAAATCAAGCATAGCTGCTTTGGTTCCATCTCAATCGAAAGAGCACGAATAAGCTTTAATTGTTCTTTCCGTGTTCATTCACACACAATTAGCAAAGCAAAGTGTAATAAGTCTAAACTAGGCAAAAGAGGATGTTTTGGGTTTCATTTACTTAGAAAGAAGAATAATGGATTTCACTTATTTCAAGTTGTGTTCTTTGGTGAAAATGCAACATTAGCCCAGAAATCGCAAAGTGTATGTAATGAGACCAAAATAACAAAACACCGTCTTTTCGCTTCCATATGTGAAGAAAGAAGACAAATAAGCTTTGATTGAGCTTATTTCAATTCGTGTGGTGTTTTTTGGGTGTGCACTAGAATCACCTCCAACCAAATAAAAATGGTGTTTTCAGTTCCATCTGCATAAGAAGATGTTAAAGCTGTGATTGGGTTTATTTCCCGTTGCTGTTTTTGGGGTTAGAATGCATTCACCCAAAAATCGCAGTTAAATGTTTGTTAGCAGCCCAAATCAAGCATAGCTGCTTTGGTTCCATCTTTCCGTGTTCATTCACACACAATTAGCAAAGCAAAGTGTAATGTCTAAACTAGGCAAAAGAGGATGTTTTGGGTTTCATTTACTTAGAAAGAAGAATAATGGGTTTCACTTATTTCAAGTTGTGTTCTTTGGTGAAAATGCAACATTAGCCCAGAAATCGCAAAGTGTATGTAATGAGACCAAAATAACAAAACAACGTCTTTTCGCTTCCATATGTGAAGAAAGAAGACAAATAAGCTTTCATTGAGCTTATTTCAATTCGCAAGATGTTTTTTGGGTGTGCACTAGAATCACCTCCAACCAAAGCAAAAAGGAGGTTTGGGTTCCATTTGTAGATGGAAGAAAAAGAAGATGATAAAGCTTATTTCCAATTGTTGTTTTTGGCGTTAGAAAGCACACTCACCCCAAAATCAAACTGAAGTGTATAAGCCAAAATCAATATATAGGTGTTTTAGTTCCCTCTCAATGAAAAGAGGACGAATAAACTTGGATTGTTTTATTCGGTGTTCACACACCCACAAGTAGCAAAGCAAAGTGTAATAAGGCTAAGCTAGGCAAAAGAGGATGGTTTGGGTTTCATCTACTTAGAAAGAAGAATCTTGGATTTCACTTATTTCAAGTTGTGTTCTTTGGTGAAAATGCAACATTAGCCCAGGAATCGCAAAGTGTATGTAATGAGACGAAAATAACAAAACACCGCCTTTTCGCTTCCATATGTGAAGAAAGAAGACAAATAAGCTTTGATTGAGCTTATTTCAATTCGTGTGGTGTTTTTTGGGTGTGCACTAGAATCACCTCCAATCAAATAAAAATGGTGTTTTCGGTTGCATCTGCATAAGAAGAAGCTGTGATTGGGTTTATTTCCCGTTGCTGTTTTTGGGGTTAGAATGCATTCACCCAAAAATCGCAGTTAAATGTTTGTTAGCAGCCCAAATCAATCATAGCTGCTTTGGTTCCATCTCAATCGAAAGAGCACGAATAAGCTTTAATTGTTCTTTCCGTGTTCATTCACACACAATTAGCAAAGCAAAGTGTAATAAGTCTAAACTAGGCAAAAGAGGATGTTTTGGGTTTCATTTACTTAGAAAGAAGAATAATGGATTTCACTTATTTCAAGTTGTGTTCTTTGGTGAAAATGCAACATTAGCCCAGAAATCGCAAAGTGTATGTAATGAGACCAAAATAACAAAACACCGTCTTTTCGCTTCCATATGTGAAGAAAGAAGACAAATAAGCTTTGATTGAGCTTATTTCAATTCGTGTGGTGTTTTTTGGGTGTGCACTAGAATCACCTCCAACCAAATAAAAATGGTGTTTTCGGTTCCATCTGCATAAGAAGAAGATGATAAAGCTGTGATGGGGTTTATTTCCCGTTGCTGTTTTTGGGGTTAGAATGCATTCACCCAAAAATCGCAGTTAAATGTTTGTTAGCAGCCCAAATCAAGCATAGCTGCTTTGGTTCCATCTTTCCGTGTTCATTCACACACAATTAGCAAAGCAAAGTGTAATGTCTAAACTAGGCAAAAGAGGATGTTTTGGGTTTCATTTACTTAGAAAGAAGAATAATGGGTTTCACTTATTTCAAGTTGTGTTCTTTGGTGAAAATGCAACATTAGCCCAGAAATCGCAAAGTGTATGTAATGAGACCAAAATAACAAAACAACGTCTTTTCGCTTCCATATGTGAAGAAAGAAGACAAATAAGCTTTCATTGAGCTTATTTCAATTCGCAAGATGTTTTTTGGGTGTGCACTAGAATCACCTCCAACCAAAGCAAAAAGGAGGTTTGGGTTCCATTTGTAGATGGAAGAAAAAGAAGATGATAAAGCTTATTTCCAATTGTTGTTTTTGGCGTTAGAAAGCACACTCACCCCAAAATCAAACTGAAGTGTATAAGCCAAAATCAATATATAGGTGTTTTAGTTCCCTCTCAATGAAAAGAGGACGAATAAACTTGGATTGTTTTATTCGGTGTTCACACACCCACAAGTAGCAAAGCAAAGTGTAATAAGTCTAAGCTAGGCAAAAGAGGATGGTTTGGGTTTCATCTACTTAGAAAGAAGAATCTTGGATTTCACTTATTTCAAGTTGTGTTCTTTGGTGAAAATGCAACATTAGCCCAGGAATCGCAAAGTGTATGTAATGAGACGAAAATAACAAAACACCGCCTTTTCGCTTCCATATGTGAAGAAAGAAGACAAATAAGCTTTGATTGAGCTTATTTCAATTCGTGTGGTGTTTTTTGGGTGTGCACTAGAATCACCTCCAATCAAATAAAAATGGTGTTTTCGGTTCCATCTGCATAAGAAGAAGCTGTGATTGGGTTTATTTCCCGTTGCTGTTTTTGGGGTTAGAATGCATTCACCCAAAAATCGCAGTTAAATGTTAGCAGCCCAAATCAAGCATAGCTGCTTTGGTTCCATCTCAATCGAAAGAGCACGAATAAGCTTTAATTGTTCTTTCCGTGTTCATTCACACACAATTAGCAAAGCAAAGTGTAATAAGTCTAAACTAGGCAAAAGAGGATGTTTTGGGTTTCATTTACTTAGAAAGAAGAATAATGGATTTCACTTATTTCAAGTTGTGTTCTTTGGTGAAAATGCAACATTAGCCCAGAAATCGCAAAGTGTATGTAATGAGACCAAAATAACAAAATACCGTCTTTTCGCTTCCATATGTGAAGAAATAAGACAAATAAGCTTTGAGCTTATTTCAATTCGTATGGTGTTTTTTGGGTGTGCACTAGAATCACCTCCAACCAAATAAAAATGGTGTTTTCGGTTCCATCTGCATAAGAAGAAGATGATAAAGCTGTGATTGGGTTTATTTCCCGTTGCTGTTTTTGGGTTTAGAATGCATTCACCCAAAAATCGCAGTTAAATGTTTGTTAGCAGCCCAAATCAAGCATAGCTGCTTTGGTTCCATCTTTCCGTGTTCATTCACACACATTTAGCAAAGCAAAGTGTAATGTCTAAACTAGGCAAAAGAGGTTTGGGTTTCATCTAATTGGAAAGAAGAATCTTGGATTTCACTTATTTCAAGTTATGTTCTTTGGTGAAAATGCAACATTAGCCCAGGAATCGCAAAGTGTATGTAATGAGACGAAAATAACAAAACACCGCCTTTTCGCTTCCATATGTGAAGAAAGAAGACAAATAAGCTTTGATTGAGCTTATTTCAATTCGTGTGGTGTTTTTTGGGTGTGCACTAGAATCACCTCCAATCAAATAAAAATGGTGTTTTCGGTTCCATCTGCATAAGAAGAAGCTGTGATTGGGTTTATTTCCCGTTGCTGTTTTTGGGGTTAGAATGCATTCACCCAAAAATCGCAGTTAAATGTTTGTTAGCAGCCCAAATCAATCATAGCTGCTTTGGTTCCATCTCAATCGAAAGAGGACGAATAAACTTGGATTGTTTCATTCGGTGTTCACTCACCCACAAGTAGCAGAGCAAAGTGTAATAAGTCTAAACTAGGCAAAAGAGTATGTTTTGGGATTCATTTACTTAGAAAGAAGAATCTTGGATTTCACTTATTTCAAGTTGTGTTCTTTGGTGAAAATGCAACATCAAACTGAAGTATGCTTGTTTTGGGCTGCTAACAAATATTTAACTGCGAATTTTGACCAAAACACCTTTTTGCTTTGGTTGGAGGTGATTCTAGTGCACACCCAAAAAACATCTTTCGAATGGAAATAAGCTCAATCAAAGCTTATTTTTCTTCTTTCTTCACATATGGAAGCGAAAGGACGGTTTTGTTATTTTCGTCTCATTACATACACTTTGCAATTTCTGGGCTAACGTTGCATTTTCACCAAAGAACACAACTTGAAATAAGTGAAATCCAAGATTCTTCTTTCTAAGTAAATGAATCCCAAAACATCCTCTTTTGCCTAGTTTAGACTTATTACACTTTGCTCTGCTACTTGTGGGTGAGTGAACACCGAATGAAACAATCCACGTTTATTCGTCCTCTTTCGATTGAGATGGAACCAAAGCAGCTATGCTTGATTTGGGCTGATAACAAACATTTCTGCGATTTTTGGGTGAATGCATTCTAACCCCAAAAACAGCAACGGGAAATAAACCCCATCACAGCTTTATCATCTTCTTCTTATGCAGATGGAACTGAAAACACCATTTTGATTTGGTTAGGGGTGATTCTGGTGCACACCCAAGACGCACCATGCATATTCAAATAAGTTCAATCAAAGCTTATTTGTCTTCTTTCTACACATATGGAAGCGAAAAGACGGTGTTTTGTTTTTTTGGTCTCATTACATACACTTTGCAATTTCTGGGTTAATGTTGCATTAACACTAAAGAACACAATTTGAATCTTGGCGAAAGCCAAGATTCTTCTTTCTATGTAGTTGGAACCCAAAACATCCTCTTTTGCCTAGTTTAGACATTACACTTTGCTTTGCTATTTGTTTGTGAATGAACACGGATAGAACAATTAAAGCTTATTCGTGCTCTTTCGATTGAGATGGAACCAAAACACCTATAATTGATTTGGGCTTATAACAAACATTTAACTGCGATTTTTGGTGAATGTGCATTCTAACCACTAAAACACCAATTTGATATAAGCCCACTCAGAGCTTTATCATCTTCTTTTTATGCAGATGGAACCCAAAACGCCATCTCTCTCGCTGCTCTACCTGGAGCTCCGGGCAGCTGAAGGGGAGATTGTGTGCGACTCCTCTCTGGAATGCTATAATTTGTGTTTTGTATGCCTGCTGCTATCTGTTAACCTTATGCAAATAAAGCATTGCTTATTCTTCATCCACTGGCGTGCTTATTGGCTCCAGATCCAGAAATAACCCTGCCCTTGACGGAACATATACAGTGCTTTTTTCGGGGGGGGGGGGACGCAGAGGAATGCATAAAACATTTTGTGAATGTACTTTTGTCCATTTACTATATTTATTTTTCCCGGTTTGAACTATAAAATGGTTATTTTCTTGAGTCAAAATGAGAGTAGACCCAATCATTTTTTTAGAAAAGAAGCACTGCATATATATACACACATATACATATATCCATTTTATTTTTATATATTTATTATATATATACACACACATATACATATATCCATTTTATTTTTAAATATTTACAAACGGACACCTATATCTAGGTATGTATATTCTTGTATATATACTTCCGTGGCCCACCCCCACCATCCCTCCGCCACGGTGCACGAGAAGAAGGCCACTGGGGGAGAAAGGCAGGTGAGGGTGGGGCGGGGGGCAGGGCTGCACCCTGGGGAGAGCGGGGTCGAGAGAGCAACGTCGCAGCGCCTCTTCCGCTCTTTCCCCTCCCCTTCCTGTGCTCATGCCTCTCCTCCGCTGGCACCTCCTTCCGGTAATCCTACCCTCGCCAAACATGGCGGCAGCACAGCCTCTTCCGCCCTTTACTCTCCCCTTCCTGTCCTCTTGCCTCTCCTCCAGTGGCACCTCCTTCCGGTAATCCTACCCTCGCCAAACATGGCGGCAGCACAGCCTCTTCCGCCCTTTCCTCTCCCCTTCCTGTCCTCTTGCCTCTCCTCCAGTGGCACCTCCTTCCGGTAATCCTACCCTCGCCAAACATGGCGGCAGCACAGCCTCTTCCGCCCTTTCCTCTCCCCTTCCTGTCCTCTTGCCTCTCCTCCAGTGGCACCTCCTTCCGGTAATCCTGCCCTCGCCAAACATGGCGGCAGCACAGCTCTTCCACCCTTTCCTCTCCTTTTCCTGTCCTCTTGCCTCTCCTCCGGTGGCACCTCCTTCCGGTACCCCTGCCCTCGCCCAACATGGCGGCAGCACAGCCTCCTCCGCCCTTCCGAACAAGGAGTGCAGAAAAAGGTGAAACTGCCATGAAAAGGAGAGGAGGAGTGTGTGAGTGAGAGTGAGACAGGGAGCATCCTAGTAGAGATGGAAGGGGAACCCAAGGGTCATCTAGTCCAACCCTCTGCAAAGAAGCTCAGAGCTACAATTCCCAGGTCTTCTTTGGGAATTCTATGGGAAGTAAGAGTTTCTACATTCATGAGCATTCACTTAGAGTGCGCTCATGTTTTTACCTTTTATTGAAAGTGGCCACTAGTGACTTGGGTGGAGTATAAATAATAAAATTATATTGCTAATTTAACCCTAACCCTAAGTAATAAAATTAAATTTCTCCTTCTGCTGTTCTTCTCTTACCGTAACGCAACCCCAACTCTAACTCCTAATCCTATTCCAACTCAAACCCAACTCTCACTGTAACCCTCTGCTTCTTTATGATTTGTTTCTGTGTTTCTGGTGTTTTGGCTTGGTTATGTCATAAAATTGAAGAAATACCACCAGAAGCACAAAAACCAAGAAATATTCCCAAAATGAGGCAAAACCAGGAGACATGAAAACCAAGCCAAATCAATGGAAAAGAAACAATCTCACCCAAAACCGCAGAACCATTCAAAGTAAAAGAAGCAAAACAATTAAATGCAAAAAAAAGCAAAACCACCCCAAATTAAACAAACCAGCAGAAAACAAAAAAGAAGCAGTAAAGCCACCAATTACAAAGAAACTGGAAACCAGTTTTTAAAAAGCAAAATGCAATTTATGGGAGTCCAAAAGCACTTCAAGCAACAGAAATTAACCAACATAGCATACTAGTTTTCACTTAGTCTTGGGTTTCTGGTGAATGTGCTTTGTTTGCAGCTGGCTTCATTTCTTTTCCATTGGTTTAGCTTGTTTTTTGGACTTTTGCTTTATTGCTTCTTTTGAGAAGTTTTCTTGTTTTTGCATTCTGGTGGTGTCAGGGCCGCCCCTGAACCCCTGACAGGTGGTAATACTTTTGAATGCTTTGGGGGTTTCTGGTGAATCTGCTTTGTTTGGGATTAGTTGGCTTCTTTGCCAGTTTCCATTGATGTTGCTTTTACATGGTTCTTCTGCTTCTTTTCAGTAGGTTTTTGTGTTTTTAGTGGTTGACTTCATTGTTGGAATGGTCATTTCTGGTGGTTTTGCTTCATTTCTGGTGGTTTTCCTTTTATTCTTGGGATTATCAGATCTCATACAAATTAATATTCTCAAAGGTGCAAAACCCAAAAAACCTAGAAAGGAAGCAAACTCACCATCAATCCAGCACCCAATCTGTTATGTACTAACCTTGGGTCCTAGAATGCAACAACTGATTGGTCTTTTCCTGCAGGCCAATCAGGCTCCAAGAGGGAAGCAGAGTTAGCCAGTCAGACGGTACTCATTGTGTAAATAATGTATATAAAAGCATGAGGGGGGGGGGCAATAAAGAGCATGAAATACATACAAGACTCTGAGTATATTTCACAATTGTAATTTATATAAAAGAATCTATGAAACGAAAACCACAGAAAAAATTCAACATAATCCCCAAAACAAACAAGAAACAACAGAAACAAACCACATCCACAAAAGATGAGAAAACCAATTGAATAGAACCACAAGAAACCCACGCAGTAAACATCTCAGGGAAAAGCGAAATCACCCCAGGCACCATGCAAAACTAAGGTTTAACTGGCTTTGGGGTTTCTGCACAATTTACTTTTTCCCTCTTGTTGGGGGTTTCTGGTGGTATTTCTTCTGCTTCTCACATTTCTGCTTCTTTTCAATTGGTTTTGGGATTCTGGTGAATTTGGTAATGATTTGATTGAAGTCTCTGTCTGGCAATTTTCCTTTTTCATGAATTCCTTCCTTGTTGGGTTTCTGGTATCTCACTTTTGGTTTTCATATTTCTCTTAGTTTTGCTACGTTTCAGGTAGTTTGCTTACTTTTGGGAATTATCCAGTCTCATAAAAATGAAGTGTCAGAGCTGCCCGAGGTCCCAGCTCACAAAGGACCAACGCCAGTTCATTGTTATATAAAACAGTCTTTATTGAAGCTCAATTTCACTTTCACAGCCGCGGCGCGCAGCTCTACGTCTCAAACTCTAGACCTCCGAAGCTCCGTCTGAATCTCCTCCCCCCAGACACCAGTTTAAGACTCTAGCCTTGCTCCACCTCTTCCTTTGCTCTTTCCTCCTTTGGTTCCGCCTGTCCGCTGGGGTCTTGCCCTTCCTAGACTCTTCTGACGCTGAGTCCCCTGAGTCTTCCCCCTGCTTCCGGCGGGCTTTAGGACCTGGTTCCCAATCCGGGTTTTCTGCTGTCCTGTGCGCCTGTACATTCGAACTTGGCGCGCGCGCCCAGCCCGCCACCTTCCTCCTGACCGTTACACTGCTCCTGTCACTGCTTCCCCCTTCGGGGAGGTTAGCTGGACCTGATGTCCACTCCATTCCCCCGCTCTCCGATAGAGGCGTGGTCAGCCCTGACTCATCTTCTCTCTCTGCTGGAGGAGACGCTGGCCCTGACACATGGGACTCTTCCCCCCCCCCACTGCGCTCTGGTGGGGAAGCTGGTCCTGATCTCCCACTGCTGCTTTGGGAGTCTCCGCTGGCCCCTTGCTTCTGTTGCATCTCCCCTGGGACCCCCCTTGCCCTGACCATAGGCGCTCCCTTCTGGGAATCTTCTGATTCGCTGGAGAGGCTAATGGAATCTCTCGGGTCACTGTCATTCTCCCCTCCACTGCCCTCAGATTCTTCCCCTTCGCTCTCCATTTCCTCTCTCCCCTGTGCCTCTGCTCCTGAGCCCCTGACATCCATCACCCCCTCGAAGCCCCCCTCCCCCTCTTCGGGTGTGGGTTCCGGGTGCTCCAGTGCTGTGGGGGTGAGTGCGGGATACCGTTATTTCCCCCTGGTATGCAGCCGGCCAGCTGGATCCGGCCAGCCCGTAGTGGTCTCGTCGACATCGATCTCCTCTGCTTCCATCTCTCTGCAGTTGTGCTCGAACCCAGGGTCTTCCCCCAAGACGTCCATGTCCTTCCCTCCCCCTGTCTCCTCGGGTGATGCTGCGTGTAAGGGTCCCCTCAGCAGTTCCCTGCTCCACCCCACCTCCGGTTGATTGTCCCACCAATAAGAGCGGTCTGTGCCAAACCCCGAGAGTGACCCCTCTGGGGAGCTTGTGTCTGGCGCCGTTTCCTCAGCTGATGAGAACCCCTGGAACGTGCTGGCTGAGAGTGTGGGTGTGAAAAGCCAGTCATCGAAAAAATCTGCCGGCATAGGTCTGTGTGGGAAGAGTGCATGGAACTCGTCTTTGAGGTAGTGCTCCTCCACGGCATAGTACGGTACCCACCTGTTGGCGCTGGCCGGGGCACCTTCCCTGGCGAGGAGATATTCAACTCCCTCTTTCCCCCATCTCAAGTCTAAAATCTCCGTGACCTCGTTGAGTGGCGCCGCCCTCGGTGACCCCTCCCCTGTTGGCGATTTGCTGAGTAGGTCTGGTGCGTCCCTTCGCGCCTGAAACCTGTGGGGTTCCTTGTAGGGTGTGAGCACTGACCTATGAAAGACCGGGTGCATTCTGGAGCCCTCCGGGAGCGTTAACCGGTAGGCCACTGGATTGATTTGTGCCTCAACTTGGTAAGGCCCTAGCTGCTTGTGTCTGAGCTTCTTCTTAGCTAACGTTCTGGCCGGCACTGCCTGGGCTGCTAACCAGACCCAGTCCCCCACCAGGATGTCTTCCCCGACTCTCCTGTGCCTGTCTGCCTGCATTTTGTAGGCGTGTTTTGCTAGTTCCAAGTGCCTTCGGAGTTGCTCGTGGACCTCCTACAACTCTGCTGCCAAGTGTTCTGCTCCCCGTGGCTCCCCCTCCCCCGTCGTCTCTAACCCGGGAAGGTTCTGGGATGCCGCCCATTGTTGGCGAAGAACGGTGTCACCCCTGTAGACCCGTGCTTCGTGTTGTTGTAGGCAAACTCGGCCAGCGGTAGGTAGTCCACCCAGGTCGAGCGCTGTTGGTTCGCGTAGCATCGCAGATACTGCTGCATGATGGCGTTGACCCTCTCCACTTGTCCGTTGGTCTGCGGGTGTCGTGCCGACGCTAAGTTGATCTTGACGTTCAGGATGCCCAGCAGCTTCTGCCAGAAGCTCGAGATGAATTGGCGACCGTGGTCGGACAGGATGAACAGCTTGGCGGTCTGTTCCGCTGTGGCCACCTTCACGCAAGGAATGAAGTGCGCCATCTTGGTGAACAGGTCTACGACCACGAGTACCGCTGTCTTGCCTCGCGAGCTGGGCAGATCTGTGACAAAGTCCAGGGCCACTTTCTCCCACGGTTCGAGCGGCGTCTGTAGCGGTTCCAGCAGTCCCGCCGGCGCCCTGTGTACTGGTTTGGCCCTTTGGCATGTGTCGCACCGAGCGACGTAATCCGCGACTTCTCCCCTCATCTTGGGCCACCAAAAGTCTCTGGCTACTAATTCCGCTGTCTTGTCCTTGCCGAAGTGCCCAGCGCTGGGCGCGTCGTGTAACTGCTGCAGGACTTTCGCGCGGAGGTCGTCTCCTGGCACATAGAGAGCCCCTTTGCGGATGAGCAGTCCGTCGCGTATCTGGAACTCTCCGTCCTTCACTGTGCCTCTTTGCACCTCCTCCATCTTGGATTGAGCGAACGAATCCGTCTGCAGCGCGTGACGCACCGCGTCCAGGTCCACGGTGGCTGAAGCGCACGCCCACGCTTTCGGTGCGAAAATGTGTTTGGCCGCCACCAGTGCCGCTTCCTCGAGATACTGCGGCTTCCTGGATAGTGCATCCGCCATGATGTTGTTGTCTCCCGGGATGTATTCTATTCGGAAGTCGAAATCCGCAAAGAACTCCGCCCAGCGGATGTGTCTCTGGTTCAGGAACCGTGCCGTGCGCCAGTACTCCAGGTTCTTATGGTCCGTGCGGACCTGCACTGTGTGTCTGGCTCCAATGAGGAAGTGCCGCCACGCCTTGAAGGCTGCATGAATGGCCAGCAACTCTCGGTCCCAGATGGTGTAGTTCTGTTCCGACTTGCTGAGTTTCCTGGAGTAGAATGTGCATGGCCTCCAATCCCCTTGCGGGTCTTGCTGCAACAGGACCGCCCCACCGCTCTGTCCGAGGCGTCCGTTTCAACCCTCATTGGTTTGCTGGGGTTTATGTGTAGCAGCTGTTCTTCGGACGCGAAGAGACGCTTGAGCCTCCGAAAGGACTGCTCCGCCTGGTCCGTCCAGGTGAACTTCTTCTTTTTGGAGCTGAGGGTGTCCGTGATGGCCGCCGTCTCCATCGCGAACCCCTTGATGAATTTGCAATAAAAGTTGGCGAATCCGACGAACTTCTGGACCTCCTTCCGATTGTGCGGGCTCTTCCAGTCCAACACCGAGCGGACCTTGGTGCTGTCCATGGCGAGTCCCTTGTCGGACAGCTTGTAGCCCAGGAAATCCACCTCCGTCATGTCGAACTGGCACTTTTCCAGTTTGGCGTAAAGTCTGTGCTCCCGTAGTCTCTGCAGGACCTCCTTGACGTCTCCCTCGTGAGCCTCTTGTGTTTCCGAGAAGATCAGGATGTCGTCTAGGAAGCAGACGCACTTTTTGTAGAGGAGTCCCGCTAACACGTGGTGCATAAAAGCTTGGAAACAATGGGAGCCATTTTGGAGACCAAACGGCATAACTCGATATTCATAGGTGCCTAAAGGCGTAAACATGGCCGTCTTCCACTCATCGCCCTCCCGCATGCATATAAGGTTGTACGCCCCTCGTAGATCCAACTTGGTGAAGATTCGTCCCTCCCTCACCGTCACGAGCAGGTCGTCAATCTTGGGCATGGGGAATGCTGTGGGCTTTGTCCTGGAATTGATGATTCTATAATCAACTACCAGCCTCCGTTGGGGCGTGTCTTTCTTCTTCACGAAGAACACGGGACTGCCCCCCCACTGCTTTGGATTCTTGGATGAATCCCCGCTTCAAGTTGTGATCTATGAACTCCCTCAGTTCTTGCAGTTCGTCTTCAGACATGGAATACAGTTTTCCAGTCGGCAGCGTCGCCCCCGGCAGGAGGCCAATCTTGCAGTCGTAGGGCCTGTGGGGAGGCAGCTTGTCCGCTTCCTTCTCGCAGAAGACCTCCAAAAACGCCTTGTACTTGTTCAGTACCGCTTGCACCATGCCTAGGTGTAGCTGTGGTTCATCCTCTTGCCCTTCCTCTTCCTGGCTGGTCCGGATGCAGTGTTCCGCGCAGTAGGAGGAGCAGAAGGTCAATTGACGCTGGTACCATGCTAAAGCCGGGCTGTGCCTATCCAGCCAACTCATGCCCAACACTATGGGCGTGTCCGACAGGTGGGTGACGTTGAAGCTGATGACTTCGCGGTGATTTCCAATTTGCATTACCATAGGGGGTGTTTGCTGTACCACCTGTCCTCCCAGTAGCTTTCTGCCATCGACCGTGACTACGTTTAGGGGCATCGTGGCTGGTAGGAGCGCTATGCGATGTTGCTTGATGAAGTCCACTCCTACAAAGTCTGCGTTACTGCCAGAGTCAATGGTAATAGGGACTTCCAGGGTGAGTCCATTGGGCAGCTGGAGCGATGCGGTGAGTTGTACCACTGGTTTGGGTGGGAGGGGGTCTGTGGGCTGTAAAATCTCTGGGGACTGCTTCACTGACTCGCCTGGCTGGGCCCCAGTGCCTCTGCCTCCAACCAGGCTTCGTCGTTTCCCTGTAGCTGTTCCCCCTGCTGAACTGCTCCTCTTACTGTTGCTGAGGCTGCAGTGTGCCTCTGGATCCTCTGGGGACACTCTTTGGCCATGTGTTGTGCACTGTCGCAGATATAGCACTTCCTGTTCCCTCTAGGAGCCTTCACCTTGACTGCTCCTGGTGTTTGGGCTCTGGTCGCTGTCTGATCCCTAGCACCACCTATCTCCATCGGCTCCTCTCCCCGCCCCAGGGGAGGCGTGGATTGCGCGCACCCTGTCTCTCTGGGTAGGAAGGGAGTTGTTCTGGCTGGTGTGCGCGCCATACCTCCCTCATTCCTGCTCCAAGGGCGTTCTTCCAGGCGCACGCCTATCGCCAGCGCTCTCTGGACGACTTCTGTGGTGCTGTTAGGTCTCTCCCCCCTCGCCAGCTCATCTTTCACGGACCCATTTAGTCCCTCCCAGAACAGATCCCTGACGGCAGCGGAGTCCTTTTCCCAGCCCAGCACATTTACTAACGCAAAAAAGCGGGAGTGATATTGTCTCACAGTGGCTTTGCCCTGCTTCAGTCCATGCATTTCCCTCCTGGCCACATCCACATCTACTGTTGATTTAAAACAATCGTCCATAGCCTTGATAAATGCCTTTGAATCTTGGAGGGCGGGATCATTTTCGCGCCATAAGTTGTGCAGCCACGATTTAGCTTCCCCATGCAGATGAGTTATTATGAAGCCTACTTTCTCCTCCTCATCTCTAAAGTCTCTCCGAAGCAAATTGAGCGCGAAAACTATGTCTGCTCTGAAGTTAGGATACTGCTGTAGGTTCCCGTCGAAGTGGGCTACGATGCTGCCCCCCCCTCTTCCCGAGGCCAACTCCCTCCGGCTTGCGTCCCGGCAGCCCCTCTTTGCCCACACTTTCCCACCTGGTCTGCAGATCCTGGCAGAGCGCTACTGCTTCTTCCTCTCTCTTTCTGGATGCTGCTACTTCTGCGTAAAGCGTCGTGACTGCTTCTTGCAGCTCTTTCACCTTCTCCTCTGTAGTCATCTTTGCCTATCTTCGTGAGCTCGCAAAACACCAAGTTTTGCCCCTCGCTGCGCCAACTCGCGCTGCGAGGGTTCAATTATGTGAGACGGAGCTTACTGTCAGAGCTGCCCGAGGTCCCAGCTCACAAAGGACCAAGCCAGTTCGTTGTTATATAAAACAGTCTTTATTGAAGCTCAATTTCACTTTCACAGCCGCGGCGCGCAGCTCTACGTCTCAAACTCTAGACCGCCGAAGCTTCGTCTGAATCTCCTCCCCCCAGACACCAGTTTAAGACTCTAGCCTTGCTCCACCTCTTCCTTTGCTCTTTCCTCCTTTGGTTCCGCCTGTCCGCTGGGGTCTTGCCCTTCCTAGACTCTTCTGACGCTGAGTCCCCTGAGTCTTCCCCCTGCCTCCGGCGGGCTTTAGGACCTGGTTCCCAATCCGGGTTTTCTGCTGTCCCGCGCGCCTGTACATTCGAACTGGGCGCACGCGCCCAGCCTGCCGCCTTCCTCCTGACCGTTACACTGCTCCTGTCACTGCTTCCCCCTTCGGGGAGGCTAGCTGGACCTGACGTCCCCTCCGTTCCCCCGCTCTCCGATAGAGGCATGGTCAGCCCTGACTCATCTTCTCTCTCTGCTGGAGGAGATGCTGGCCCTGACACATGGCACTCTCCCCCCCCCCCCACTGCGCTCTGGTGGGGAAGCTGGTCCTGATCTCCCACTGCTGCTTTGGGAGTCTCCGCTGGCCCCTTGCTTCTGTTGCGTCTCCCCTGGGACCCCCCTTGCCCTGACCATAGGCGCTCCCTTCTTGGAATCTTCTGATTCGCTGGAGAGGCTCATGGAATCTCTCGGGTCACTGTCATTCTCCCCTCCACTGCCCTCAGATTCTTCCCCTTCGCTCTCCATTTCCTCTCTCCCCTGTGCCTCTGCTCCTGAGCCCCTGACATGAAGCAATATCATTAGAAGCTTAAAAAGCATGAAAAAAACCCCCAGGCACTAACCCTAACCCTGAACGTCCACCTATCCCCTGCCCTAGCCCTAACCCTAATCCTGACATTCTGGTCATCCATCTTGGGGATAACAATCTGGTGAGGTAAATTCAGTTGAGATCACTAAATATCTCCATCAGCTGTGCTTCCTCATCCCTGAGCTTATCATAGTTTGGTTTGGAATGTTGTAGAGGTGCTTATGGAGTGGGGGCAGCCTTCCTAAGAAGGTGGATGGGCAAGACACAAAGCTAATCATTCTACAACGATGTTTGTGTTTGAGAATGTGGGTGCTTATATCCCTCATGGCAGAATTATGTTCTGTGCCCAACAGTTGTATAGACCTGGTGGTATGCATCTTTCTGATTTGGGTTGTGACATCTTTCTGATTTGGGTTGGGTTCTTAAGGATCTGCAAAGAGCTCTGTTTGAGCACTTGTGTGTTTGTGGGTAGAGGTGAACAAGCACACCTGCCCAGACAATTTGATTTGGTTACATTGGTCGAATCTGACTAGTTTTGCCGATCCTCAAGTTGTTATATTTAATAAATACAACCTATTTATCCACTTTTGGTTGTCTTGACTCTTCCTCCTGATGTGCTAGGAACCACTCCGTTTGGGGGGCACTGCAAAACATGCGGTTTTTACTGCAAACATTTTGCCAGACTTTGGCCTTGATTTGGAGTGAATCAGGCGATGTTGGGTTTTGGGGTGACCTTATGACCCCTGTCACTTACTTGGTTTGTCGGGCAAAATGCTAAAAAAATTCTACAATGTCTGGCAAAATGCTACAAGACTTTTGCCAGACTTTGGCACCAGTTTGGAGTGAACCGGACAATGATGGGTTTTTGATATTAATTATGAACCCCGGTTTGATGTATCAATTACTCTGTTTATGGGGTGTTACAAAATGTGGGGGGTTTGCTGCAAAACTTTTACCAAACATTAGTTTTGATGGGATCCCAGATTTGGGGGTTTGTAGTTAAATGAAGCATTCTTTCAGTGCTGCTCGGGAAATGTGCAGTTTCCGTCAGATCAAACTAATACTACTGGATAAAATTATATGGTTGTTGATTATCAGACAGTTCTCCCATTTATCAAGGAAAACGTCTGTTATGGGTGGCTTTTGCTTGGTGTGTGTGACTGTTGACAGACAGATTTGAAAAGGAACACAGCTTCCTCTGTTTGTCTCGCAGTAACTTACTGGCCTTTTTGATTATGCAGTCGGCTCGCCCAACACTTCCAGTTGGATTCCGAGGACAGGAAATGATTCTGCTAAAGGCTTTCTGTGAATATACCGGTAATTCCAGTTGATTTGATTTAATGGTCACATAAAGGCACTTTCTTTGGTTATAAAATGATGTTGTGAGTCTTATAACTGAGCAGTCAATAAACTCCCTCCCCCACAGAAACGCTTGTCTTCTTCTTCTGCTTGGCATCCATACAGTACTTACATGTTTGTTTAAAGAAAGACTAACCCCACCCCGAACCCCACCTCCAGCTTTCATCTTATTATTCTAGTGACTAGTCAGTGTTCATAGCAACACTTGCTTTTGTTCCTAGACAAACTGCCCTGAAAGACAGTTACTATGAACTACATGTGTCTTCTTGATATATAAGGTTGTTGCTAGTTTCTGAAAAACACTTCTTTATCTTTCAACAAGAAATAAATGAATAGGAGGCTGCTCTAAGGAAGAAGTGTGATTGCATCTGGAATATCAGACTCTCTGTATTTTTATTTATTTACTTGATTTAGGGGTGGCCACTTCACCCCCTGGCTATGCCCATGTCCCCAACTAACTGAGCTTCTTGGGATCATCCTGCCATGCTGTGAGCTACTACATTATCCTGCACTTTACAGAACCTTCCTTAAAGAATAAAAAACTGAGGCAAATTTCCAGTCTAAACAGGCTACACAAAAAGAAACAGCAGCGATTCTTTATGTTTGACTTGTGCTTGAGCGCCTGATATCTCAGAAAATCAACATCAGTGTTGGGGTGGGTGGGTCAGGGCATTTCCAAAATGTTATGATAGATGGAGCCATGGATGTGGCCAAGGGGGGCCAACTAAATAAAAATACATAGCTAACTGAGGTTCTGACCCCCTAACAAAAGGCCTGCCTCCACTAACAAAAATCCTGGCTACGCCCATGGATGAAGCCAACTACAGTAACTCTGGTTTTGTCCCCACCCAGAAGTGTAGCATGTGTGGGCCTTGGGGGCACAAATTTGTGTCAGGGGCACAAACAGGTGCCCCCACAGCAGGCTCCCTCATTGGTGCCTGGCTCCACGTGAGAAGGAGCTGACCTAAGCTGCAGTGCTTCTGCTGGCCACAGCTCTGTCCTTAGGTTAGGCCTGACCCAGGGAAGAGAGCAGGAGGGTGGGTGGCTGCAGTGCACCTCGCTCCCAGTCACAGCAGCAGCTCCGCCTCCGGGTCGCGTCTGACCTGGCGCACTCAAGGAGCCTGAGCAGCAGCTTCCCTGCCCCTCTCCTCCCCTGGACAGGGGCATGTGGGGCATGCCCCTCCCCCCTCGTTGAGTTCTGCAAAGGCAGCCCTGAGACTGAGGAGGAAGGAGCTCACTGCTCATGCCAACCCTAGAGAGGATGTAAGAAAGAAGCAGGCTGTTGGAGGACAGCCAAGAAACAATTGAGCTTGGTGGAGCAGTGCCCCAGTCCCCCTTAAGGACGAGCCTCCACTGACAGGGAGCAAGAAGGAATTTGAAATGGGGAACTACAATATTGGCATGGGAACTACAATAGCTCAATGTTGCAATTTGTCTACCCTACTTAATATTTACCATTAAGGAAAGTATAAAGTCATGGAGTAAATCCTTTCAGGTTGTTGATGTGAAGCAGCAGACCTCAATCTGATACTGCAAATGTTATAGAATTATTGAATATTCAGAAGTATACCTCTCCACCACTCCTTAGTCAGGCTAGTTTTGGGCATTTATGGCAAGATTATCCCAAGTGGAAAGGAATAATGTATTTTCACTGTTATGTATTCAGTGGTCTGTCTTTGCTTCCCATTGTCTCAGGAATTGGGTAATTACCATCTCAAAGGAATGGCCAGACTACCAGGAAAGGCAATCAGATAAGGCATTATCAGATAACCTGGCAGACAGGAAAAACAACATTCAAATTTCTATTGTAGAAATTTTCCTTTTCTGTGATGTAGGTATGATGTTTGTGGGGGTGGTCTTGAGCTCCAGGGCAGGGAATTTCAAAATGGCAAGCACACATTGTTTGCGGTCCTCCTCCTCTCTCCTGCGTGTGGGTGGAGCACCCTGTTGCAACAGTTTAATAAAGATCAGGCTTACTAGCTGCTTTGCTTCTCAATATTCTCTGGTTGGCCTCTGTTATTTTCTCCTACCGATGGAGAACCTACAAGGTTCTCCAATACATAAAGGAATAAGGGCAGATTTTGTTTACAACAACACAAAGCCATCTGAAACTGTCAAATAAACTGCAAGAGCAGCAATGGAAAATTGCTTTCACACACTAAAAGTTCCCTGCAACTAGAAAGCCAGCAAAGCAGGGGAAAGGCTAGCTTTTTTAATTGACAAGTACCTTCTCTATGATGTGCTAGGCTTTGGTTTTTACGCATAGAAGTGTTATTCCTCACCTGTAGCTTGAGGTAGTATGGTCCATTTGGCCACCTCATTCTGCTGCATATGGAGAGTGCTGGAATTTTTAATTCTTAAGGAAACATTGTGTCTATTTTTCCCACATGAGATGTTTCTTTACTTATATCAATAATGTTATGAAAGACTTGTAGCATGCTTCAAGCTGATTAGCACTTGGTGGCTGTGAAGCTTTAAATACAAAACAGACACATAGTGAAAAGATTTCTACACACTGAATTTTTTATTTATTTCACAGAGCAATTGCTTTCAGCTTTGCAGAGGAGCCCGTAGTATCCAAACTACAGTACTTCCGTGAGAGCTGTGAAGCAGAGCTCCCTCCACTGGCTCTGCAGTGACAGGACAGCTCCCTCGGGCCTCCTCTCCCCACAACTGTTATCTGGGGCAGCCATCAGTGGGAGAGCTTTGCTGGAGGTCCAGCTCCTGAACTGTGCCAGCTGGTCAACATAGGAACAACTGTTTAGTGATTTGTGACTGAGATTTGATATTCCTCTTCCCTCCCTGCCCCCTTTGCCTGTGGGTAGGGACCATCTTGCTTTGATTGCATTTAAGTTGTCTGGTGGCCTTGTTGGCTGAACAGCGAGGCACAAATGTTCCAAATAAATAAATCTCTATACACAGTTGTCAGGGTTGCTTCAAGATCCTAGCTCACAGAGGATCACGCTAGCCAACGGTCATTAAGTAAAAGTCTTTATTGAGTTACAGTTTCCATTCTCAAGCTGCTGCGTGCAACCCTACGTCTAGTAGCTAGATCGGCGAAGCTCCGTCTGAATCTCCGCCCCTCGTACACCAACTTAATATCCTAGCCCTGCTCCACCTTTTCCGCCTGACTGTTCTTCTCTGGGTCCCTCTGCCCCCCTGGGTCTCTTCCTTCCGGGATTCTTCGGACGCTGACCCCCCGGACTCTCCTGTCTCCTTGCGCCGGGCTTTAGGACCCGGCTCTCTTTCCGGGCTGCCTACTGCGCCTCCTTCCTGTGCATTTGAACTTGGCGCGCGCGCCCAACCTTCCACCTTCCGTCTAACCGTTTCTTCGCTCCCAGATGGAGGTGTGGCCACCCCTGACTCGTGCCCTCCCTCCTGCTGTGAGCTGCCAGCGCTTGCCCCCTGGCTCCTTTCCTCTTCCCTGCTCTCTGGCGGTGACGCTGGACCCGATCTCCAACTGCTCTCCTCTGATTCCCCTCTGGCTCTATCTCCCTGGGGTGCCCCCCTAAACTCCCCCCTTGCCTTGGCCACTGGTGCTCCTTTCTGTGAATCCTCCGACTCACTGGAGAGACTCGGAGATCTCGGGTCGTCGTCATCGCTCATCCTTTCTTCTGCCTCCTCCCCTTCGCTCTCTGTTTCCTCCCTTGCCCTTGCCTCTGCTCCTGAACCCCTGACATCCATCCCCCCCTCGAAGCCCCCCACTCCCCCTTCCCCTCCTTCCGGTGCTGGAGCTGGGTGCTGCTGCGTCAAGGAGACGAATGTCGGGTACCGTTCGGTTCCCGTAGCGGGCCTCCCTCCGAAGTCTTCCGGTTCTTCCTCCCTTCTCTCGTCGACGACGGTCACCTCTGCTTCCATCTCTGTGCCGCCGTGCTCGAAACCTGGATCGTCCCCGAAAATGTCCATGTCCGTCTCTCCCTCGCTTCCTCCAGGCGGCGTTGCTCGGCCTGGACCTTCTTGCCACTTCCTGCGCCACTGTTCCTCTGGTTTGTCGTCCCACCAATACGAGGGTTCTGAGGCAGATCCCGAGGGCGACCCCTCCGGGGAACGGACGTCTCGTATCGGGTCCTCGTCAGAGTCGAACCCCCGGAACGTGCTGCCCGAAAGCGTGGGTGTGAAAAGCCAGTCGTCGAAAAAGTCTGCTGGCATCGGTCTATGTGGGAAGAGGGCATGAAACTCGTCTTTGAGCAGAGGTTCGTCCAAGGCGTAGTCCGGCACCCAACTGTTCGCACTGGCCGGGGTGCCCTCCCTGGCGAGAAAGTATTCTACCCCTTCTTCCCCCCATCTGGAATCCAAAATCTCTGTGACTTCGTTGATGCGCTCCTTCTGTGGCACTCCTGCGTGCCCTGTTCTGTCTCTGGCCGGACTCTGCGCCGTTCCGGGTTCCTGAAACCTGTGCGGTGCCTTGTAGGGCGTGAGCACCGATCTGTGGAATACCGGATGCATTCTGGAACCCTCCGGAAGCGCCAGCCTGAAGGCCACCGGGTTGACCTGCTCTTCGACTTGATAGGGCCCCAGTTGCTTATGCCCTAGTTTCTTCTTGGCCAACGACCTGGCCGGCACTGCGTGGGCTGCTAACCAGACCCAGTCCCCCACGTGTAGCTCTTCGCCAACCCTTCTGCGTTTGTCCGCTTGTACCTTGTATGCGTGCTTGGCCAGCTCCAGGTGGCGCCTCAGCTGATCGTGGACTTCCTGCAGTTCCGACGCGAACGCATCTGCCGTCTGCGGCTCCCCCTTCCCCCAGCCTTTCCAGTCCCGGGAAGGTTCTGGGGTGCCTCCCGTTGTTGGCGAAGAACGGTGTGACCCCCGTGGACACGTGCTTCGTGTTGTTGTAAGCGAACTCGGCGAGCGGCAGGTAATCCACCCACGTCGCAGGCTGTTGATTTGCATAGCACCTCAAGTACTGCTGCATGATGGCATTGACCCGTTCTGCTTGCCCGTTGGTTTGCGGGTGTCTCGCCGACGCCAGGTTGATCTTGACGTTCAGGAAGCCCATCAGCCGCTGCCAGAAATTTGAGATGAACTGCCGCCCCCGGTCGGACAGAATAGACCGTGGCAGACCGTGAACCTTGAACACGTGGTCTATGAACAGTTTGGCGGTTTGTTCCGCCGTGGCCACCTTCGCACACGGAATGAAATGTGCCATCTTGGAGAACAAGTCCACCACCACCAGCACTGCCGTCTTGCCCCTCGAGCTGGGCAGATCCGTGACAAAGTCCAGGGCCACCCTCTCCCAAGGTTCGGCCGGAGTTTGCAGCGGTTCCAACAGTCCGGCCGGCGGTCTAAGCACTGGCTTCGCCCTCTGGCAGGTGTCACACCTCGCCACGTAGTCCGCGACCTCCCTTCTCATTCCAGGCCACCAGAAATCCCTGGCTACTAGTTCCACCGTCTTCTCCTTGCCGAAGTGCCCTGCAGTGGGCGCGTCGTGCAGCTGCTGCAGCACCTTGGCGCGAAGTTCGTCTCCCGGCACGTAGATGGCCCCTTTACGGATGAGCAATCCATCTCTTAGCTGGAAACCGTCGGCCGCTGCTTTGCCCCTTTGCACCTCTGAGATCTTTGCTTGCGCGAAGGAGTCCCCTTGCAACGCTCGTCGCACCCCCTCCAGATCCACGGTTGCCGCGGCGCACGCCCACACTGTTGGTGCGAAGATGTGCATGGCGGCCGCTGGCGTTGCTTCCTCCAGATACTGTGGCTTGCGGGAGAGAGCGTCCGCCATGATGTTGGTGTCCCCCGGGACATACTCTATTCGGAAGTCGAAGTTCGCAAAGAACTCAGCCCAACGTATCTGCCTCTGGTTCAGGAACTGTGCCGTGCGCCAGTGCTCTAGGTTCTTGTGGTCCGTGCAAACCTGCACCGTGTGCTTGGCGCCGATCAGAAAGTGCCTCCACGCCTTGAACGCTGCATGAATGGCCAGCAACTCCCTGTCCCATATGGTGTAGTTCTGCTCGGACTTGCTGAGCTTCCTGGAGTAAAACGCTCCCGGTCGCCACACCCCCTGCGGGTCTTTCTGCAGCAGGACCGCCCCCACGGCTCTGTCCGAGGCGTCAGTCTCCACCCTCATCGGCTTGCTGGGGTTGACATGAAGCAGCTGCTCTTCCGACGCGAAGAGACGCTTGAGTGCCTGAAAGGACTGTTCCGCCTGCTCTGTCCAAATGAACTTCTTTTTCTTGGAGCTAAGCGTGTCAGTGATGGCCGCCGTCTGCATAGCGAAGCCCTTGATAAACTTGCGATAGAAGTTCGCAAAGCCGACAAACCGTTGGACCTCCTTCCGGTTGCGCGGGCTCTTCCAATCCAACACCGCTCGAACCTTGGCGCTGTCCATGGCGAGCCCCTTGTCAGACAGCTTGTAGCCCAGAAAATCCACCTCCGTCACGTCAAATTGGCACTTCTCCAGCTTGGCGTAGAGCCTATGGTGCTTCAGCCTGTTCAGTACTTCCTTGACGTGTTTGTCATGCTCCTGTTGCGACTCCGAAAAGATCAGGATGTCATCTAAGAAACAGACGCACGTCTTGTAGAGAAGTCCCGCCAACACGTGATGCATGAATGCTTGAAAAACGTGGGAGCCATTTTGCAATCCAAAAGGCATAACTCTATATTCGTAGGTCCCCAGTGGCGTGAACATGGCTGTTTTCCACTCGTCTCCCTCCCGCATGCGAATGAGGTTGTACGCACCTCGCAGATCCAATTTGGTGAACACTCTGCCCTTCCGCACCTTTGCGAGGAGGTCGTCAATTCGGGGCATGGGGAAGTCCGACGGCTTAGTCACACTGTTCAAGGTCCTGTAATCCACTACGAGCCTCTTTTGGGCGTATCCCGCTTCTTAACGAAGAACACCGGGCTGCCTCCCACCGCCTTGGACTCTCGGATGAAACCGCGCTCCAAATTATGATCTATGAACTCCTTGAGTTCTTGCAGCTCGTCCTCTGACATGGAATACAGTCTCCCCTTAGGCAGCGCCGCCCCTGGCAGCAGGTCAATCTTGCAGTCATATGGCCTGTGAGGGGGTAGCCTGTCTGCCTCCTTCTCGCAGAAAACTTCCAAAAATTCTGCGTACTTGTGGGGAATCGCTTGCAGCGTGCCTAGCAGTAGCTGTGACTCCTCTTCCTCTCCTTCCTGCCTGGGCACGATGCAGTGTTCAGCACAAAAGGAAGAGCCGAAGGTCAGCTGCCTCTGGTACCAAGCCAGCGTTGGGCTGTGTTTGTCCAGCCAACTCATGCCCAACACAATGGGCGTGTCCGACAATTGAGTGACGTTGAAGCTGATGACTTCTTGGTGATTCCCAAGTCGCATCACCATCGGTGGCGTCTGCTGCACCACTTGCCCTCCTAGCAGCTCCCTGCCATCCACCGTGACCACCTGCAGAGGCAGTGTGGCCGGCAGCAACTGTATAGCATGCTGGTTGACGAAGTCCTGCCCCATAAAGTCCGCATTGCTGCCTGAGTCAATGGTGATTGGCACGTCCATGGTGATGCCATTGGGCAGCTGGAGCGACGCGGTGAGCCTCACCACTGGTTTGGGCGGGAGGGGGTTCACGGGCTGTAAAATCTCTGGGGACTGCATCATTAATACGTCTGGCTGGGCCCCAGTGCCTCTTCCTCCAGCCAGACAGCATCGTTTCCCTGCTGTGGTTCTCCTTGCTGCGTTGCTGCAGTCGCCATTGCTGAGGCTGCAGTGAGCTTGTGGAGCCTCTGGGGACACTCTTTCGCCATATGCCCTGGCTCCTCACAGACGTAACACTTCCTGTTCCCTCTAGGAGGCTTCGCTTTCACTGCTGCTGGTGCTAGGGCTCTGGTTGCTGACTGAGCCCTGGCACCTCCAACCTCCATCGGTTCAGCTCCTCCCCCTGGCGGAGGCGTGGATTGCGTACGTGCTGCTTCTCTGGGAAAGAAGGAGGAGCCCCTGGCTGGTTCGCGCCCTCCACGCCCTTCGTCCCTGCTCCACGGACGTCCTTCCAGCCGTACCCCCACTGCCAGCGCCCTCTGCACGACCTCCTGGGTGGTCCGGGGTCTCTCCCCCCTCGCAATCTCATCTTTTACAGAGCTGTTTAGTCCCTCCCAGAAAAGGTCTCTTACAGGGGTCGCATCTCTGTCCCATTCTAGGGCACTGGCCAAGGCGAAAAAGCGGGCATGGTACTGCCGTACGCTGGCCCTTCCCTGCTTCAGTCCATGAATCTGTTGCCGAGCAAGATCCACGTCAATGCTTGATAAAAAACACGCATCCATCGCTTTAATAAAGGCATTCGCATTTTGGAGCGCCGGATCGTTATCCCTCCATAAATTGCGCAGCCATGCTCTGGCATCCCCATGCAAATAAGACATGATGAACCCCACTTTCTCTTGCTCATCTCTAAAATCTTTACTCAGCAGTTGCAGTGCACACAGTACGTCTGCTTTAAAATTGGGATACTGTTGCAGGTTCCCATCGAAGTGAGAGACCAGACCGCCTGTGCGTCTCCCCAACCCAATCCCCTCTGGTTTGGGTGTCTGTTGCCCTTGCTTCGTAAGCACTTCCAACCTGACCTGGAGATCCCTGTAGGCGGCAGCTGCGTCCTCCTCTCTCTTCCTGGATGCGAGAGCCTCGGCATTCAGCTGTGACACTGCTTCTCTGAGTTCCGCTATCTGCTGTTCAGCCGTCATGTCGGCTGCCGTTCGTGAGCTCACTAGTAGGCACCTGCTTCTCTCCTCTCCTCGAGGCTGTAGATGCCCACAATACAGGAGACGGAGCTTACTGTCAGGGTTGCTTCAAGATCCTAGCTCACAGAGGATCACGCTAGCCAACGGTCATTAAGTAAAAGTCTTTATTGAGTTACAGTTTCCATTCTCAAGCTGCTGCGTGCAACCCTACGTCTAGTAGCTAGATCGGCGAAGCTCCGTCTGAATCTCCGCCCCTCGTACACCAACTTAATATCCTAGCCCTGCTCCACCTTTTCCGCCTGACTGTTCTTCTCTGGGTCCCTCTGCCCCCCTGGGTCTCTTCCTTCCGGGATTCTTCGGACGCTGACCCCCCGGACTCTCCTGTCTCCTTGCGCCGGGCTTTAGGACCCGGCTCTCTTTCCGGGCTGCCTACTGCGCCTCCTTCCTGTGCATTTGAACTTGGCGCGCGCGCCCAACCTTCCACCTTCCGTCTAACCGTTTCTTCGCTCCCAGATGGAGGTGTGGCCACCCCTGACTCGTGCCCTCCCTCCTGCTGTGAGCTGCCAGCGCTTGCCCCCTGGCTCCTTTCCTCTTCCCTGCTCTCTGGCGGTGACGCTGGACCCGATCTCCAACTGCTCTCCTCTGATTCCCCTCTGGCTCTATCTCCCTGGGGTGCCCCCCTAAACTCCCCCCTTGCCTTGGCCACTGGTGCTCCTTTCTGTGAATCCTCCGACTCACTGGAGAGACTCGGAGATCTCGGGTCGTCGTCATCGCTCATCCTTTCTTCTGCCTCCTCCCCTTCGCTCTCTGTTTCCTCCCTTGCCCTTGCCTCTGCTCCTGAACCCCTGACAACAGTATAGAAAATTAGTGATCTTTGTAATGTGTGATTTTGTAGTACTACTTTGTAGTAGGGTGGCCAGATACCACATAGTATTTGAGCAAGAACAGAAGACCAAATAAGTGAATAAGGCTAAAACCGGAGTGGGGGGTTGGGGGTGCAAATGTGATTTACAAATCATAGAATCATAGAGTTGGAAGAGACCACAAGGGCCATCGAGTCCAACCCCCTGCCAAGCAGGAAACACCATCAGAGCACTCCTGACATATGGTTGTCAAGCCTCTGCTTAAAGACCTCCAAAGAAGGAGACTCCACCACACTCCTTGGCAGCAAATTCCACTGTCGAACAGCTCTTACTGTCAGGAAGTTCTTCCTAATGTTTAGGTGGAATCTTCTTTCTTGTAGTTTGAATCCATTGCTCCGTGTCTGCTTCTCTGGAGC
The DNA here is from genome assembly GCF_964188315.1 of Podarcis muralis. Taxonomy (NCBI): domain Eukaryota; kingdom Metazoa; phylum Chordata; class Lepidosauria; order Squamata; family Lacertidae; genus Podarcis; species Podarcis muralis. Next base: position 48,221 of record NC_135664.1, on the reverse strand, counting down.
AGCAGAAAACAACCTTTCTCCCTCCTCTATATGACATCCTTTTATATATTTGAACCGTTCAAATATAATATATAATATATAATAGCCGTTCCTATATGACATCCTTTTATATATTTGAACCGTTCAAATATAATATATAATATATAATAGCCGTTCCTCATAAGGCATTGTTTCCAGGCCTTTGACCATTTCGGTTGCCCTCCTCTGGACACGTTCCAGTTTGTCAGTGTCCTTCTTGAACTGTGGTGCCCAGAACTGGACACAGTACTCCAGGTAAGGTCTGACCAGAGCAGAATACAGTGGCACTATTACTTCCCTTGATCTAGATGCTATACTCCTATTGATGCAGCCCAGAATTGCATTGGCTTTTTTAGCTGCCGCGTCACACTGTTGGCTCATGTCAAGTTTGTGGTCAACCAAGACTCCTAGATCCTTTTCACATGTACTGCTCTCAAGCCAGGTGTCCCCCATCTTGTATTTGTGCCTCTCATTTTTTTTTGCCCAAGTGCAATACTTTACATTTCTCCCTGTTAAAGTTCATCTTGTTTGTTTTGGCCCAGTTCTCTAATCTGTCAAGGTCGTTTTGAAGTGTGATCCTGTCCTCTGGGGTGTTGGCCACCCCTCCCAGTTTGGTGTCATCTGCAAATTTGATCAGGATGCCCTTGAGTCCATCATCCAAGTCGTTGATAAAGATATTGAATAAGACCGGGCCCAAGACAGAACCCTGTGGCACCCCACTAGTCACTCTTCTCCAGGATGAAGAGAAACCATTGATGAGCGCCCTTTGGGTTCGTTCGGTCAGTCAGCCAGTTACAAATCTACTGAGTGGTAGCATAGTCAAGACCGCATTTTACCAGCTTCTCTACAAGAATATCATGGGGCACCTTGTCGAATGCCTTGCGTCAAGGCATCAAGGTAGGCTACATCCACTGCGTTCCCTTCATCTACCAGGCTTGTAATTCTGTCAAAAAACGAGATCAGGTTAGTCTGACATGACTTATTTTTCAGAAATCCATGCTGACTATTGGTGATCACAGCATTCCTTTCTAGGTGCTCACAGACTGTTTGCTTAATGATCTGCTCCCGAATCTTCCCTGGTATTGATGTCAGACTGACTGGGTGATAATTATTTGGGTCCTCTCTTTTCCCCTTTTTGAAAATAGGGACAACATTTGCCCTCCTCCAGTCTGCTGGGACATCGCCTGTTCTCCAGGTATTCTCAAAGATGACTGCCAGTGGTTCTGAGATCACACCTGCCAGTTCTTTTAATACTCTTGGATGCAGTTCATCTGGCCCTGGAGACTTGAATACATCTAAACTAGTTATTCTGGGCTGTGTTTCCTCGGCTGAATCATTTGCTCCAAATTCTTCAGGTCGGGCATTGTTTTCTTTATCGGAGAAGATTGAGGCAAAGAAGGCATTGAGGAGTTCAGCCCTTTCTGTGTCCCCTGTTTGCATTTCACCATCTTCTCCTCTGAGTGACCCCACTGTTTCTTTGTTCTTCCTTTTGCTACGGACATACCCATAATAGCCTTTTAACCTCTCTAGCAAGCCTGAGTTCATTCTGTGCTTTAGCTTTTCTGACTTTCTGTCTACATGTGCTGGCTATTTGTTTGAATTCCTCTTTGGTCGTTTGCCCCTTTTCCATTTTTTGTACACATCCTTTTTTAATCTTAACTCAGTTAAAAGTTCTTTAGATAGCCACCCTGGCTTCTTTAGGCACCTTCCATGTTTCCGTCTCATTGGTATTGCCTGAAGTTGTGCTTTTACTATCTCCCTCTTAACAGACTCCCAGCCATCATGAACTCCCTTTCCTTTTAGTATTACAGTCCATGGGATCTCACCCAGCACTTCCCTAAGTTTTATGAAGTCGGCTTTCTTAAAGTCAAGAAATTGAGTCCTAGTATGCTTGGCTCCTCCTTTCCGCTGTATAGTAAACTTCAGAAGAGCATGATCACTCGTGCCTAATGATCCTTCCACTTCTACCCCACTAACCAGGTCATCAACATTGGTTAGGACCAGATCTAAAATGGCTGTTCCTCTTGTTGCTTCTCCCACTTTCTGGACAATGAAGTTGTCTGCAAGGCCAGTGAGGAATCTGTTTGACCGTATGCTCTTGGCTGAGTTTGACATCCAACAAATATCCGGGTAATTGAAGTCCCCCATTACTACTATCTCCCTTCCTTTTGCATGCTTGGCCATCTGTTCCAGGAAGGCATCATCTATGTCCTCCGTTTGGCTTGGGGATCTATAGTAAACTCCCACAATGAGGTCTCTGTTATAGAAATAGATTGTATCCCTCCATTATTACATTCCAATCGTGGGACTTATCCCACCAGGTTTCAGTGATTCCTATTATGTCATATTTAGTTTGCTGTACCAAGAGCTCAAGCTCATCTTGTTTATTTCCCATGCTTTGCGCATTAGTGTACAGACATTGAAGTCCATTAATCATTCCCCCGTGTCTCTTATTTAAGGATTTTTTCCTCCCACCACTAGGTCTGCGTGCTGTTTGCTCCATTTGGTCTATGACATTTGGATGATCATCTTCATCAATTGATAGACTCCTACCTTCAGGAGCACTGTCTCCCTCCCCCACATTAGTCAGTTTAAAGCCCTCCTGATGAGGTTTCTGAGATTTTTGGCAAAAACATTCCTCCCAACCGTTGTGAGGTGCAGCCCATCGCTTGCCAGAAGTCCATCTTCAAGAAACTGCAGTCCGTGATCTAAGAATCCAAACCGTTCCTGTTTACACCATTTGCGAAGCCAGCTGTTCACTTCCACTATTTTTCCCTCTCTCCCTGGGCCACGTCGTTCAACTGGGAGGACAGATGAGATGACAATTTGTGCATTTAATTGCTTCAATTTCCTGCTCAGAGCCTTGTAGTCTCTTTTGATCTTCTGGAGGCTATTGCTTGCAGTGTCATTGGCTCCCACATGAACCATGAGGAAGAGGTATTTGTCAGTGGGTTTTATGATTCCTTGCAGTCGTTCAGTTACATCTTGGATCTTAGCCCCAGGGAGACAGCACACCTCCTAAGACATCTTGTCAGGCCCACGGACCACTGCTTCTGTTCCCCTCAGTAGGGAATCCCCTATCACCACTACACGCCTCCTCTTAGGTTTAGTCGGGGTTCTTGCGTGAGCTGTTCGTTCCAAGGTCGCCTGCACATTCCCGGAGGACTGACTTTGCTGCTCGTCTTTGAGAGATCCTCAAATGGAGTCTGTTCTTCGTCTTCCATGCTAGGGGAGAGGACTTCAAAGCGATTGTGTATTTCTAAACAATCAGAGCGAACCCTGGGCCTCCTACTTCTTTGAGTCACGTTTCTCCATATATCTGGCACCTGTGTTGGTGAACTAGCCTCCTTCTCAGGGGTGTCCCCTGTCTCCTCCTTGGTGGAGACGGTGTTCTCTGTTGCTTCCAAGAAGAGCTGCAGCTCTCTAATTCTTTGGAGCGTAGCTACATGTTCCTCCAGTTGCTGGACTTTGTCTTCTAAGAGGGCAATCAACATACAATTGCTGCAGGTAAAGCTGCCTGCAACCTTTGGCAAGATGGCAAACATTGTGCAGGAACCGCAGGCGACTGCAGCTGTTCCCTCACCCTCCATCTTGAAAACGTGTCGTTGGGGGTGGCTACAGTGGTCCTCCATCTTAAAAAGCGTGAAGACAGGACAAATAACCCCCCCCAAAAAAACCTAGGTCTCCCCCAACAAACGTTTGAGACTAGCTCCCCTAAATCTAAAAGATGGATCAAACTGCGTGCACCGCCAGGCGCACGCCGCTGCCCTGCAAGCTCTCATAAGCTCCTCCCACAGCTAATCACCTGACTCAACAGAAACCCTGCCCCCTCTGACCTTTGCACAGGGAGAGCAGCTAATCAGCCACAAACACACACACAAGAAAACCCTTATGTGCTATAAGAAATTATGTGCTATAAGAAACCAAGAAACCTCCTGCTGGGTCAGACCAAAAGCCAAGAGCCTTTCTTCCTCCAGTACCCAATCAGATGCCTCCAGGAAAGCCAGCAACAGCCCTCCCCAATTGTTGCTCCCCAGCAACTAGAATTCAGAGACATACTGCCTTTGTACAAGGATCTATCACTTCTCCTTTGGGCAGACCACTCCTCCATGATTTTGTCTGATTCCTCTATAAGCCAGTGACCATGAGCACATCCTGTGGCTTTTTAGTACCATGCATTCATTATGCATAGCATGAATAAATACTTTGTCCTATTCTGCTGCCCACTTATTCCAATCCAAATTGTACATTTTAAAAACTTCTCTATAAGTTAAGAATGCACATGATTTGCAGTGCATGTTTACTCAGGAGTAAAACTTAAGTTTAGTAGGACTTGCCTAGGAGTGTATATAAGACGACAGCCATATTCTGCTTTTGTTGGTCATGGGGAAATGCACTGAACTATTGATTCTATATGGATGCTTCAGTTGCGAATCCTGCACTGCACTACATGACCCTTGGGGTGCCTTCCAACTCTATGATTCTATGAGTCCCTCCCCATGGTTGCTGACCCACTTTCTGGTGCCTGAGATTTCATCAGTTATTTTGCACACACTTTGAAGGCTCTTCTTTTACTAGAATCTTTTTGTTGAAATGAAACCTGAGGTTACCCAGATGCTGAATTCTACATCCACCCTCTAAATTTTGATGGCTTTTCCTTCACTTGCCCCACCTAAGTCACGCTTGGTCCCAGACAAAAACAAAACTTTATGGTCCAATACTGTGGTGAAATTTATCAGTGTGAATTGTTTTCTTCATTTTTTGGGAACAGATGTGGTGAAGCAGTGGGGGGAAATAAGTGCCTGCTTACTGCTGACCAAAGGGAATATCAACAAGAATTGAAAAAGAACTACAAGAAGTTGAAAGAGAACCTCAGACCAATGATTGAGAGGAAGATCCCAGAGCTGTGTAAACCTATTGTGAAAGTTAACAGTATTTCAAGGTATAAGAATAGCCCTTTCCCCCACATGCCCAATAAGCATAGCAAAATACAACATAGGATGGGGGGAAGCAATATGGTTCACTCCAGATGATCAGCCTCAGTTATCATGGCCAATGGTCATTTTCTTATTTATTTTAGGGGCTTATTCTAGTTTTAGGAAATATGAAAATCTGCCTCCACAGAACAGTTAAGAGCAGCTTCATGAAAAGGAGCTATCTACTTGCAGTGGATCAAATACTAGAGGATATGCAAATGTTGTTTGAAGTCGAAAGATTTCCCTTCTTTCTGTACTCAACAATCACATCTTCTAAGGGAGGGGATATTGAAACTACTTGCAGAAAAACTGATATTTTATTATAAATTGACATGGATATTTGCACGCACAGAGAAAACAGCTTTGTGTTTTCTCTAAATTCTAAAGGCCAGTTCACAATATTGCATTGTCAACACAATGTTCCCTCTATGTATGTATGTATGTGTCAGGGGTTCAGGAGCAGAGGGACAGGAAAGGGAGGAAGTAGAGACCGAGGGAGAGGAATCTGAGGGAGAAGTCAGCGAGGGTAGCCATCCGAGGTCTCTAAGTCTCTCCAGTGAATCAGAGGATTCACAGAAAGGGGCCCCAGTGGTCAGAGCCAGGGGGTTGCCAGAGGGAACACCCCAGGAAGGAGGGGCCAGAGGGGACTCAGAGAGCAGCAGCTGGAAATCGGGACCAGCTTCCCCACCGGAGAGCAGTAAGGGGGAGGAGTCCCAAACATCGGCAGCAGGCAGCCTTCCGTCAGCGGAAGGACAGGAGTCAGGGTTAGCCACGCCTGCATCAGAGAGCGAGGTAACGGTCAAAAGGAAGGTCAGGGGCAGCGCGCGCGCGCCAAGTTCAAATGTACAGGAGGGGGGCGCAATGGGCAGTCCGGAGAGAGAGCCGGGTCCCAAAGCCCGCCGGAGAGAAGGGGAGGAGTCCGAAGGGTCCGCTTCCGAGGCGTCCAGGAAGGAAGGCACCCAGGGGGGTAGTAGGACCCAGAGGAGGAAGGAGAAACGTAGAAGGTGGAGTAAGGCTAGAGTCTTAAGCTGGTGTACAGGGGGCGGAGACTCAGACGAGGCTTCGCTGGTCTAGGGTCTAGACGTAGAGACGCACGCTAGTGCTTGAAAATGGAAACTAAATGTCAATAAAGACTTTTGTACAGTTCTAATGGCTAGCGTTGGTCTTCTGTGAGCTGAGACCGGGAGGCAGTCTCTGACAGTATGTATGGGTATCTATGAAACTTCATCTGTGGATGTTTGACCATACCAAGCTCAAGGAAATGTTCCTGAATGCAACCCAAAGCCCCTTCTGCGCAATCATGAATTTGCATCAATGTTACATATAAGCACATTCACCAAGCAGCAGACACGAACAGTTAACCAAAACAAATCAACCCATTTTTTAAGCACATTTCTATTGCATTTATTGTGATAAGAAACTTACAGACATTTGTATCTAGATTCCAACTTATATAAAATTATTGTTGTTTGAATGGGAATAATCTTATTGCTTGATGGAAAGTACTGCAATGGATCTGGTAATAACTTTTCTCATGGAAGTGGATGCCATTATGCTTTTTAACAAGTAAGATAAATTTGCAGGAGGATAAAGCAATGCTCTGTAATATTTAAATCTCATTGGATGGAGGCCACACAGATGCAAAATGGAGACCACTCAAGTGAGAACAATAAAACTCCATTTACTGCAAAAGTTATATTTCTTCCTATGGGCCTCAGGGATTCATTCTCGTTACAGATAGGTAGCCGTGTTGGTCTGCCATAGTCAAAACAAAAAAAATTCTTTCCAGTAGCACCTTAAAGACAAACTAAGTTAGTTCTTGGTATGAGCTTTCGTGTGCATGCACACTTCTTCAGATACACTGAAACAGAAGTTGCCAGATCCTTCTATATAGTGAGAAGGTGGGGAGGGGTATTACTCAGAAGGGTGGTGGGAATGGGTGATTGGCAGATAGGGATTCATTCTAGTTAGAATATTTTATTATTGTAATTATAATTGTTATTTAAAAGTAGCACTATATTTCTTCTAATACTTGAAATACAGTGTTGGTTCCTGACTTTTATTTTTGCTTCATGTTGGGTGGGACTCATTTCCCTTCAGTTCAGTGTTCACGAGAGGCAAGGTAAAAACTTTGCAAATTTGTATACATAAATGTATATGGTAGGGACGCGGGTGGCGCTGTGGTCTAAGCCACTGAGCCTCTTGGGCTTGCTGATCAGAAGGTCAGTAATTCGAATCCCTGTGACAGGGTGAGCTCCCATTGCTATCGGGCACCTGCTCTCTCTCCAAACCTGGCTTTCCATCAACAAGGCCCCCAAGAATGGTGATGTTTGGATAAGGGGCCTTACGCACCACCGCTCGATCCAAGGCTTTCCTAGCCCTATTTGTGGCTATCGGGCACCTGCTCTCTCTCCAAACCTGGCTTTCCATCAACAAGGCCCAAAGAATGGTGATGTTTGGATAAGAGGTCAGCGCATTCCCCTCCGAGAAATCCAAGATATATTGATGTAGTAAAGGTGCAGCCTGAGACCGGAATTGATGGCGCGGACCCTGGCCCAATGCACAATGCTGTGCCCGCTTATCCAGATGCACGCCCTCATAGCTCCTGCACCCTAGGGTCCCCGTTAACGGCATGGTTTCTATCCCAGTGGACAGTGCAGGGCCTATAATCCCAAATGTGCACCACAACGTCACCTGAAAGCAAAAGAAGGTAACGAAGCCAGGTCAAGTATACTGTGAACAATCTCAAGGTCTTACAATATATCCCTTAAATGCATCAGACTTCCACTGCCCCCAAGTCCTTCATCCTTTCAGCTGAGAGTCCCAAATGCAGTGCTGTGGTGGCGGCCCCAATCCTAAAGGAGTTAGCCGCGAATTCAGCTGAGGATAAACCGCAGGCAGCCATCTCTCTTTGCATAATGCGCGTGGACTGGTGCCGTGCAAGGCGGGAGCCATCCAAATGTATAAGGAATGGACCTGAGACGGTTGGTCTCACGTGCATGAAATGTTTAGTGTCCTTTACCGCTGATCGGTTTTGGAACATTGGACATGCAGGACTAAATTGGATCTGGACAAGGTCATGTCTCTCAAACTAACCCCGGGCAGCGGATTCTGGTTGGCCCTTACAAACTACTTCGCCAATGCGCATAGCACCAAAGGCAATGGAGTATGCAGCTGAAAATAACCGGGCCTTGTCCTCGGACCAACAGTTACTTCTTATTTTATTTTATTTAAATTATTTTTATTTTATTTAATTATTTGGAATTGGCATAGAATGTCATAAGGGCCTTCTACCATCACTTTTAGGAGGCTGCAGCCTGCGCCAGCCCTACAACAACAACAACAACAATAATAATAGTAATAATAATAATAAGTTATTATTTGTACCCCGCCCATCTGGATGTGTTTCCCCAGCCACTCTGGGCGGCTTCCATAGAAATCAAACATACACTAAAATATCACACATTTTTTAAAAAAACCACAACTTCCCTGAACAGCAGCCCTACAGTGCCCTTCACACTAAGAAGTCCACGCCAGGGTCTATGGATTAAACAACCTTACAGAAAAAGGGAGATTGCCGCTGTCAGGGGTTCAGGAGCAGAGGGACAGGAGAGGGAGGAAGTAGAGACCGAGGGAGAGGAATCTGAGGGAGAAGTCAGCGAGGGTAGCCATCCGAGGTCTCTAAGTCTCTCCAGTGAATCAGAGGATTCACAGAAAGGGGCCCCAGTGGTCAGAGCCAGGGGGTTGCCAGAGGGAACACCCCAGGAAGGAGGGGCCAGAGGGGACTCAGAGAGCAGCAGCTGGAAATCGGGACCAACTTTCCCACCGGAGAGCAGTAAGGGGGAGGAGTCCCAAACATCGGCAGCAGGCAGCCTTCCGTCAGCGGAAGGACATGAGTCAGGGTTAGCCACGCCTGCATCAGAGAGCGAGGTAACGGTCAAAAGGAAGGTCAGGGGCAGCGCGCGCGCGCCAAGTTCAAATGTACAGGAGGGGGGGGGCAATGGGCAGTCCGGAGAGAGAGCCGGGTCCCAAAGCCCGCCGGAGAGAAGGGGAGGAGTCCGAAGGGTCCGCTTCCGAGGCATCCCGGAAAGAAGGCACCCAGGGGGGTAGTAGGACCCAGAGGAGGAAGGAGAAACGTAGAAGGTGGAGTAAGGCTAGAGTCTTAAGCTGGTGTACAGGGGGCGGAGACTCAGACGAGGCTTCGCTGGTCTAGGGTTTAGACGTAGAGACGCACGCTAGTGTTTGGAAATGGAAACTAAATGCCAATAAAGACTTCTGTACAGTTCTAATGGCTAGCGTTGGTCTTCTGTGAGCTGAGACCGGGAGGCAGTCTCTGACAGTAAGCCTCGTCTCACGTTATCATCGGTTTTCTTCGCCTCAAGCATCGCTAAGGAAGCGAGGCAGGGAGGGTGGAAGACTGGTGCCTTGCGAGCTCACAAGAGTCAGGCAAGATGACTACAGAACAGAAAATAGCTTCCCTGCAAGAAGCGGTGACGCTACTCAACGCTGAAATAATCGCATCCAGGAAGAGAGAGGAAGAAGCGGCAGCTGCATGCAGAGATCTTCAAGCCAGGTTGGAAGGGCTTGTAAAGCAGGGGATTCCAGCACCCAGGTCCGAGGGGATCGGTTTGGGGAAGAGAGGAGGCAGCATTGTATCTCATTTTGATGGGAATTTGCAGCAGTACCCCAATTTCAGAGCAGATGTGCTGTTTGCGCTGCAGCTGCTGGAAAGAGACTTTAGAGATGAGCGGGAAAAAGTGGGGTTTATTTTGTCTCATTTGCATGGGGACGCGAAATCATGGCTACGCAACCTGTGGAGAGATAAGGATCCAGCGCTCCAAAGCGCAGATGCGTTCATTAAGGCGATGGACTCCTGTTTCTTATCCAAAATAGACCTGGACATTGCCCGGAGGGACATATTTGGGCTAAGACAAGGGAAAGCCAGCGTAAGGCAGTATCATTCCCGGTTTTTTGCATTGGTCAACGCGCTGAATTGGGATAAGGATTCTCCGCCGGTTAGAGACCTTTTTTGGGAGGGTCTGAATGCACAGATCAAGGATGAGATGGCAAGGGGTGAGAGACCCACCACCACTCAGCAAGTGGTAGAAAGAGCGTTGTCTATTGGGGTGAGGCAGGAAGAACGTCCGTGGAGCAAAGAAGAAGGGCGTTGGGGACGTTCACCAGCGAGAGTGCCCTCCCTCTTGCCCAGAGAGGCAGCGCGTGCGCAGTCCACGCCTCCACAGGGAGGGGGCGAGGAGCAGATGGAGATTGGCGGTGCTAGGGCTCACTCAGCTACCAGAGCCTTAACGCCGGGAGCAGTAAAATCGAAGCTGCCTAGAAGGAACAGGAAGTGTTATATATGTGAGAGTGCAGAGCACATGGCGAAAGAGTGTCCACAGAGGAGTTTCAAGCACACTGCAGCTTCAGTGACAGTATTGGAAACAACTCAGCAGAGAGCACCACAGCAGGGAAACGACCAGGTCTGGCTGGAAGAGGAGGCACTGGGGCCCAGCCAGACGAGTCAGTGAGGAAGTCCCCAGAGATTTTGCAGCCCACAGACCCCCTCCCGCCCAAGCCAGTGGTGCAGCTAACCGCATCGCTTCAGCTGCCCAATGGACTCACCTTAGAAGTGCCTATTACAATTGACTCTGGCAGTAACGCAGATTTTATAGGATTGGAGTTCATTCAACAACACAACGTAGCATTACTGCCAGCCACACTGCCCCTGAAGGTTGTCACGGTGGATGGCAGGGAACTGCTAGGGGGGCAGGTGGTGCAGCAGACGCCGCCTATGGTGATGCAAATTGGGAATCACCGGGAAGTCATCAGTTTCAATGTCACCCAGCTGTCCGACACGCCTATAGTATTAGGCATGAGTTGGCTGCACAGGCACAGCCCAGCATTGGCGTGGTACCAGCGCCACCTGACTTTTGGCTCCTCCTACTGTGCAGAACACTGCATTATACCCAGCCCGGAAGGGGAAGAGGAGGACCCGCAGTTGCAGTTGGGCACGCTGCAAGCAGTACCCCACAAGTATGCGGAGTTTTTGGAGGTATTCTGCGAGAAGGAGGCGGACAAGCTACCCCCTCACAGACCCTATGATTGCAAGATTGACCTGCCGGGGGCGACGCTGCCAACTGGGAAACTGTACTCCATGTCTGAGGATGAACTGCAAGAACTCAGGGAGTTCATAGATCACAATTTGAAGCGTGGGTTCATCCGGGAGTCGAAAGCGGTGGGGGGCAGTCCCGTATTCTTTGTGAAGAAGCGGGATACGCCCCAAAAAAGACTGGTGGTGGACTTCAGAATCTTGAATTCGAAAACCAAGCCCTCAGCTTTCCCCATGCCCAAGATAGACGACTTGCTCGCGACGGTGCGGAAAGGACGCGTTTTCACCAAGCTGGATCTACGTGGCGCGTACAACTTGATTCGCATGCGCAACGGAGACGAGTGGAAGACGGCCATGTTCACGCCACTGGGCACCTACGAATACAGAGTTATGCCCTTCGGATTACAAAATGGCTCTCACACTTTCCAAGCCTTTATGCATCACGTGCTGGCGGGGCTCCTTTACAAGAAGTGCGTATGCTTCCTGGACGACATCCTGATTTTTTCAGAATCGCGAGAGGCGCACGAGAGGGATGTCAGGGAAGTTCTGCAGAGACTGAAGGAGCACAGGCTGTACGCCAAACTGGAGAAGTGCCAGTTCGACGTGACGGAGGTGGATTTCCTGGGCTACAAGTTGTCGGACAAGGGGCTCGCCATGGACAGCGCCAAGGTTCGCGCAGTTTTGGACTGGAAGAGCCCACGCAATCGGAAGGAAGTCCAGCGGTTTGTCGGCTTTGCCAACTTTTACCGCAAGTTCATCAAGGGATTTGCCATGCAGACAGCGGCCATCACCGACACGCTCAGCTCCAAGAAGAAGAAATTCATCTGGACGGAGCAAGCGGAGCAGTCCTTTCAGAAACTCAAGCGTCTCTTCGCGTCCGAAGAGCAGCTGCTGCATGTGAATCCCAGCAGACCCATGAGGGTGGAGACGGACGCCTCAGACAGAGCCGTGGGAGCTGTCCTGTTGCAACAAGACCAGCAGGGGGACTGGAGGCCGTGCGCCTTCTACTCGCGGAAGCTCAGCAAGTCGGAGCAGAATTACACTATCTGGGACAGGGAGTTGCTAGCCATACATGCAGCATTCAAGGCATGGAGGCACTTCCTCATCGGAGCCAGACATACAGTGCAGGTCCACACGGACCACAAGAATCTGGAGTACTGGCGCACGGCTAGGTTCCTCAACCAGAGACACATCAGATGGGCAGAGTTCTTCGCGGACTTCGACTTCAAGATAGAGTACATCCCAGGCGACAACAACGTGATGGCGGATGCATTGTCCAGAAAGCCGCAATACCTGGAGGAGGCGGCACCGTCGGCGGCCAAGCACATTTTCGCACCGGAAGCGTGGGCATGCGCGTCGGCAACCGTGGACCTGGACGCCGTACGTCGCGCGCTGCGGGAAGACCCCTTCGCACGGGCCAAGATGGAGGAGGTGCACAGGGGCACAGCGAGGGCCGACGAGTTCCAGATCCGCGATGGGTTGCTCCTCCACAAGGGAGCACTCTACGTGCCGGGAGACGACCTCCGCGCAAGGGTCCTGCAGCAGCTACACGACGCTCCCACCGCAGGGCACTTTGGCAAAGAAAAGACTGTCGAACTCGTAGCCAGAGACTTTTGGTGGCCCAAGATGCGGGGGGAAGTAGCGGATTACGTCTCGAGATGTGACACCTGCCAAAGGGCCAAGTCAGTTCACAGACCGCCGGCGGGATTGCTGGAACCGCTGCAGACACCGTCTGAACCGTGGGAGAGGGTGGCCCTGGACTTCGTCACGGATCTGCCCAGCTCGAGGGGAAAGACAGCAGTGCTAGTGGTGGTGGACATGTTTACTAAGATGGCACACTTCATTCCGTGTGCGAAGGTAGCCACGGCAGAGCAGACCGCCAAACTGTTCATAGACCACGTGTTCAAGGTCCACGGTCTGCCACGGTCTATTCTTTCCGACCGGGGGCGACAGTTCATCTCGAACTTCTGGCAGAAGCTGATGGGCATTCTGAACGTCAAGGTCAATTTGGCGTCGGCGAGACACCCGCAGACCAACGGACAAGCGGAGAGGGTCAACGCCGTCATGCAGCAGTACCTAAGATGCTACGCCAACCAGCAGCCCACGACATGGGTGGACTACCTGCCGCTCGCCGAGTTCGCTTACAACAATACGAAGCACGTGTCGACGGGGGTGACGCCGTTCTTCGCCAACAACGGGAGGCATCCCAGAACCTTCCCGGGTTTAGAGAGAGTGGGGGAGGGGGAGCCACAGGCAGCGGAAGCCTTAGCGTCAGAGTTGCAGGAAGTCCACGAACAGCTCAGGAGGCAGCTAGAACTAGCAAAGCACGCATACAAGGTGCAGGCCGACAGACACAGAAGAGTTGGGGAAGACATACAGGTGGGTGACTGGGTCTGGCTAGCAGCGCAAGCAGTGCCGACCAGATCATTAGCTAAGAAGAAGCTAGGACATAAGCAGCTAGGACCTTACCAAGTCCAGGCGCAGGTCAATCCAGTGGCCTTCCGGCTGGCTCTTCCGGAGGGTTCCAGAATGCATCCGGTGTTCCATAGATCGGTGCTCACGCTCTACAAAGCACCTCATAGGTTTCAGGAGCCAGACACAGCACCAGACCAGAGCAGTGAAGGGCCCAGAGTGAGGGGGCCGCCTAGGAAGGGACACATCAATGAGGTCACAGAGATTTTGGACTCCAGATGGGGGGAAGAGGGAGTAGAATATTTCCTAGCCAGAGAGGGTACCCCGGCCAGTGCCAACAGCTGGGTACCGGACTATGCCTTGGAGGAACCGCTGCTCAAAGAGGAGTTTCATGCCCTCTTCCCGCACAGGCCCATGCCAGCAGAGTATTTCGATGACTGGCTTTTCACACCCACTCTTTCAGCCAGCACATTCCTGGGGTTCGACTCGGACGAGGAACAGGCACCAGTCCCCAGCTCTCAGGTGGGTTCGCCACCGGGGTCTGCCTCAGACCACTCGTATTGGTGGGACGATCAACCAGAGGAGCAGTGGCGCAGGAAGTGGCTGAGGGGTCCTTGGATGGGACCACCCGAAGAGGGGGAGAGGGGCGAGACGGACATGGACGTGTTGGGGGACAACGTGGGGTTCGAGCATGAAGACAGAGAGATGGAAGCAGAGGAGAGCGACGTTGACGAGTACATGGGGGATGAACTGTATCCGGCAAGCACCCCCGCGACGACGGAGCACCCAGTACCCGCACCGGAAGGAGGGGAGGGGGGAAGGGGGGGCTTCGAGGGGGGGATGGATGTCAGGGGTTCAGGAGCAGAGGGACAGGAGAGGGAGGAAGTAGAGACCGAGGGAGAGGAATCTGAGGGAGAAGTCAGCGAGGGTAGCCATCCGAGGTCTCTAAGTCTCTCCAGTGAATCAGAGGATTCACAGAAAGGGGCCCCAGTGGTCAGAGCCAGGGGGTTGCCAGAGGGAACACCCCAGGAAGGAGGGGCCAGAGGGGACTCAGAGAGCAGCAGCTGGAAATCGGGACCAACTTTCCCACCGGAGAGCAGTAAGGGGGAGGAGTCCCAAACATCGGCAGCAGGCAGCCTTCCGTCAGCGGAAGGACATGAGTCAGGGTTAGCCACGCCTGCATCAGAGAGCGAGGTAACGGTCAAAAGGAAGGTCAGGGGCAGCGCGCGCGCGCCAAGTTCAAATGTACAGGAGGGGGGCGCAATGGGCAGTCCGGAGAGAGAGCCGGGTCCCAAAGCCCGCCGGAGAGAAGGGGAGGAGTCCGAAGGGTCCGCTTCCGAGGCATCCCGGAAAGAAGGCACCCAGGGGGGTAGTAGGACCCAGAGGAGGAAGGAGAAACGTAGAAGGTGGAGTAAGGCTAGAGTCTTAAGCTGGTGTACAGGGGGCGGAGACTCAGACGAGGCTTCGCTGGTCTAGGGTTTAGACGTAGAGACGCACGCTAGTGTTTGGAAATGGAAACTAAATGCCAATAAAGACTTCTGTACAGTTCTAATGGCTAGCGTTGGTCTTCTGTGAGCTGAGACCGGGAGGCAGTCTCTGACAGCCGCCTACTGGATGTTTAAGAGTCTTTGCTGCACGACCCCAGCACCCTCCAATGTACCAAGTATTGCAGAGCTTCAGCCTTGGTAGGAGGTGTGTCAAGCCTAGGATTTTCTAGTTTGCCTTGAGGTGTGTCAAGCCTAGCATTTATTCATTCATTTTTTTATATTTTATATTTATTTATTTATTTATTTATTTATTTATTTATTTATTTATTTGCCTTGGAACTTGGAACTTTATGAAGTCCAACCAAGCCTTTTTATAAGATCTAAGCGTGGACAGGGCTCCTGAAGCTAATACTCCTTTCAGGACATCACGTTCCCAAGGCTCCAAGGGTGCTCCCGGAATGGCTGTGGCAATTTGCTGCGCCTGAGCATCCGTGATCTCACTGTTAACCCTAGGGGTAAATTTGGTAGAGAAATAGATGTTTAACTCTAAGCACAAAAGGACAAAGGTCCGGGGCAGATCTGCCACTCTAGGAGAGTGTGATAATTGCTTTGACAGGACACTGACAACCGTTTGATTGTCGGTCCAGAAGCATACCTGGTGATTCCTGAACTCGTCAGCACACAAATGCCATTGTACTTTTCCAGGAACTTCAACCCAACCTTCAGGTCTGACTTGACCACTTTAGAGAGGCGCACTCAGTGTTGCGGAGCACGCAGTCCCGCTGACAGCTTAGCCAATCGCCCACAAAAGGGAACACTACCCAGCATGCAAAGTTGAGGTGACCCAAGCGCGAATTGACTCTGGCCAAGGGTTCTTGAGGGGAATTTGCAGAATTAATGCAAGCCTCTCCCTTGGTAGGCGGGATGTCTGTGCAATTGTGTACAATTCAATACCCAAAATAGGTTATGGTCAAAAGTGGACCCTCTGTTTTGTCGGCCACCAAAGGTACCCCAAGCTCCTCAGCCAGGGAGGTGAAAGCCTTTGCTGGTTCCGCCTGTCCGCTGGGGTCTTGCCCTTCCTAGACTCTTCTGACGCTGAGTCCCCTGAGTCTTCCCCCTGCCTCCGGCGGGCTTTAGGAGCTGGTTCCCAATCCGGGTTTTCTGCTGTCCCGCACGCCTGTACATTCGAACTTGGCGCGCGCGCCCAGCCGGCAACCTTCCTCCTGACCGTTACACTGCTCCTGTCACTGCTTCCCCCTTCGGGGAGGCTAGCTGGACCTGACCTCCCCTCCGTTCCCCCACTCTCCGATAGAGGCGTGGTCAGCCCTGACTCATCTTCTCTCCCCGCTGGAGGAGACGCTGGCCCTGACACATGGGACTCTTCCCCCCCACTACGCTCTGGTGGGGAAGCTGGTCCTGATCTCCCGCTGCTGCTTTGGGAGTCCCCGCTGGCCCCTTGTTTCTGGTGCGTCCCCCCTGGGACCCCCCTTGCCCTGACCATCGGCGCCCCCTTCTGGGAATCTTCTGATTCGCTGGAGAAGCTCATGGAATATCTCGGGTCACTGTCATACTCCCCTACGCTGCCCTCAGATTCTTCCCCTTCGCTCTCCATTTCCTCTCTCCCCTGTGCCTCTGCTCCTGAGCCCCTGACAGCGCCCCTGCTGAACCTTCGCATACGCTTTATAGCCTGATCAAAGGAGGCATACTTCACAGAACAAGGCTTCTGTGGTATTGCATCATTGACTGAGCCACCTCTAGGGTAGGATAGGTTGTGGATCATAGGATACTCTCCTGGAGACAATGCCTAAAGATGAAATGAGTAAACCTGCTATAGGTGGCTCCCTGAAGGGGCCGGCCACCCTCCCGGCCAGACATTTCTTTAATTTCTTTTTTGCAATAGCTGGCATTTCCCAATGAAACGAGGATCTTGAAGCACTAACAGAAACTCTTCCCAGGGTACTTTGCTGCCTCTATTTTAGGTTATTTATCGAGAAGAGTTCTAAGAGGTGAGAGCTTAACAGAAGAGAACACCACAGTCAAGGGCCAAATTCATACCAGTTTGTGGCTGTTCTTTTTGGCGGGTCTGTGAGCTTTTCAAGACCCCTGGTGGAAATGCCCCCTGCTGCCCGGAAAGGGGTGTTTACCTTTAAAACATGAAGACACTGGGTGGTTACCTAGGCACTTCTCACCTTCATGCGCATACTTACAATTTGGCCCCTGGCACACACCCGTGTTGTACTCCCAGCAAACCTCATGGTGAGAGACTCGCTTAGCTTCAAATCTTCCAACTTTCCTTTTTCCACATAGGGACCCATATGCTCCATCCAGTCATTCTGGTCGCTCGGAACCCAGCAGGTGGTGGGCAGCAGGAAGCTATTCTGAATTGTCCTCGGCATCAGAAGGCTTACTTCTTTTGCTCTTCTTGGCCGAATGCTTCTGCTTACTTAGACTTCTTTCTCCCTTGCCCATCATTGGAGACTGGTGCTGTTCTGCAGCCGCTGCCACTTCCTGTTGCCCCTGCGCCTCTTCCTCCGATGATGTTTCGGAACCCCCTTCCGCGGTAAAGACTGAGGTTGTGAATGCTGTAGAATACAGGGAAAGTCTGGGGTATACTGAGAGGCAGAAAGGTTATAATTGTGAGCATGAGCCCTACCTCCCGAGGATCTGTCATTGGAAACCCAGGGACACGTAGACTGTAATTATGTGTGAGGATGCATAAATGGATTGCTACCCGAATGTGGAACCCTAAATAAGGAGGCCAAAGTGCAAGGGAGCTCCTCATTGCTGGACGGAAGAACTCACTATTTGGGGACCATGGGCCTGAATTGCTGGTAAAAGGTTTCAAAAGCAGAGGAAACACTGACTAGGCCTGTGGGTTTCAGGGCACAGGAGGCTACCCTGACCCATCTTGGACAAAGGACCCACTGTTGAGTCATTGGCTGCTCTCAGCACTGCTGCGGTGGCCGCGGAGGTGCTGGGGCAGTCCACAACGTTAGGTGGCGTATCTGGGATGCATTCTTGGGTGAGCGCCAGAGGTGCCGCTGCCACCTGGTCTGCGGGCCTATATTGCCTATAAAATGTCTAAAAAGCATTGAAAAACTGTGCCAAAGCCTGTGGGTTACTAGGCACTACGAAGGCCTGAGGCCCCTCTTGGTTCCCTTGTGCCCCCCCCCCCCCCAGATACAGCAGGCATTACAAAGCTTGGGACCCCTCCTGGTTCCCTTGTGCCACCCCAGATATAGCGGCATTTTGCTGGTTCTCTTGAGCAGACATAGTTTGATACCCTTAATTATCCTGGTTCTGTAAAATCAACGCCAACTAGCTTGGATTATATGCGTGAGCTGCGAGCAATAACACGGTAGTTCAGTATTGTCTGCACTGGTAAGTTTAAAGGACCCAAAGATGCCTATAATATAAGCAGCTATGCAGCAAGCTAGAGGTAGAATTATAAATTGTAACCCAGCAATACAGCAGTGAAAAATGATAAATTGACTTATGCAACAAACCTATAAGCAAAGCAAAGCTCCCCAGAGCCCTTAAGCACTATTATCAAAATCAACCAAATGAATTAAATTGCCAGATTAAATATATACTTACAAACTAACAGATGAAATGCCAGAAAGAGATGAACGTAGAAGAGGCATGAGCTATTTACTTTAAACCTGTATGCACAGATTATTTTGCAGGCGAAGAAGCCCTTTAATAAATCAAATGATATAAAACCCGGATCTCTTTTTCCTTATAACTATGAATTGACTATACCAAATTATAAAACTTAATGCCAAGGCAGAGAGTAAATGACACAGCTCCTCAGAGCACCGCAAGCTGAATGAAATAATTTGAATTCCAATATACTGTGCACTAATGCTTCAATTTAATTTAAATGCTGTCAGGGGCTCAGGAGCAGAGGCACAGGAGAGGGAGGAAATAGAGACCGAGGGGGAGGAATCTGAAGGAAATGTTAGCGATGACAGCCGTCTGAGGTCTCGGAGTCTCTCCAGCGACTCGGAGGATTCACAGAAAGGGGCTCCCATGGTCAGAGCAAGGGGGTGCCTAGGGGGACACCCCAGGAAGAAGGGGCTAGAGGGGACTCAGAGAGCAGCAGTTGGAAATCAGGACCAGCTTATCCACCAGAGCGCAGTAGGGGGGAGGAGTCCCAGGCATCGGGATCAGGCGGCGCACCGCCAGCGGGAGGACATGAGTCAGGATTGGCCACGCCTCCATCGGAGAGCGAGGAAACGGTCAAAAGGAAGGTCGGAGACTGGGCGCGCGCGCCAAGTTCAAATGTACAAGAGGGTGGCGCAGTGGGCAGCCCGGATAGGGAGCCAGGTCCTAAAGCCCGCCGAAAGGAGGGAGGAGACTCAGGGGGGTCAGCGTCAGCGTCAGAAGAGTCCAGGAAGGAAGGGACCCCGGGGGGTAGAAGGACCCAGAGGAGAAAGGAGAGACGGAAGAGGTGGAGTAAGGTTAGAGTCTTAAACTGGTGTACAGGGGGCGGAGACTCAGATGGAGCTTCGCCGGTCTAGCATCTAGACGTAGAGATGCCCGCTAGGGCTTGAAAATGGAAACTGTACTTCAATAAAGACTTTTGTACATTACTACCGGCTAGCGTTGGTCCTCTGTGAGCTGGGACCTGGAGGCAGTCTCTGACAGTAAGCTCCATCTCCCTTTCATCAGTTTTCTTCACCAAAAACCTCGCTACGTGAGTGGACGCAGTGAGAGAAGAAGATTGGTACTTCGCGAGCTCACAAAAGTCAAGCGAGATGACTACAGAACAGCAAATAGCAGCCCTGCAAAATGCAGTGACACAACTCAACGCGGAGATAATCGCATCCAGGAAGAGGGAAGACGAAGCGGCTGTCGCCTGCAGGGATCTCCAAGCCAGGTTGGAAGTGCTTACTAAGCAGGGGCAACCGGGACCCAAATCAGAGGGGATTGGGCTGGGGAAGAGAGGAGGCAGCCTTGTATCTCATTTCGATGGGAATTTACAGCAGTACCCCAACTTCCGAGCAGACGTGCTGTTTGCGCTGCAACTGCTGGATAAAGACTTTAGAGATGAGCAAGAGAAGGTGGGGTTTATCTTATCTCATTTGCATGGAGACGCTAAAGCGTGGCTGCGTAATCTGTGGAGAGATAAGGATCCGGCGCTCCAAAGTGCGGATGCATTCATTAAAGCGATGGATTCGTGTTTTTTATCTAATATAGACATTGATATCGCCAGAAAAGACATACATGGTTTGAAACAAGGAAGAGCCACTGTAAGGCAGTATCATTCTCGCTTTTTTGCATTGGTCAACGCGCTGGGTTGGGAGAAACATTCTGCTCCAGTCAGAGACCTTTTTTGGGAAGGATTGAATGCAAATTTGAAAGACGAAATTGCAAGGGGGGAGAGACCCCAGAGCACTCAGGAAGTGGTCCAGAAGGCTCTGACAATCGGGGTGCGTCTGGAAGAACGTCCATGGAGCAAAGAAGAAGGGCGTTGGGGACG
This sequence comes from Podarcis muralis, assembly GCF_964188315.1. Taxonomy (NCBI): domain Eukaryota; kingdom Metazoa; phylum Chordata; class Lepidosauria; order Squamata; family Lacertidae; genus Podarcis; species Podarcis muralis. The sequence continues at coordinate 27,734 of NC_135664.1, read as the reverse complement.
CACGCCAGCGAGAGTGCCCGCCCTCTTGCCCAGGGATGCAGCACGTGCGCAATCCACGCCTCCGCTGGGAGGAGGAGAAGAGCCGATGGAGATTGGCGGTGCTAGGGCTCAGTCAGCAACCAGAGCCTTAACACCGGGAGCAGTCAAAGCGAAGCCGCCTAGAGGGAACAGGAAGTGCTACATCTGCGACAGTGCTCAGCACATGGCGAAAGAGTGTCCCCAGAGGCTCCACAAGCACACTGCAGCCTCCGCAACAGTAACGGAAGCAAATCAGCAGAGAGAACCACAGCAGGGAAACAACAGAGTCTGGCTGGAAACAGAGGCACTGGGGCCCAGCCAGATGAGTCAGTGAAGCAGTCCCCAGAAATTTTGCAGCCCACAGACCCCCTCCCGCCCAAACCAGTGGTGCAGCTCACCGCATCGCTCCAGCTACCCAATGGCCTCACAATGGAAGTGCCTATTACTATTGACTCTGGCAGTAATGCAGACTTTATAGGACTGGAGTTCATTCAACAACACAACATAGCGCTACTGCCAGCCACGCTGCCCCTGAAGGTTGTCACGGTGGGTGGCAGGGAGTTGCTGGGGGGGCAGGTGGTACAGCAAACGCCACCGATGGTGATGCAAATTGGGAATCACAGGGAAGTCATCAGCTTCAATGTCACCCAATTGTCGGACACGCCTGTAGTATTGGGCATGAGTTGGCTGTACAGGCACAGTCCAGCATTGGCTTGGTACCAACGCCAACTGACTTTCGGCTCCTCCTACTGTGCGGAACATTGCATTATACCTAGCCCAGAAGGGGAAGAGGATGACCCGCAGTTACAATTGGGCACGCTGCAAGCAGTGCCACTCAAGTACGCGGAGTTTTTGGAGGTTTTCTGCGAGAAGGAAGCGGACAAGCTACCTCCCCACAGGTCCTATGACTGCCAGATTGACCTCCTGCCGGGGGCAACGCTGCCGACCGGGAAACTGTATTCCATGTCTGAAGACGAACTGCAGGAACTCAGGGAGTTCATAAATCACAATTTGAAGCGCGGTTTCATCCGGGAGTCGAGAGCAGTGGGGGGCAGTCCCGTATTCTTTGTGAAGAAAAAGGACACGCCCCAAAAAAGACTTGTGGTGGACTATAGAATTTTGAACTCGAAAACCAAGCCCTCAGCCTTCCCCATGCCCAAGATAGACGACCTGCTCGCGACTGTGAGGAAAGGACGCGTTTTCACCAAGTTGGACCTGCGAGGGGCGTACAACCTGATTCGCATACGGGAGGGCGACGAGTGGAAGACGGCCATGTTCACGCCACTGGGCACCTATGAATACAGAGTTATGCCCTTCGGATTACAAAATGGCTCTCACTGCTTTCAAGCCTTCATGCATCATGTGTTGGCGGGACTCCTCTACAAGAAGTGCGTCTGCTTCCTGGACGACATCCTGATATTTTCAGCATCGTGAGAGGCTCATGAGAGGGATGTCAAGGAAGTTCTGCAGAGACTGCAGGAGCACAGACTGTACGCCAAGCTGGAGAAGTGCCAGTTCGACATGACGGAGGTGGATTTCCTGGGCTACAAATTGTCGGACAAGGGGCTCGCCATGGACAGCGCCAAGGTTCGCTCAGTATTGGACTGGAAGAGCCCACGCAATCGGAAGGAAGTCCAGCGGTTTGTCGGCTTTGCCAACTTTTACCGCAAGTTCATCAAGGGGTTCGCTATGCAGACGGCGGCCATCACCGACACGCTCAGCTCCAAGAAGAAGAAATTCACCTGGACGGAGCAAGCGGAGCAGTCCTTTCAGAAACTCAAGCGTCTCTTCGCGTCCGAAGAGCAGCTACTGCATGTGAATCCCAGCAGACCGATGAGGGTGGAGACAGACGCCTCAGACAGGGCCGTGGGAGCTGTCCTGTTGCAACAAGACCCGCATGGGGACTGGAGACCGTGCGCCTTCTACTCCAGGAAGCTCAGCAAGTCAGAGCAGAACTACACCATCTGGGACAGGGAGTTGCTAGCTATTCATGCAGCGTTCAAGGCATGGCGGCACTTCCTTATCGGAGCCAAACACACAGTGCAGGTCCGCACGGACCACAAGAACCTGGAGTACTGGCGCACGGCAAGGTTCCTGAACCAGAGGCACATTAGATGGGCGGAGTTCTTCGCGGACTTCGACTTCAGGATAGAGTACATCCCAGGCGACAACAACGTCATGGCGGATGCACTGTCCAGGAAGCCGCAATACCTCGAGGAGGCGGCACCGTCGGCGGCCAAGCACATTTTCGCACCGGAAGCGTGGGCGTGCGCTTCGGCAACCGTGGACCTGGATGCCGTACGTCGCGCGCTGCAGGAGGACCCCTTCGCACAAGCCAAGATGGAGGAGGTGCACAGGGGCAAGGCGAAGGACGACGAGTTCCAGATAAGAGACGGGTTGCTCATCCGCAAGGGGGCACTCTACGTACCGGGAGACGACCTCCGCGCAAGGGTACTGCAGCAGTTACACGACCCTCCCACCACCGGGCACTTTGGCAAAGAGAAGACTGTAGAATTAGTAGCCAGAGATTTTTGGTGGCCCAAGATGTGGGGGGAAGTCGCAGATTACGTCTCGAGGTGCGACACCTGCCAGAGGGCCAAGTCAGTGCACAAACCGCCGGCGGGACTGCTGGAACCGCTGCAGACACCGCTTGAACCGTGGGAGAGGGTGGCCCTGGACTTTGTCACGGATCTGCCCAGTTCGAGGGGCAAGACAGCAGTGCTAGTGGTGGTGGACATGTTCACCAAAATGGCACACTTCATTCCGTGAGCGAAGGTGGCCACGGCGGAACAGACCGCCAAACTGTTCATAGACCACGTGTTCAAGGTCCACGGTCTACCAAGGTCTATCCTGTCCGACCGGGGGCGGCAGTTCATCTCGAACTTCTGGCAGAAGCTGATGGGCATCCTGAACGTCAAGATCAATCTAGCGTCGGCGAGACACCCACAGACCAATGGACAAGCGGAGAGGGTCAACGCCATCATGCAGCAGTACCTGAGATGCTACGCTAACCAGCAACCTGCAACATGGGTAGACTACCTACCACTCGCCGAGTTTGCTTACAACAATACGAAGCACGTGTCTACGGGGGTGACACCGTTCTTCGCCAACAACGGGAGGCATCCCAGAACCTTCCCGGGATTAGAGAGAGTGGGGGAGGGGGAGCCACAGGCAGCGGAAGCCTTAGCGTCAGAGTTGCAGGAGGTCCACGAACAGCTTAGGAGGCAGTTAGAACTAGCAAAGCATGCATACAAACTGCAGGCTGACAGACACAGAAGAGCGGGGGAAGACATACAGGTGGGAGACTGGGTTTGGTTAGCAGCTCAGGCAGTGCCGGCCAGATCGTTAGCCAAGAAGAAGCTCGGGCATAAGCAGCTAGGGCCTTACCAAGTCCAGGCACAGGTCAATCCAGTGGCCTTCTGGTTGACACTTCCGGAGGGATCCAGAATGCACCCGGTTTTCCATAGATCAGTGCTCACGCCCTATAAAGCACCTCACAGATTTCAGGAGCCAGGCACGGCACCAGACCCGCTCAGAGAAACGCCCAGAAAGGGGGGGTCGCCAACGGGGGAGCACATCAATGAGGTCACAGAGATTTTAGACTCGAGATGGGGGGAAGAGGGAGTAGAATATCTCCTCGCCAGAGAAGGTACCCCGGCCAGTGCCAACAGTTGGGTGCCGGACTATGCCTTGGAGGAGCCTCTGCTCAAAGAAGAATTTCATGCCCTCTTCCCACACAGGCCAATGCCAGCCGAGTATTTCGACGACTGGCTTTTCACACCCACACTTTCAACCAGCACATTCCAGGGGTTCGCCTCGGACGAGGAACCGGCACCAGACACACGCTCTCCGGAGGGATCACCCTCGGGGTCTGCCTCAGACCGCTCTTATTGGTGGGACGATCAACCAGAGGAGCAGTGGCGCAGGAAGTGGCTCGGGGGTCCTTGGCAGGCAACACCCTCAGATGAGAACGGGGGAGAGACGGACATGGACGTGTTGGGGGAGGACGTTGGGTTCGAGCACGGAGGCAGAGAGATGGAGGCAGAGGAGATCGACGTCGACGAGAGCACGGAGAACGAGCCGGACTTATCCGGCTGGATGTACGACACGGGGGACGAACTGTATCCGGCACTCACCCCCACAACGACGGAGCACCCAGTACCCACACCGGAAGGAGGGGAGGGGGGAAGGGGGGGCTTCGAGGGGGGGATGGATGTCAGGGGCTCAGGAGCAGAGGCACAGGAGAGGGAGGAAATAGAGACCGAGGTGAAGGAATCTGAAGGAAATGTTTGCGATGACAGCCGTCCGAGGTCTCTGAGTCTCTCCAGCGACTCGGAGGATTCACAGAAAGGGGCTCCCATGGTCAGAGCAAGGGGGGTGCCTAGGGGGACACCCCAGGAAGAAGGGGCTAGAGGGGACTCAGAGAGCAGCAGTTGGAAATCAGGACCAGCTTATCCACCAGAGCGCAGTAGGGGGGAGGAGTCCCAGGCATCGGGATCAGGCGGCGCACCGCCAGCGGGAGGACATGAGTCAGGATTGGCCACGCCTCCATCGGAGAGCGAGGAAACGGTCAAAAGGAAGGTCGGAGACTGGGCGCGCGCTCCAAGTTCAAATGTACAAGAGGGCGGCGCAGTGGGCAGCCCGGATAGGGAGCCAGGTCCTAAAGTTCGCCGAAAGGAGGGAGGAGACTCAGGGGGGTCAGCGTCAGCGTCAGAAGAGTCCAGGAAGGAAGGGACCCCGGGGGGTAGAAGGACCCAGAGGAGAAAGGAGAGACGGAAGAGGTGGAGTAAGGTTAGAGTCTTAAACTGGTGTACAGGGGGCGGAGACTCAGATGGAGCTTCGCCGGTCTAGCCTCTAGACGTAGAGATGCACGCTAGGGCTTGAAAATGGAAACTGTACTTCAATAAAGATTTTTGTACATTACTACCGGCTAGCGTTGGTCCTCTGTGAGCTGGGACCTGGAGGCAGTCTCTGACAGATACCCTTAATTATCCTGGTTCTGTAAAATCAACGCCAACTAGCTTGGATTATATGCGTGAGCTACGAGCAATAACACGGTAGTTCAGTATTGTCTGCACTGGTAAGTTTAAAGGACCCAAAGATGCCTATAATATAAGCAGCTATGCAGCAAGCTAGAGGTAGAATTATAAATTGTAACCCAGCAATACAGCAGTGAAAAATGATAAATTGACTTATGCAACAAACCTATAAGCAAAGCAAAGCTCCCCAGAGCCCTTAAGCACTATTATCAAAATCAACCAAATGAATTAAATTGCCAGATTAAATATATACTTACAAACTAACAGATGAAATGCCAGAAAGAGATGAACGTAGAAGAGGCATGAGCTATTTACTTTAAACCTGTATGCACAGATTATTTTGCAGGCGAAGAAGCCCTTTAATAAATCAAATGATATAAAACCCGGATCTCTTTTTCCTTATAACTATGAATTGACTATACCAAATTATAAAACTTAATGCCTAGGCAGAGAGTAAATGACACAGCTCCTCAGAGCACCGCAAGCTGAATGAAATAATTTGAATTCCAATATACTGTGCACTAATGCTTCAATTTAATTTAAATGCGTTTCGTATATTCCCAGAATGAAATTCTCAAGAGTGTAAGTATAAACAAAAGCAGTCAAATTAATTAGAGGATATCAATTCTAAGATCAGCCTAGCCAGAGACGCTGTAGCCAGCTCTATACAAGCTTATGGGGCTCCCTGCAGCCCCTTGTGCGCTCTTATTTAAGCTAGGCTCTTTTAGTAATTGCGCTATCATCCTTTGTTTATATTGCTTATGTTTATTACCTTTGTTTATATTGCTTTTGAATTTAAAACCAACGAGAAAGTGAGGGGCACTCGAAAAGGAGATAGCTCCCACGTGGTTTTGCCTCTCCTAAAATGGCTGCCACCGCAAGGCCACGTGGGCAATCAAAATGGCGGCTGTGATGCGTTCCCGTTGCCTAGCGACAATGAACACGTGCGAAAACACTTAACGCTAGCCCTTTAACACTGAAAAATTCCGCAGCCTCAAGAGCAAAACCTGCAGGCATTCCCCATGTACCCCTTATGAACGTTAATTATTCCCCTGGTTTTCTCGCCGGTTAAGCTTAAAAGGGAGGGTTTGTAAAATTACTTCCCACGTGGAATGCCTATAGTAAAATGGCGGCCGCGCGGAAAGGCACGTGGGCAGATGAAATGGCGGCCGAGGCATGCTGGTTGCCCGGCAACGGCATAGCTGCTTTCCAAGTCTAAACTTCCGCGCGAAATTAAAACAGCCTGTAGAGGAAGCGATGCTCTGCGGAAGCCACTCACCCCCTCAAGAATGCTGCTTTGGGTTTGGGTTCCATCTGCATAAAAAGAAGATGATAAAGCTCTGATGGGGCTTATATCAAATTGGTGTTTTGGCGGTTAGAATGCACATTCACCAAAAATCGCAGTAAAATGTTTGTTATCAGCCCAAATCAATTATAGGTGATTTGCTTCCATCTCAATCAAAAGAGCACGAATAAGCTTTAATTGTTCTTTCCGTGTTCATTCACAAACAAATAGCAAAGCAAATAAGTCTAAACTAGGAAAAAGAGGATGTTTTGGGTTCCAACTACATAGAAAGAAGAATCTTGGCTTTCGCTTATTTCAAGTTGTGTTCTTTAGTGTTAATGCAACATTGACCCAGAAATCGCAAAGTGCATGTAATGAGACAAAAATAACAAAACACCAGCTTTTCGCTTCCATATGTGTAGAAAGAAGACGAATAAGCTTTGGGGTTAGAAAGCACATTCTCCCAAAAATCAATCTGAAGTGTATGTTATAAGCCAAAATCGGGCATAGGTGTTTTAGTTCCATCTCAATGAAAAGGGGATGAATAAACTTGGATTGTTTTATTCGGTGTTCACTCACCCACAAGTAGCAAAACAAAGTGTAATAAGTCTAAACTAGGCAAAAGAGGATGGTTTGGGTTTCATCTACTTAGAAAGAAGAATCTTGGCTTTCACTTATTTCAAGTCGTGTTCTTTGGTGAAAATGCAACATTAACCCAGAAATCGCAAAGTGTATGTAAGGAGACGAAAATAACAAAACACCGTCTTTTCGCTTCCATATGTGAAGAAATAAGACAAATAAGCTTTGATTGAGCTTATTTCAATTCGTATGGTGTTTTTTGGGTGTGCACTAGAATCACCTCCAACCAAATAAAAATGGTGTTGTCGGTTCCATCTGCATAAGAAGAAGATGATAAAGCTGTGTTTGGGCTTATTTCCAATTGTTGTTTTTGGGGTTAGAAAGCACATTCACCCAAAATCAAACTGAAGTGTATGTTGTAAGCCAAAATCAAGCATAGGTGTTTTAGTTCCATCTCAATCGAAAGAGCACGAATACGATTTAATTGTTCTTTCCGTGTACATTCACACATAATTAGCAAAGCAAAGTGTAATGTCTAAACTTTGTGTTTCATCTTCTTAGAAAGAAGAATCTTGGCTTTCACATATTTCAAGTCGTGTTCTTTGGTGAAAATGCAACATTAGCCCAGAAATCGCAGTGTTTGTAATGAGACCAAAATAACAAAACACCGTCTTTTCGCTTCCATATGTGAAGAAAGAAGACAAATAAGCTTCGATTGAGCTTATTTCAATTCGCAAGGTGTTTTTTGGGTGTGCACTAGAATCACCTCGAACCAAAGCAAAAAGGAGTTTTGGCTTCCATCTACATAAAAACAAGATGATAAAGCTCTGATTGGGCTCATTTCCAATTGTTGTTTTTGGGGTTAGAAAGCACATTCACCCAAATATCAAACTGAAGTGTATGTTGTAAGCCAAAATCAAGCATAGGTGTTTTAGTTCCATCTCAATCGAAAGAGCACGAATAAGCTTTAATTGTTCTTTCCGTATATTCACACATAATTAGCTAAGCTAAGTGTAATAAGTCTAAACTAGGCAAAAGAGGACTTCCGGAGGCGGCGCGAAACGGCTATGGCGGTCCTCTTCAGCTGTTGAAGAGGGGCTCCGCGGAAAAGGGTCGTGCGCTGCGTCACAGCGACGACCCATTCAGAAAATCCACGGGTAGAGTGAGCCCGTGGCCGTGGGATTCGGCGGGCACCAGGAGCGACCTCGGAAACGCAGAAGGGACCCCGTAAGGGGCTCCGGAACGTGGAGGGGGTAGCGGTGCTGTGAATCCATCGCTCTTTCCGCGGAAGTGAAGCCGCGCGGCTGCTGCTGATGAGCGCTGACCTTTCTTCTTTGAACATTTGATTCGAAACAACATACTCGTGAGTAAGAAATTTGAGACTCTATTTGAACAGTAATTCGTGAATTTCGGCTGAAAGCGGGAGACGCTAAAAAGGAAGTCAGTCTTCCGTCTCTGTTTAAAGTGCTGAGCAAAGTCTTTCTAAAGCGGAAGCGTTGAAAGAAGTTCAAAAGAACTTGGAATTTACCCTGCAAATTCGGACTTGATTGCTTAAAAGTTAAGGAAAAATTAAAACTGTATTATAAGTGGACAGAGACTGTGTTATTCCTCTTTATTTTTTGTGGATTACAAAGTTATGAGACCCAGCTCTCGGGCTGTCTGGATACAAAGTAACATCAGACTGTGGTGACTGTGTATAGAGATACAAAGTTTCATTGGGCTATTTTGCAAGTTACAAGAAAGGAACTGTTGCAAGCACCTTTGTAAGGAACTTTTACTCTCTGCAGTTTAAAGGGAATTTAGAGGGTTCCCCCCTCTGTTTTGGATTTTACTTTACTTGGGAACTTAATGGAAAATTTTCATCTTTCTCCCTAACCTCTGGGGTGCTCCCCCTGCTGGATTGTGGAATTATTAGTCTCTGAGAACTGCTGGTTGTTTTGGAATTTTTTATGCCTGGATGTTTACTTTTTGGATTGCTTTTCCCATGGGATTTACAATTTGACCTTGAAACATAGACAGCTGTGGAATGAGTGGTGCAGGAAAAACAAGGGCTGGCAAGAAAGCAAAACAAGCCGAACTAGTGCAATTAACTTTGCCTGTGCAGCAACGCAGGTCATCTGTTCCAATTGTGACAGGTTTGCAAGAAGGACAACTTAAACAGCCAGTATTGGAGGATATGGCTGCAGGAGGGCTAGACCCTATCTCTAAAGAAATATTGGACCAATTGGCAGCTTTAAACAAGAAAGCTGATGAACAAGCGGCTAAATTTGACCAGGTGACAGCTACAATTAATAAATTGACAGACCAAGTTGCTCAAAATACACAGGCGATAGGAAATATTGAAAAGACTACAACAGAGAACCGAAAATTAGCCGAGGAAGCAAGTGCAAAAGCAGACCAAAATAAAAAAAGGATAGGGGAACTAAGAGGAGAAGTAAGACCACTGAGCAGACAGGTTACTGAACAGCAGGCCTATCTGTCTATGGCGGAGCTGAAAAACAGAGAAAGCAATCTTAGGCTTAGAAATATCCCAGAATTAGAAAAGGAAGATCTGACCGGCTTTTTGACAGCAGAAATATCCAAGTTCTGGGGCTTGGCAGAAGAGAAGGACTTCAAAATTGTCACCGCCTTTAGACTGGGAAGAGTGGCTAAGAAGGATAAACCAAGAGATTGCTTGATCATATTGAGATCTAAGCAAGAAAAAGACAATATACTCGGCCTACATTTCAAAAATTCATTGGTGATACAGGGAAAGACAGCAGAAATCTTCAGAGATATACCAAAACAGTTGTTGGACTTAAGAATTACCGTATTTTTCGGACTATTGGACGCACCGGTCCATAGGACGCACCTAGATTTGGGGGGGGAAATAAAGGCAAAAAAATTTATTCCCCCTCCCCCGCCAGGCGCGGGGCTGGGGCGGGGAAGCCCGAGCTTCCCCCTCCCCCAGAACGGGACCCAGAGCCATGCCGAAGCTGCGCGCAGCTTTGGCATCGCTCTGGGAGCTTGCGGGGCTGGGGGAGGAGGAAGCCTTCCGCCAGCCTCCAAACCATGTCGGGAGACAGCGGGATGGCGCGCTGCGCCTCTCCCGCTGTCCCCCGAGTTTGCGGGGCTGGGCCAGCCTTCTAACCAAGTCGGGGGACAGCGGGAAGGGCGCGCTGCGCCCCTGCCGCTGTCTCCCAAGTTTGCGGGGCTGGCGACGGGGAGGAGCAGGCTTCTCCCCCCGCCAGCCTTCTAGACAAGTCGGGGGACAGCGGCAAAGGCGCGCTGCGCCTCTCCCGCTGTCCCCCGAGTTTGCGGGGCTGGCGACGGGGAGGAGCAGGCTTCTCCCCCCGCCAGCCTTCTAGACAAGTCGGGGGACAGCGGGAAAGGCGCGCTGCGCCTCTCCCGCTGTCCCCCGAGTTTGCGGGGCTGGCAACGGGGAGGAGCAGGCTTCTCCCCCCGCCAGCCTTCTAGCCAAGTCGGGGGACAGCGGGAAGGGTGCGCTGCGCCTCTCCCGCTGTCCCCCGAGCTTGTGGGGCTGGCGGTGGGGCTCTCCTGAAGCCTGGAGGTTGTGGGGCTGGTGGGGGGGAGAAGCAGGCTTGCTTCTCCCACCCCCAGCCTCCAGATCAGGTCGGGGAATAGCGGGATGGCGGAGCGCCGCCATCCCGCTATTCCCCGACCTGATCTGGAGGTTGTGGGGCTGGGGGGGGAGAAGCAGGCTTGCTCCTCCCACCCCCAGCCTCCAGATCAGGTCGGGGAATAGCGGGATTGCGGAGCGCCGCCATCCCGCTATTCCCCGACCTGATCTGGAGGTTGTGGGGCTGGGGGGGGGAGAAGCAGGCTTGCTCCTCCCACCCCCAGCCTCCAGATCAGGTCGGGGAATAGCGGGATGGCGGCGCTTCGCCATCCCCCTATCCCCCGAGCTTGTGGGGCTGGGGGGGGGGAGAAGCAGGCTTGCTTCTCCCCCCGCCAGCCTCCAGATCAGGTCGGGGAATAGCGGGGTGGCGGCTCTGCGCCTCCCCGCTGTCCCCAGCTTTTGGGTGCAGGCTGCTGCCCGCAAGCCTTGCGAGCCCGCGGGACATCCCGCCGGGCTTGCAAGACTTGGGATAGCTTCCTGAAGCCTGGAGAGCGAGAGGGGTCGGTGCGCACGGACCCCTCTCGCTCTCCAGGCTTCAGCAAAAGCCTGCATTCGCACCATAGGACGCACACACATTTCCCCTTCATTTTTGGAGGGGAAAAAGTGCGTCCTATAGTGCGAAAAATACGGTACATATAAAGATCTGGCAAGATTACTGAGAAATAACACAATTCCTTACAGGTGGGAATTCCCCCAAGGACTATCTTTTAACTGGAAAGAGAAGAAGGTAAGAATTAGAACAGCAGAGGAGCAAGAAAAGTTCCTGAACGACCACGGGGAGGACCTCCGGAAAGGAACAGCAGGTACTTGGCCACCCCCCCCCGCCTGGTGAAAAAGACCCACCTCCAGAAATAGACGACAAGGGAGACAACCCTATTGGCTGACAAACTGATCCAGGATGTCTCTGCAGCTCTTCAGTTGGAACATTCATGGTGCAAACTCCCCCGAAAAAAGGAAAAGGATTTTTCATATATTGAGGAAAGAACAACTAGACGTCATTTGTCTTCAAGAAACTCACGTGACCAGGCTCCACAGAAGAGTATTAATTAACAAGAGACTAGGCCAAGAATTTATTTCATCAGACAAAGTAAAGAAAAGAGGAGTAGTGATATATGCAAAGGAGAGCCTAGCACCAAAATTGGTGTTTAAAGATGAACAAGGAAGAATTCTGGCGATTGAAATACAATCACAAGGAGAAAAATTTCTGATAGTAGGAATTTATGCACCGAACGAGGGGAAATCGGAATTTTACAAGAAGCTGCATGAGATAATGCTGGACCATGTTGACTATAATAACATCATCTTGATGGGAGATATGAATGGGGTTGTCTCCACACACATGGACAAGTCACAAAACCAAAACTTGACTAAAGATGGCAGACTACCAAAGACTTTTTTTGAACTCACAGACAATATGGACTTGATTGACATTTGGAGGATAAAGAACCCTCTAGGTAAAGAGGGAACATTCTTTTCTGAGGCCCACCTATCTTGGACACGAATCGACCAAATCTGGATATCTAGAGGACTGGCACCTAAGACTAAAAAAATAGAGATCTGCCCCAAAACTTGCTCCGACCATAACGCCTTGAAAATAGACTTGAGACTCACACCAGCTGGATCCTTCAGATGGAGAATGAATGACTCTTTGTTTAGAGATCAGGAGATTGTAAAGAAGGCCCAAAAAACGATGAAGGACTATTTTGAAATAAATTTGAACACTTCGGTGGAAAAGAAAACAATCTGGGACGCAAGTAAAGCTGTTATGAGAGGGTTCCTGATACAACAGAATACTATTAGGAAAAAACTCTGGAATGGTAAAAAGGACAAGATTTTGGAAAAGATAAAGGACGGAGAGAGAAGGTTGAGACTTAATCCAAAATCAAAAGAAGTTTTAAGAGAAATAAAATTCCATCAAGCACAATATGCGAAACTGATAAATCAAGAAGTTGAATGGAAAATTAAACAGATGAGACAAAGATCATTTGAATCGGCAAATAAATGTGGGAAGCTGCTTTCATGGCAGCTGAAAAGGAGACAAAAATTGAACTTTGTTACCAATCTAGAGGTTGAAGGAGAATGTATTCAGAAACCAGAAGAAATTAGAAAGTGTTTCCAGAGATATTTCAAAAAATTGTTCACTCAAGGACCCCAAGTGGAGACTGAGATAAATAAATTTTTAAAAAGCTACGGCCTGGAAAAACTAACACAAGATAAACAAACAGCCCTGAATTATAAAATAACACAACAGGAAATTGAAAGGTCCATTCAGAACATGCAATTAGGCAAATCCCCGGGCCCAGATGGACTTACCTCCAAGTATTATAAGACATTGAAGGAATATTTGACTCAACCATTGATGGAGGTATGCAACCAAATTATGGAGGGGAAGGGGGCACCAGAATCGTGGAAAGAGGCATTCATTACTTTGATACCAAAATTGGAATCTGAAAGACTCAACTTAAGAACTATCGTCCTATCTCACTCCTAAACGTGGATTACAAGATTTTTGCTGATATTTTGGCAAACAGATTGAAAAAAGTTTTAAACGAAGTAATTCATAAAGACCAAGCAGGCTTCCTCCCTGGCAGGCATTTGTCTGACAACACTAGGAACATTGTGGATGTCCTGGAACTACTACAGACAAACTTGAATACGAAAGCAGTTTTGATATTTATAGATGCGGAGAAGGCCCTTGACAACATATCTTGGAAATTTATGAAGAAAAATTTGGAAGGGATGGGAGTGGGAAGGGCGTTCCAAAACGGTATCGAAGCAATCTATTCAGAACAAAAAGCTAAATTGATAGTAAACAATGTGGTGACAGAGGAGTTTAAAATTGAAAAAGGAACACGACAGGGGTGCCCCCTATCCCCCTCGCTATTTATTTCTGTCCTGGAGGTTTTGCTGAACTTGATTAGGAAGGACCAGCGGGTGGAAGGAATACAGGTCGGAGGAAAACAATATAAACTGAAGGCCTTTGCAGATGATTTGGTTTTGACACTACAGGAGCCAGAACCCAGTACAAAAAGAGCTTTAGAACTAATCTATGAGTTTGGTCGGGTGGCGGGATTCAAGTTAAATAAACAAAAGACTAAGGTCTTGGCGAAAAACTTGACACCTTTAGAAATAGAGGGGTTCCAGAAGGAAACGGAATTAAATGTGGTTAAAAAAGTGAAATACCTGGGGGTTAATTTGACTGGGAAAAATTTGAATTTGTTTAAAGAGAATTATGAAAAATGTTGGTCTGAAATCAAAAAGGACTTAGAAATCTGGTCAAGACTGAAACTTTCCTTGTTGGGAAGAATCGCAGCAGTTAAGATGAATGTATTGCCAAGAATGTTGTTTCTGTTTCAGGCCCTGCAGATCGTGGACAGGGTGGAGTGTTTTGGAAAGTGGCAGAGGGACATTATGAAGTTTGTCTGGCAGGGCAAAAAGCCCCGAATAAAATTTAAAATACTAACAGATGCGAAGGAAAGAGGGGGATTTGCCCTGCCGGACTTAAGGTTGTATTATGAAGCTGCATCCTTCTGCTGGATGAAAGATTGGCTCTTGCTAGAAAACACTGATGTCCTAGATCTGGAAGGGTTTAACAATGCTTTTGGATGGCATGCATATTTGTGGTACGACAAGGTAAAGTCTCATAAGTTATTTAAAAACCATATTGTCAGGAAATCTTTGTTTACTGTCTGGATTAAATACAAGGACTTACTCGAAAATAAGACTCCGAGGTGGTTGTCACCGATGGAGGCTAAGGCCACAAAAATACTTAATATGGGGGGTGGCTGGGCAAAATATTGTGAAATAATAGAAAAAGTGGGGGACACTTGGAGGTTGCAGAGCTTTGAAAAATTGAAAGGAAAGGTGCGAGACTGGTTTCATTACGCCCAAATTTTAGAGACCTTTAAAAAGGACAAACAAATTGGTTTCCAGGTGGAAAAATCAAAATTAGAGTCAGAACTACTTGAACCTAAGACGAAAGTGCTTTCAAGAATGTATAACTTGCTGCTTAAATTGAATACTCAAGACGAGACAGTTAAATCAGCCATGATAAAATGGGCGCAAGATATTGGGTACAACATTATGTTTGAAGACTGGGAAAAGTTATGGACCACCGGTATGAAATTTACGGCATGTAGTGCCTTAAAAGAAAACATTATGAAAATGATGTACAGGTGGTACATGACCCCAGTCAAACTTGCAAAGATATATCATTTGTCTGACAATAAATGTTGGAAATGTAAGGAGGCTGAAGGAACATTCTTTCACCTTTGGTGGACATGCCCGAGGGTGAAGGCTTTTTGGGAAATGATTTATAACGAGTTGAAAAAGGTATTTAAGTATACCTTTCATAAGAAACCAGAAGCCTTCCTCCTGGGCATTGTGGGCCAGAGAGTGCTAAAGAAAGATAGAACTTTCTTTTTATATGCAACTACAGCAGCAAGAATCCTGATAGCCAAATACTGGAAGGCACAGGAGTTACCCACACTGGAAGAGTGGCACACGCAACTGATGGACTACATGGAATTGGCTGAAATGACTGGCAGAATCCGAGACCTGGGAGAAGAGGCAGTGGAAGAGGACTGGAAAAAATTTAAGGACTATTTACAAAAACATTTTAAGTTATATGAATGTTGAGAATTTGCTAAGTCTTGAGAAAAACATTGTCAGGGTTGCTTCAAGATCCTAGCTCACAGAGGATCACGCTAGCCAACGGTCATTAAGTAAAAGTCTTTATTGAGTTACAGTTTCCATTCTCAAGCTGCTGCGTGCAACCCTACGTCTAGTAGCTAGATCGGCGAAGCTCCGTCTGAATCTCCGCCCCTCGTACACCAACTTAATATCCTAGCCCTGCTCCACCTTTTCCGCCTGACTGTTCTTCTCTGGGTCCCTCTGCCCCCCTGGGTCTCTTCCTTCCGGGATTCTTCGGACGCTGACCCCCCGGACTCTCCTGTCTCCTTGCGCCGGGCTTTAGGACCCGGCTCTCTTTCCGGGCTGCCTACTGTGCCTCCTTCCTGTGCATTTGAACTTGGCGCGCGCGCCCAACCTTCCACCTTCCGTCTAACCGTTTCTTCGCTCCCAGATGGAGGTGTGGCCACCCCTGACTCGTGCCCTCCCTCCTGCTGTGAGCTGCCAGCGCTTGCCCCCTGGCTCCTTTCCTCTTCCCTGTTCTCTGGCGGTGACGCTGGACCCGATCTCCAACTGCTCTCCTCTGATTCCCCTCTGGCTCTATCTCCCTGGGGTGCCCCCCTAAACTCCCCCCTTGCCTTGGCCACTGGTGCTCCTTTCTGTGAATCCTCCGACTCACTGGAGAGACTCGGAGATCTCGGGTCGTCGTCATCGCTCATCCTTTCTTCTGCCTCCTCCCCTTCGCTCTCTGTTTCCTTCCTTGCCCTTGCCTCTGCTCCTGAACCCCTGACATCCATCCCCCCCTCGAAGCCCCCCACTCCCCCTTCCCCTCCTTCCGGTGCTGGAGCTGGGTGCTGCTGCGTCAAGGAGACGAATGTCGGGTACCGTTCGGTTCCCGTAGCGGGCCTCCCTCCGAAGTCTTCCGGTTCTTCCTCCCTTCTCTCGTCGACGACGGTCACCTCTGCTTCCATCTCTGTGCCGCCGTGCTCGAAACCTGGATCGTCCCCGAAAATGTCCATGTCCGTCTCTCCCTCGCTTCCTCCAGGCGGCGTTGCTCGGCCTGGACCTTCTTGCCACTTCCTGCGCCACTGTTCCTCTGGTTTGTCGTCCCACCAATACGAGGGTTCTGAGGCAGATCCCGAGGGCGACCCCTCCGGGGAACGGACGTCTCGTATCGGGTCCTCGTCCGAGTCGAACCCCCGGAACGTGCTGCCCGAAAGCGTGGGTGTGAAAAGCCAGTCGTCGAAAAAGTCTGCTGGCATCGGTCTATGTGGGAAGAGGGCATGAAACTCGTCTTTGAGCAGAGGTTCGTCCAAGGCGTAGTCCGGCACCCAACTGTTCGCACTGGCCGGGGTGCCCTCCCTGGCGAGAAAGTATTCTACCCCTTCTTCCCCCCATCTGGAATCCAAAATCTCTGTGACTTCGTTGATGCGCTCCTTCTGTGCCACTCCTGCGTGCCCTGTTCTGTCCCTGGCCGGACTCTGCGCCGTTCCGGGTTCCTGAAACCTGTGCGGTGCCTTGTAGGGAGTGAGCACCGATCTGTGGAATACCGGATGCATTCTGGAACCCTCCGGAAGCGCCAGCCTGAAGGCCACCGGGTTGACCTGCTCTTCGACTTGATAGGGCCCCAGTTGCTTATGCCCTAGTTTCTTCTTGGCCAACGACCTGGCCGGCACTGCGTGGGCTGCTAACCAGACCCAGTCCCCCACGTGTAGCTCTTCGCCAACCCTTCTGCGTTTGTCCGCTTGTACCTTGTATGCGTGCTTGGCCAGTTCCAGGTGGCGCCTCAGCTGATCGTGGACTTCCTGCAGTTCCGACGCGAACGCATCTGCCGTCTGCGGCTCCCCTTCCCCCAGCCTTTCCAGTCCCGGGAAGGTTCTGGGGTGCCTCCCGTTGTTGGCGAAGAACGGTGTGACCCCCGTGGACACGTGCTTCGTGTTGTTGTAAGCGAACTCGGCGAGCGGCAGGTAATCCACCCATGTCGCAGGCTGTTGATTTGCATAACACCTCAAGTACTGCTGCATGATGGCATTGACCCGCTCTGCTTGCCCGTTGGTTTGCGGGTGTCTCGCCGACGCCAGGTTGATCTTGACGTTCAGGAAGCCCATCAGCCGCTGCCAGAAATTTGAGATGAACTGCCGCCCCCGGTCGGACAGAATAGACCGTGGCAGACCGTGAACCTTGAACACGTGGTCTATGAACAGTTTGGCGGTTTGTTCCGCCGTGGCCACCTTCGCACACGGAATGAAATGTGCCATCTTGGAGAACAAGTCCACCACCACCAGCACTGCCGTCTTGCCCCTCGAGCTGGGCAGATCCGTGACAAAGTCCAGGGCCACCCTCTCCCAAGGTTCGGCCGGAGTTTGCAGCGGTTCCAACAGTCCGGCCGGCGGTCTAAGCACTGGCTTCGCCCTCTGGCAGGTGTCACACCTCGCCACGTAGTCCGCGACCTCCCTTCTCATTCCAGGCCACCAGAAATCCCTGGCTACTAGTTCCACCGTCTTCTCCTTGCCGAAGTGCCCTGCAGTGGGCGCGTCGTGCATCTGCTGCAGCACCTTGGCGCGAAGTTCGTCTCCCGGCACGTAGATGGCCCCTTTACGGATGAGCAATCCATCTCTTAGCTGGAAACCGTCGGCCGCTGCTTTGCCCCTTTGCACCTCTGAGATCTTTGCTTGCGCGAAGGAGTCCCCCTGCAACGCTCGTCGCACCGCCTCCAGATCCACGGTTGCCGCGGCGCACGCCCACACTGTTGGTGCGAAGATGTGCATGGCGGCCGCTGGCGTTGCTTCCTCCAGATACTGTGGCTTGCGGGAGAGAGCGTCCGCCATGATGTTGGTGTCCCCCGGGACATACTCTATTCGGAAGTCGAAGTTCGCAAAGAACTCAGCCCAACGTATCTGCCTTTGGTTCAGGAACTGTGCCGTGCGCCAGTGCTCTAGGTTCTTGTGGTCCGTGCAAACCTGCACCGTGTGCTTGGCGCCGATCAGAAAGTGCC
The DNA here is from genome assembly GCF_964188315.1 of Podarcis muralis. Lineage (NCBI taxonomy): Eukaryota > Metazoa > Chordata > Lepidosauria > Squamata > Lacertidae > Podarcis > Podarcis muralis. The sequence goes on along the minus strand of NC_135664.1, from coordinate 9,570 downwards.
TCCACGCCTTGAACGCTGCATGAATGGCCAGCAACTCCCTGTCCCATATGGTGTAGTTCTGCTCGGACTTGCTGAGCTTCCTGGAGTAAAACGCTCCCGGTCGCCACACCCCCTGCGGGTCTTTCTGCAGCAGGACCGCCCCCACGGCTCTGTCCGAGGCGTCAGTCTCCACCCTCATCGGCTTGCTGGGGTTGACATGAAGCAGCTGCTCTTCCGACGCGAAGAGACGCTTGAGTGCCTGAAAGGACTGTTCCGCCTGCTCTGTCCAAATGAACTTCTTTTTCTTGGAGCTAAGCGTGTCAGTGATGGCCGCCGTCTGCATAGCGAAGCCCTTGATAAACTTGCGATAGAAGTTCGCAAAGCCGACAAACCGTTGGACCTCCTTCCGGTTGCGCGGGCTCTTCCAATCCAACACCGCTCGAACCTTGGCGCTGTCCATGGCGAGCCCCTTGTCAGACAGCTTGTAGCCCAGAAAATCCACCTCCGTCACGTCAAATTGGCACTTCTCCAGCTTGGCGTAGAGCCTATGGTGCTTCAGCCTGTTCAGTACTTCCTTGACGTGTTTGTCATGCTCCTGTTGCGACTCCGAAAAGATCAGGATGTCATCTAAGAAACAGACGCACGTCTTGTAGAGAAGTCCCGCCAACACGTGATGCATGAATGCTTGAAAAACGTGGGAGCCATTTTGCAATCCAAAAGGCATAACTCTATATTCGTAGGTCCCCAGTGGCGTGAACATGGCTGTTTTCCACTCGTCTCCCTCCCGCATGCGAATGAGGTTGTACGCACCTCGCAGATCCAATTTGGTGAACACTCTGCCCTTCCGCACCTTTGCGAGGAGGTCGTCAATTCGGGGCATGGGGAAGTCCGACGGCTTAGTCACACTGTTCAAGATCCTGTAATCCACTACGAGCCTCTTTTGGGGCGTATCCCGCTTCTTAACGAAGAACACCGGGCTGCCTCCCACCGCCTTGGACTCTCGGATGAAACCGCGCTCCAAATTATGATCTATGAACTCCTTGAGTTCTTGCAGCTCGTCCTCTGACATGGAATACAGTTTCCCCTTAGGCAGCGCCGCCCCTGGCAGCAGGTCAATCTTGCAGTCATATGGCCTGTGAGGGGGTAGCCTGTCTGCCTCCTTCTCGCAGAAAACTTCCAAAAATTCTGCGTACTTGTGGGGAATCGCTTGCAGCGTGCCTAGCAGTAGCTGTGACTCCTCTTCCTCTCCTTCCTGCCTGGGCACGATGCAGTGTTCAGCACAAAAGGAAGAGCCGAAGGTCAGCTGCCTCTGGTACCAAGCCAGCGTTGGGCTGTGTTTGTCCAGCCAACTCATGCCCAACACAATGGGCGTGTCCGACAATTGAGTGACGTTAAAGCTGATGACTTCTTGGTGATTCCCAAGTCGCATCACCATCGGTGGCGTCTGCTGCACCACTTGCCCTCCTAGCAGCTCCCTGCCATCCACCGTGACCACCTGCAGGGGCAGTGTGGCCGGCAGCAACTGTATAGCATGCTGGTTGACAAAGTCCTGCCCCATAAAGTCCGCATTGCTGCCTGAGTCAATGGTGATTGGCACGTCCATGGTGATGCCATTGGGCAGCTGGAGCGACGCGGTGAGCCTCACCACTGGTTTGGGCGGGAGGGGGTTCACGGGCTGTAAAATCTCTGGGGACTGCATCATTAATACGTCTGGCTGGGCCCCAGTGCCTCTTCCTCCAGCCAGACAGCGTCGTTTCCCTGCTGTGGTTCTCCTTGCTGCGTTGCTGCAGTCGCCATTGCTGAGGCTGCAGTGAGCTTGTGGAGCCTCTGGGGACACTCTTTCGCCATATGCCCTGGCTCCTCACAGACGTAACACTTCCTGTTCCCTCTAGGAGGCTTCGCTTTCACTGCTGCTGGTGCTAGGGCTCTGGTTGCTGACTGAGCCCTGGCACCTCCAACCTCCATCGGTTCAGCTCCTCCCCCTGGCGGAGGCGTGGATTGCGTACGTGCTGCTTCTCTGGGAAAGAAGGAGGAGCCCCTGGCTGGTTCGCGCCCTCCACGCCCTTCGTCCCTGCTCCACGGACGTCCTTCCAGCCGTACCCCCACTGCCAGCGCCCTCTGCACGACCTCCTGGGTGGTCCGGGGTCTCTCCCCCCTCGCAATCTCATCTTTTACAGAGCTGTTTAGTCCCTCCCAGAAAAGGTCTCTTACAGGGGTCGCATCTCTGTCCCATTCTAGGGCACTGGCCAAGGCGAAAAAGCGGGCATGGTACTGCCGTACGCTGGCCCTTCCCTGCTTCAGTCCATGAATCTGTTGCCGAGCAAGATCCACGTCAATGCTTGATAAAAAACACGCATCCATCGCTTTAATAAAGGCATTCGCATTTTGGAGCGCCGGATCGTTATCCCTCCATAAATTGCGCAGCCATGCTCTGGCATCCCCATGCAAATAAGACATGATGAACCCCACTTTCTCTTGCTCATCTCTAAAATCTTTACTCAGCAGTTGCAGTGCACACAGTACGTCTGCTTTAAAATTGGGATACTGTTGCAGGTTCCCATCGAAGTGAGAGACCAGACCGCCTGTGCGTCTCCCCAACCCAATCCCCTCTGGTTTGGGTGTCTGTTGCCCTTGCTTCGTAAGCACTTCCAACCTGACCTGGAGATCCCTGTAGGCGGCAGCTGCGTCCTCCTCTCTCTTCCTGGATGCGAGAGCCTCGGCATTCAGCTGTGACACTGCTTCTCTGAGTTCCGCTATCTGCTGTTCAGCCGTCATGTCGGCTGCCGTTCGTGAGCTCACTAGTAGGCACCTGCTTCTCTCCTCTCCTCGAGGCTGTAGATGCCCACAATACTGAGACGGAGCTTACTGTCAGGGTTGCTTCAAGATCCTAGCTCACAGAGGATCACGCTAGCCAACGGTCATTAAGTAAAAGTCTTTATTGAGTTACAGTTTCCATTCTCAAGCTGCTGCGTGCAACCCTACGTCTAGTAGCTAGATCGGCGAAGCTCCGTCTGAATCTCCGCCCCTCGTACACCAACTTAATATCCTAGCCCTGCTCCACCTTTTCCGCCTGACTGTTCTTCTCTGGGTCCCTCTGCCCCCCTGGGTCTCTTCCTTCCGGGATTCTTCGGACGCTGACCCCCCGGACTCTCCTGTCTCCTTGCGCCGGGCTTTAGGACCCGGCTCTCTTTCCGGGCTGCCTACTGTGCCTCCTTCCTGTGCATTTGAACTTGGCGCGCGCGCCCAACCTTCCACCTTCCGTCTAACCGTTTCTTCGCTCCCAGATGGAGGTGTGGCCACCCCTGACTCGTGCCCTCCCTCCTGCTGTGAGCTGCCAGCGCTTGCCCCCTGGCTCCTTTCCTCTTCCCTGTTCTCTGGCGGTGACGCTGGACCCGATCTCCAACTGCTCTCCTCTGATTCCCCTCTGGCTCTATCTCCCTGGGGTGCCCCCCTAAACTCCCCCCTTGCCTTGGCCACTGGTGCTCCTTTCTGTGAATCCTCCGACTCACTGGAGAGACTCGGAGATCTCGGGTCGTCGTCATCGCTCATCCTTTCTTCTGCCTCCTCCCCTTCGCTCTCTGTTTCCTTCCTTGCCCTTGCCTCTGCTCCTGAACCCCTGACAAACATGCTTCAGTATTGAGATTCGGAAATGATTGAAACTAAGTTATGACTGAGAAAAGCTTAACTTTTAGAGTAAATATTTAGACGAAAATACAAAAACACATGAAACAAGGTATTAATTTGCTGTTGATTTTTATTGTAAAGAATGCAGGGATGGAGGATGTGGGGAAGTCCAGTTGATGATGAAAAAAAAAGATTTGGAAAAGTGTATTCTTTTTTGTTTTTTTCATTTTGTAAAAAAAAAAAAAAGCTTTTGTTGTGTTATCGATGATGTATTGACGTTGTACTTTGACCCTGGAAAACAAAGCAATAAAAAATATTTAAAAAATAATAATAAACTAGGCAAAAGAGGATGTTTTGGGTTTCATGTACTTAGAAAGAAGAATCTTGGCTTTCACTTATTTCAAGTCGTGTTCTTTGGTGAAAATGCAACATTAGCCCAGAAATCGCAAAGTGTATGTAATGAGACCAAAATAACAAAACACCGTCTTTTCGCTTCCATATGTGAAGAAAGAAGACAAATAAGTTTTGATTGAACTTATTTCAATTCGCATGGTGCTTCTTGGGCTTGCACCAGAATCACCCCTAACAAAATAAAAATGGTGTTTTCGGTTCCATCTGCATAAGAAGAAGATGATAAAGCTGTGATTGGGTTTATTTCCCGTTACTGTTTTTGGGTTTAGAATGCATTCACCCAAAAATCGCAGTTAAATGTTTGTTAGCAGCCCAAATCAAGCATAGCTGCTTTGGTTCCATCTTTCCGTGTTCATTCACACACAATTAGCAAAGCAAAGTGTAATGTCTAAACTAGGCAAAAGAGGATGTTTTGGGTTTCATTTACTTAGAAAGAAGAATATTGGATTTCACTTATTTCAAGTTGTGTTCTTTGGTGAAAATGCAACATTAGCCCAGAAATCGCAAAGTGTATGTAATGAGACCAAAATAACAAAACACCGTCTTTTCGCTTCCA